>NC_141346.1:74611956-74824456 GCF_057382095.1 Aulonocara sp. 'chitande type north' Nkhata Bay
ACTCTCCCATTCACATTAACGTGGGTAACCATGGTGACAATAAACAACATTTTCGGTGCGAGCACCGTGTACCGACCTGTAAAAGCAGGTGAAGAGCAGAGTAAGGAAGACACGATGCGTCTCTGCTTTCCTCCAGAACGTGTCTGAGGAAGCAGCGGAAGGTGGGCTCCACTTACTGCTCCCCGAAACCCCGGAGCAAGCACCAAAGTTCCGCCCTCACTGCTTTCTAACATAAAATGAATCCCTGTTACATGGATTTTCTATCCTCTTAAAGAAACTGAAAATAAATACATATAGCAATGAAAAATGTCCCGTTACATGAGTGTTTTACACAAAATAATATTAATGTGATCATTCCCTCACAGGGGTGCCACAACTACACTGCTGTTTTGACAGAGACACAGTGTGTTTATCTAACTTGGCTGAAGCCAAAGTTCTCCAGACAAATTCAGTCTGTTTCTGCCAAGTGTGAACTCACTGGATGAGCGCCAGATACACAGAATCAAAAAGGGATAAATTACTTTTCTTATGTCATGTTCCCGTCACAAACTGGCTCAAGGAGAGGGGAAGCAGGAGTCCACAGATGAAATGTTCCTATAAATAAAGTGGAATTTATTCAAACTTTACCAAAACTTCAACACATCAAATACAAGCAGTTCAGCAGGGAGTGGATGTGTGTTGCATGTGCCAGGTGGATGCAGAGAGAGGCCAGGGCCACGTTCAAACCTGAACACGCTGCACAGTGTTTTCTTCCATTTGTTAGGGATGAATGAAATGCTTCCTTGAAAGGATGTGTGCAGTCACCAGTGGGCGTGGAAGCATGTGCGCCCTCATTTGGTGGGTGTGCAAGAAAAGTCATCCTGTCACACAGCAATGCCTACATAAATCACACCACTCTGCTTAAAATAATAATGTTTAGTGAAGCAGGTGAAGCAAAGGGCTGCTTTTAATAGGCTGGCAGACCCAGGTGTGCTGCTTTAGCTGCTGAGCCTCTTATGACAGAACAGCGGAGAGTGGTAAGAAGGGAGGAGGGGGTCTGGCTGTGTTTGTGAACGATAGATGGTGTAACTCTGGGCATTTCTCTATCAAAGAGACGCTATGCTGTAAGGACATTGAGCTGCTAGCGGTTAGCATGAGACCGTACTATCTACCACGAGAGTTTACACACGTGATTATGATAGCTGTGTATGTCCCGCCCTCTGCTAACGCTGCAGCAGCCTGTGAGGTCCTGCACACTGTAACCAGCAGACTCCAAACACAGCACCCTCAGGCCCTTTTCCTGATCTCTGGGGACTTTAAAGATGATGTAACCATTTAATTATGGTTACATAATTAATTATGTAATTAATTATGCAAAATGCAAAACGCTCAGCTGTGTCTCCAATCAAAGCTCTGTAACTTCAGAGGTGATGTTCATATGTTGACTAATGGTTTTCTTTCATTTTTGATGTACTGCAGAATATTTGTATAAAATCCAGGCCAGGAAAATCTCCTTCATGTGTTTCTGTGTTTTGTCTTCAGCTACGTTGACACAAAGGCCTCTGCTGTGACGCTCACACCTTTGATAAAGTCTGGAGAGTGTCAGCTTCCTGTTTATAGATACAAAAATATGTAATGTTGTGAACTCTGGCCGCAGCGGCGCAAGAAAAAGGAGAATTACGGGAAGCACTCACAACAGGTAAAATCAAAATAACAAAGTAAAGTACGATAAAATAAAAACCAACAAAAGAACAACACAATATACTTCCCCGTACTGTTACTGCTAACCTCTGTTAACCTAGTAACTCTTACCTTCTAACTGACAGCTGGTCAATAAACGAGCTCCATAAACGCTCCATATTCACCTTTACATGGAATATAAAGGGAAAAGAAGAAACACAGTGCTGTGTCAGCGTTAGACATATAGATATATCCTTGCTTTTAATACATTTGAAGGTGGGTGGGAGAGGTGCTTCTCTGCGTAGTCTACGGTCTCTTTGGGATCGGTAAAGCTTTTCCTCACATCACCATGGGTCACTAACAGCTTTGCAGGGTATAGCAGTCTGTACCTGACGCCGGTCATCCCACGTAGTCTTCCTCTCATATTTGCAAATGCGGCTCTGCGTTTCCAACAGAGGGAGGGAAATCTGGGAGGATGTTTATTTTAAAAACCCTTATACATCAGGTTCTTGTTCTCTGCAGCTTTCAGCAGAATTTCCTCACCAATGTGGTAGTAGTGCAATCTCAAGATGATGGGCCGAGGAAGATGACTTTGTTTGGGACGCTGGCGATTCGCTCTATGTGCTCGATCGATGAGTGGCTTCTCCTCGAGAGATAGCGCCTCCGCCAACAGGTGTGAACCAACTCAGTCATCTTGGGTCCCTCTGTGCCTTCTGGTATTCCTGCAGTTCTTAAATGATTCCTCCTGGAGTGCCTCAAGAGCTCCACATCTCTCATCTAACTTCTTTACCTCCGCAGACAAACGCTCCACAGTGGCCTGGAGAGTGGCGATGGTGTCAGAGTGGTTCGAGGCACAGTCCTGCAGTTCAGTCAAAGTGTTATCATGCCTGGCCACGTCGCTTTTTATGTCCGAGGGCTGGATGCTCTGGTTCAAGGATGATATCTCGCCTCCTATGGTGGTAGAAATCTCTAATATGCAAGTGTCCAGTGCTAGTTAGTTAGTTCTAGTTCTAGTGGTTAGTGGGGCTTTATTTGATGATTCTAGTGTGTGTTACATTGTTGTCATATTGTTGAGTCGCAGAGCTGCACAGTGTTACAGTTTCTGTAGAGTCTGGTATAAGGAACTCAGATCCCTCTGTGAATAATGTTCACTGAAACTGATCTGTAGTTAATGAACTAGTCAGGATTTACACTAGAGAACGTTTTTGCCATTACATGGCCTGTATTTGTAGAGCGCTTTACTCGTCCCTAAGGACCCCAAAGTGCTTTACACATCCAGTCATCCACCCATTCACACACTGGTGATGGCAAGCTTGTAGCCACAGCCACCCTGGGGCGCACCGACAGAGGCGAGGCTGCCGGACACTGGCGCCACCGGGCCCTCTGACCACCACCAGTAGGCAACGGGTGAAGTGTCTCGCCCAAGGACACAACGACCGAGACTGTCCAAGCCGGGGCTCGAACCGGCAACCTTCCGATTACAAGACGAGCTGCCAACTCTTGAGCCACGATCGCCCCACATATTGTTGTCTTTTGTTGCAGACACCAAGTGTTGAGATCCTGTCTCAACCTCCTACATTCTTCCAGCAGGTTACACATTATTTTTTGTATTTGGAATCAAATATATGTGTCAGTTGGGCCTAGTGCAGGGGTCAGCAACCTTTAACACCCAAAGAGCCTTTTGGATCCGGTTTCCACGCAAAGGGTCAGGGTTCGGGAAAACACTGGGAGCCGCAAATACTTTGTGACATCTAAAATGAAGATAACACTGTGTATATTGTTTTTACCTTTATGCTTTGTGTGAACAACTACAGTGTGTTGCTTATGAAATCCATGAAGTGCTACAGAGAAAATTACATTTGATTTATGTAATGAACACATTTTGAGCTCTTAAAGAAATATAACAAAGGAAAGCTGAACTACAATGATCCATGTAGCAAACACAAACTGTTATATCGCCTTTGGGCTTTTGGAGCCTCGACCTGACTTTTAAAAAAAGCGCGTTCATGCAAACATCGTCGGGTCTGCCGTGATATGTTTACAACGGGACTTCTGCTCCTGAACCTCTGCGCACAGCGTCTGCAGGTCGGGGCTGTACGAAGTCACTTTATCTCTACAGGACTGTAAGCTGTCGTCTGTGAGGCGTGAGCGTGTTTGTTTGAACACAGTTCACGGTGGAGAACAGCTGCTGACATAATGTGGATCCAAGATCCATAACTGGCCTACCTGGGGCTGAAAGTCTCCATAAATGCAGGCGTTTCGGCGGCTACACCGGCTTCCACGAGTGTGACGCTTATTTTGAGAAAATAATAGAATATAAATGTATTTTTATATTTCAATATCACAATAATCTTCCAATGTAGAACTACAAGTTAAAAAAGAAGTAACATAAATCAAATCCACTTCAGCTAAATACTTCTCATTTATTTCCATCTTACATGCTGTGACTGCAGCCATTCCCACATCTCTGTGAATGGGACTCATGGACATGGATCAGTGGTTGTTGATCAATGGTCCTGAGAATCTGCATAATTAAGATGAAGGAACGGAGCTCCCAGCCCATCGTTCCTGCAGCTGCTTTCAGTCTTTATGCAAATGTCCTGTTTGTAAGACTGAAACCTGCAGCTGAGACTGAAGACGTCACCTGATGATGACGACACGTTTCTCCCACAAAACGCTGCGTCCAGATGAACAGAAGCAACAGACTCACTTTCCTGGATGATTGAGATGCATCAAGACTTCATTGTGTGTTACTTCTCATTCAGCACAGACACATTATTCCTGTTAGGTCATGTCAGCTGTCACTCAGTACAAGCACAACTGTGAACAACACAAACTTCTCTTCAATGTGTCACAGAAACACTAAGTGTGAGAGCCTGTATGACACACAGGACAGACTGTAAGCTCTGCTGGCTGCACAGCACTTTGTAGCAGTTTTCCAACATGTCCTCCACCCGTGATGTCAGTGGTGGGACCCCAGTCACAGCACTCAGCACCACCTCCTTTAAATGTATTTTATAGCAGTTACTCCCGTTACTCGGTGCAACGCTTCTTAAATGTGTTTTTGCAGGATAAAACACAGCAGGTGGTGTAGAGAGGACGTCAGCTGACGGAGCAGAGGGAGGCAGACTGTGGATAAATGACAGAGTGAGAGGAGAGCAACCATGACAGAAGCACAGGTGTGGCAGATAGAAGTGGCTTTATAGACACTTATTGTCAGTCCTCGTGCATGCTGTGGAAATAAGTGTCTGTGTCATGAGGTGACATGTGAGCTTATCTTTGGTCAATAAAGCTGAACGACCAGTTTTCACTTTGCTTGTTACGCTTGTTTAGTGACGTCTGGGTTTCTGTGGAGCCCGAATTTTGATGAGTTCTGGTGAAATCATCTGAGATCATCTGAGCATCGGTGAAGAGTCAGCAGAGAAAGTGTGGGACAGAAGTTTGCTTTGGACACATGGACTGAAATCAAAAAGTAACAAACAGGATTTCCAATGGACAGTATGGAGAAGTGAAAGTACACAAAGGCTGTGCTGGAACACGTGTGTTACACTTTTTGACAGCTGAGAACAAAACACAATATTTTGCATCATCTCTGCAGTGTCTCTTCTTTCCTCTGCTGTTGTGCTTTTAGCTCCAAACTGTTTCAAATGGTTTGTCAGCAAGCTGACCTCTGACCTCTGCAGTACTAACTCCTGACCCGTACAAAGAGCGGGCGTTTCTGACCTTTGACCTGCAGCTGTATGTCTCTCAGTCTCAGTTCTTCTCTCCGTCACTGATGGAGCAGGTGTAGTTGCTGCTGACAGTCAGTCGTTTGTTTTCTCAGAGTGAGGCTGAAGTCTGAACTGTTCAGAGCATCAGGTCTCATCAACGTGCGCTGCTGTAACGCCGCTTTGTCCTCTGAGATCACCAGGTATGAAACCTGAGTGCTGACAGAGCAGCATGTTCCCCCTCATTCACCTCCACCACCACAGCCAAGGCATGCTGGGAAACTGAGGACACACAGACGGAGAACTGAAGTGTCTGCTGTGTGTTCATCTCAGAGTCCTCACAGGTGACACATTAGCTCCAGAACACCAAGCCAGGTGTTTGAAGCCTGACAGGGATTCTTCCCATCCAGAGGGAGGATTTAGCTGCACAACAATGAACATTAGTGTGTAGTTTAGAAACACAGACTGTGCCTGCACTGCATCTAGTGAAGAAAAGTGTTACTGCCAGAGAACCAGGCTCCTTTAAAGCAGCTGATATTAAGGTTGAAAAATCAACAATAAGCTGATGTAATCAACGTTTCACAAAATGGTCAGCAGCTAAAATCTGGAGCCGTTCTTTGGTGGTAATTAACAGTTTGTTCTTGTTAGCTAATTATGTCATTAAAGGTAGCAGCAGAAGCCTTGTGTTGAAAGCCCATTCACTCACACATTCACACAGTATGTGTGTGTCTGTGTTACACTGTGGACATCCCTTCTGTTGGAGCGCCATCTTGTGGCAGGTTTAAGAAATGTTCTTCTTGTAAATCCAAACTGATGCACCTCCATAGCAGACTGTGGAGGCTTTCAGTGACATGAAGACTTGATTTATACTGTCATATTCTCCTGTTACACAAAGCACAGCACGCTGAACATGGATGAACTGAAACTCCCAGCATCTGACTGAGGAAAAGCACAAATCATTCTCACACTGACTCCTGCTTGATTTTAGATTTGCTTTCAAATCCTCACACTTTCATATGAAGCACTAAATGGGCTCCAGACTGTTTATCTCAGCTTCCTGTCAAACACACTGCTGCTCACACCGAGGCTCAGTTTACTCCTCCAGCCTGGCTTAACCTGCTGTCTGTTAAAAACAGTCCCACACTCCTCTGTTTAATCCTTCTGATCAGACTCTTTGATTTTGTATTGTTTTTACCTGAAGTTGTGTTTTTGACATGGTTCTGTCTGTGAAATAAAGCTCACACACACACTGCTACAGTCCTTCATACACTTAGAAACGAAGCTGCTCCTTTCCTCAGTGCTGACACATAAAGAAGAGTTGCTTTTATATCCAACACGTCTCTGTTCCAGAAAACAGCTTCAGCAGCCTCTGAGTCTGAACTTGGAGTTGGTTATAAGCCACAGGCCTGTGTGCACAGCAATGAGGAAATATAATGCAGTAAGTGAAACATGGATGTGTGGAACAGATTATCCCAAAGGTTGATTCTGTTCATCTGGACGTTCTCAGTGAAACATTTGGTCTCTCGGTCAGGTGACTCCTTTAGTCTCAGCTGACTGCAGCTTTCCAAACCTTTGTCACTGGATCACTCACTTCATCTCCAACGTGTCCCTGACACAGACAGCTGGAGCCGTTACAGCAAAATCATTGATCATCGTTTTTAGAACATTAGCTGGTGTTGGTGGGCAGGCTAGCAGTGCTAATTGTTAGCACTAGTTCTGCTGCTCTCCCTTTGTCTCTGTTATTGTTGGTCTTTAGTGAACAATAGAAAGTGTCTTCATGAGACTGTTGCCTAATGTTCAAATGTAGATAACACCACCTGCACCAACCTGTTACACAGCACAACCCTCTGGTGTAGCTTTGGCTGGAGCACATATTGGCAGCTCCAGTGACATCACCACTCCATGGTGACATCATCTCTACAGACTGTGGCTGTTACATATCCTCACCTGGTAATAATAAGACTGTCCTCAGCTGCACACAGCTCCAAGATGAACAAACTGAAGTAAATACAAATTAGAGTTACGATAGATTGAAATCTTGTAATCAGAGCTAATTCTTAGTGAAACTCTCACAACATCATATCCTGATCCTGGGTTAGTGTCTCGGTCTCAGATCACAACATCAGCACAGGCTTGGCTTGGGTGAGGTATTGAGTGGTTCTTGTCCATGACAGCTGCAGGTACAGTGCCATCAGCCATGCTGCACCACATGTCTGCCCAGGAACATTAGTGTGGCTGAGTCTCATGTAAACATTGTGCTAAAGTGGTGGGAAAGTGGCTGCAAGCTGGCTGCACTGTGTCCAATACTCTCAGTATGATATCCACAAACCTCTGAGTGTCACAGAGTGGGCCTGTGCTCAGCTCACTGTGCCCCATTCAATTCTACTTGCATAGTTTTACAAGTAAAATTAAAAGTTGCTCAATGATAAGTTATTGTAGTAACAACTAAGTCCATGGTCATTATTTGTTAATAGTAGCTTAAAGCTTCTGCACCAATCATGGAGCAGCAGGTTTAGAGCATGTGGATCTACAAAAGTAAGTCCCAGTAAGATGGGCTGAGCCTTACATACTAGAAGAAACATGTCATTCCCAGCAGATGAAGCGCCCTTTAAAGCAGGATCTCACTTTAAACCTAAAGAACTTGCTATGAGCATGCAGTGCATTCATGGTTATTATTCATACGATTGTGGGGAGCTAATAAAGTGCAACTATCACATTACATTTTATTATTAAATTGTTGTTAACAATCCCTTCACTTCTGCTTATCTAATTCATGGTTGCAGGATGGCTGACAGCTTCCATTAGGCAGGAGGTAATGTCCATTCTGGCCACAGTGCAACCCACAATGTGTAACTGACACTATTATATTGCATTATGTCACATTGTTACATCTTTTTAATAAATGATGACAGTCAGCTGAATTTGCTGCCCCCTTGGTGGAGGACATCAGGATCAGCAGCTGCTGCTCCATCACAAACACCACAGAAGAAGAACAACACTGGATCAGATTATCTGGACGTGTTTGACAGGGACAGTGTTCATGTTCATGGACATCAGGACAAAAACAGACGATGGAAACCTGCCAGATTTGAGCTAAACTGCTCGTTTCCATG
The DNA here is from genome assembly GCF_057382095.1 of Aulonocara sp. 'chitande type north' Nkhata Bay. Lineage (NCBI taxonomy): Eukaryota > Metazoa > Chordata > Actinopteri > Cichliformes > Cichlidae > Aulonocara > Aulonocara sp. 'chitande type north' Nkhata Bay. Next base: position 74,620,436 of record NC_141346.1, read on the forward strand.
TGTAGTCCCTGGGAGGTCACATGACCAACAAAGACACACAAGCTGTGTCCCAAAACGTCGGCTGCATCCTCCGGAGGCCGCATTTGAAGGCCGATGACGTCACAGCCAGGCGACGAAGGCTGTCCCGATTCCTCGACTCCTTCAAATGCGTCCTTCATTCCCCCGAGTTTGAAGGATGGGTCGGGTGTGTCCTTCGTGGCCCACCATATCCCAGAATTCATAGCGCGGCCCAGCCAAATTTCAGCTGCCAACAATGGCGGCCGCTACTAAGTTTTAAAATTTAACGAGGGAGCACTACTTACTTACAATGAATTCTTTACACTATATAATTTTCCCGTCAGTGTTGGGGAATTCTCAATGGTGCTTGGTGCCATACCCTCAGGGACTTTAATGTTATATAAAAACACTGACAGCTCAATATCTGCCTCAGTCACTCTCCCTGATCCAGCTGAGTCAGCAGTGGGAAAAATCTGCTTTTCACAGGAACTTGGTAACAGCAATAAGAGAATACGTAGTTTATTCCAAGAAGATATCATGTCTCTCCCATATATAGAATATCTTACTGGAACCGACATGTTCCAGATATCACCTGGAAGACAGTCTGGATGATCCCATAAATATCTAATTGTGAACAAGGTGAAGGAAATCTCATATAAAATTCTTCATAAATGTGACCCAGCCAGTCACTATATGGTAACATTTAAAAGAGACATAAATACTAATTGAACTTTCTGTGGGGATCATCCAGAAACTGTGGCACATCTCTTTTGGTTCCTCTACACAGAGATTCTGGAAGAATTTAGCAGTTTTGTTATTGTCCATATTTTAAGGGAGTTTTCTTTACGATGGGAAAATGTTTTATTCTGTTTCTTTAAGTTCCCCAGGAAGAATGATAAATGTTTTTTTATAAAAAATTTGTTAATACTTTTAGCTATTTTATATCCATAAATGTAAGTTTATTAATAAAACACCATATTTCTGCCTTTTTATAAGGATATGAATTGTACATACAATCAATTTCAGACTCAACCAACAAAAAGCCTCTCAGAACAATATTTATATGTTGAATTTTTTCGCCTACTCATATCATCATTTTTTTACTCCTGGTTCTGTATGTTCATGTTCTGTTCTTTTGTAAACTTCATCTGTTTGTATGTTGTATACTCATTGTGTTTCAATAAAGTTCGATTTAAAAAAAGGTACGTTCTAAACGAAGCTTCAGACGTCACTGATCACGTGACTCTGGCCAAACGAATCAAGCCTCGACACGGTGCTTCTGAAGCAGCGCGTTGATCTTTCTGACACACGCACCGGAGCGTCAGCTTCAAGCGGACCATCACTACGTCTCACATCTAAAGGTGTCAAGGTAACTTTGAACTGAGTTCAGTCAATCTGGAGTTTTTCCAAGTTTTCTGTTGCTCTCTGTGAGAGAAGAGCGTTAAAGGCGGGGCTCTCCAGAGTCCAGCAAAACAGGAAACCACAGCTGGGTGTGTGTAAGTGTGCAAACCAATAGAATGCATCGTGGTGGGGGGGGCATCACGGGCAAGAAAAAAATAAAATAATCGGTCGTACCCATGCTTCCCCGACGTCATGCCAGCGCATATTGGGAAATTCGTAGGCACCGATCGGTTTTCTATCAGCCATTTGCTGGGAGTAAGGGCGCCCTCCGTTTGCGAGGTGCGCCTGCTGCTGGCGGCACAGGGAGGAGAGGGCGGGGCGGCGGGGAGTCTCTGGCTGGCTGGAGCGGCATCTAATAACCAACTCGCAAAACAAAATAAAAACAACAAACAGATATTATGATACAGACTTATAATCTGCACCCATGTTTTTTCTAAATTCTATAAAGTGAGCGCGAGAGCCCTCGGTGCGCCTGCGCACTGCTGAAGTCAAAGTAAACTTTATTGTCATCTCCGCTACAGACAGTCCAGCATATAGAGAGACGAGACGACGAGGCTGCAGTTACAGCGGTGCAAGTAAACAAACAACAAATATAAGAAGAGTAAGAAAATAAATCTACACTTTAGGACTCGGGGTAAAGGATCAATAACAATTTAAATTTATAATTTACAGTTTGATGATTTAAAGTCTCACACAACCCGTCAAAAGGGGCGGGGCCGGCTGCTTCCAAGTAGAGCACATTTCATTTATAATGATGTAAATCCAAGCCCATCATGGATTCACGATCTGAATCCTGGGTTGTGTGAAATCCCAGAAATCAACCTTAGACAAAGTGAATCTGTGAACTAAGGTGTAGGTCTGTTAGGCAGGGCCGTGCAGAGAGGTTTAAAGGGGCGGGTGCTCAAAGTTAAAAAGGGGCACATTGAACCAGGCTGAATAACAACAACACACTTTCATCAAGAATCTAATATGAGCAACAAGGCAAAGCAAACGTAGCCGATGCTTTACCTGATGGGTACAATGTTGCTGTTGAGGGGTTGCTGTGGATAGTGCTGGAGGGCAGGCAGGGCTGGACTGGGACAAAAAATCGGCCCGGGCATTTTGACTGGAGACCGGCCCACCAAAAATGTGACGTCATTCATGGATAAAACCGCAAAGGATTCTGGGAACTTTTGGCAAGCGGTACTAGCGCATACAGGCTTTCAATTGAACTCAGTCACACAGCGATAAAAAGAAACACAAAAAATGACAAGAAGCTGCTGTATTATTAACTGCAATAGCCGGTGTTGTGCCAAAAAGTGATTGTCTGCCAAAAACTGATTTCCGGTATTTGCAAAGAAACTGATTGCTCGTATTTAAATTGCTATAAATAACTTGTTGGGCTATAATATGTGAAACATATGTCAAATGCATCCCTCATGGATGACATAAAGTCATACTGAGCTACAAACAACATTAGTGTAACAAGGTAGAAGCCGCAATCAGTCTTTGGCAGTGACTTTTATATAACCTTTATTTATGCCGTAAAAAAAAATCTAATTAACATTAAAAATGTATTTTGTAAGAAGTAGTTGGACAGCAGAAATGGCTCAAATATTACAATTATTTTTCCACTACTAATTAATTACCGTTGAGCTCAAAGGTTATATTAATACACGGTTAACGAATGTGTATTTATGACGACGATTTGTGAGACGAACAAAGGTAAACGTACCTTTGTTCGTACGATGGTCTTTCGGTGCATTTCAAGGTCCTGTACCCATCCGTCGGTAAACTGTACCTGGGCTTGTTGCAGTGACCTGAAGTTACTAAACTTCATGAGTGTATGCACTCACTCCAAGAACCGTATAATTATAAATCTGAGCGTGGTGAAAGTTGGGCAGCACGCTAACGTCTTTTGTCCCTCTGTGTGCTCGTAAGGGTCTGACCCTTTCACTCCTTTGATTTTTCCTCGTATCTTTTCTTTGTCTTTTCGTCGAGTCTGTCTTTGTACGGACCGGCATTGTTCTCCGTCGTTTTGTACATTCCTTTTTTGTGCGGCAAAGATAAAACAAGAAGGTATTGGAACCGGAGAATGAACGTTTTGCAGTGCTGCAATTGCAAATGCTTGTATTTGATGCGGTACTTGGATTGTTTTGCCAGGAGTTCCCGGCATGCAATGCGCAAAGTCACGTGGTCTGTCAATCGCTATAGGAAAAACCATAAAGCCTTTGCATGAAAACAACTGCTTTGATGTACACTGCCTTGTTGGGATATATGTATCAATCTAATAAAGTTAAACCTACACCATTCTCCCTATTCGGGATTTTAAACAGTACATAGCGGAAACAAAAAGACTGCTTGGTAGAGTTAACCTCCTGAACTATCTACAACACATGGTAGAAACCTGAAATTAAGACCAAGAACACTAGAGGTGAGACATGATCATTAATTAATATTAAAATTAATAAATGACAGATTTAGGGATATTTTCATAAAGTATTTATTTACCAAAACAATAGAAAACAGCATGGTAGCACAATATATTTTGCTAACACAGCAACCTTTAAATATGAAAGGAGACAGAGAAAGAAAGGTGAGAAAGAAGAATAAGAATAACACTTAATTGAGTTTTTGATGGCATTTTACACACAGTACTAATCAGTGGCGGCTCCTGAAAAAAATCTCAGGGGGGGCAATTTTTATGATATCGACTAAAATGACCCATTTAACCCTTTAAGACCTACCATAGAACCAAGTTCGCCAGAGCTTATATTATATTTTTACATGCTGTGGAGCCATTTTTGGGAGCATTTCAAGTTGCTATACATCAATACAACCATTATAGCCCAAACTTTAATAATATGTCTGCATTAGGTGCATAGTAATTACATAAATTGCAAAAAAGTGCAATAAACTACAAAAAAATTGAAAATCGTTTTTGTTTTTTTAACATATATTTCTAGTTAGAGAAATTTAAGAGGCTTATCCCTCAAAACTGTAAATACAAAAAAGTTACACAAACTAGTTTCCCACCACAGGAAATTTATTTTGAGTGTCTTCATAGTTTTATTTTTGAAATACACCAATTTTTATATACTGCAGGAAAAACAAAAATAAATATTATAGTGCAAATTTGCAAAATAACAGCATATGCATCAAAATAAACTATTTCCAGCAGTGCAATATGAGTCTTAAGCATCCCAGAAACGACACAGAAAGTCATAAAGTCAAACATAACTTTTTAAAACACATAACACACACAAGCTCATAAGGCCTCGATCGTAAAAAACTACATTTCCGCAAAATGACGTCACTTCCGGTTTCGGCAGGTCATGCGGTCATGTGATAGTTCGCGCTGATGGACGTAGGAAGTGTTACAAACAGCTGATGGATCGGCGAAGCGTGTTTCTGGAATATCATGTTTTTGTTGCTGCAAGTGATTTTTATGCAGTTTTTGCAAAGCTATATGTGGAAGGAAACTGTGACCGAGGAGAAGCTGATGGCATAAGATGTAAGTACAACTCCTCCAGTTTCATATGCAAAAAAAATTATTGCGCTAGCTTACTTGGTTGCAGAGCTACCGGGATTTAAAAATAGTTACGCAAAACAGAGCGTGCCCGCTCCGATCGGCTGTAAAGGGTTAATGAGTACATCAAACAACACAATTTTAATTTAAATTTAAAATGAACAACCATATTCTGGCCATTTGTATAGATTTGTAAAAATGAACATGAACAGATTTTTTTTTTTTTTTTTTTTTGAATGAATGAAAAATAACTATTGAAAACAACAACTGTAAACTGATTGGGGGGGTGGGCTAAATGCGTCCCCGCATTGCTAGCTCAAAAGCACCACAAAACTTAATACAATCGATGATTTTAGATAAAATATGACGGTTTTTATCTACCTCTTCGTTGTGCCTTCTTAAAGCAATCCGATGTCCATCATCTAGCTGCGCTGCTATGCTAGTTTTCCCTAGCACAGCTAGCTTTACACTGTTGTCTATATGAACTCGTGAGCTTTCATGTTTCTTGATTCGTTCGGAGAGGTGCTTTAAGTCGGTTTGTCCAGATTGTGTCCACGTCAAATCACACTTGTCACTTTTGAACAGTATGCACGGGAAACAAAAAAGTGCATTAGCTGTTCCACAGCCTGTCAGCCACGACTTGCGCTGGAACCAACTCCGACAAAAAGTCCTGTTGTATGCTTTTGACTTCTCCTTCGTTGCCTGGGTTAGTTGAATTTCGGGCTTGTCAGGTCCCAACTCTTTAACTTGCAGTTTTTCTGCCATTGTCCTTCTGGCAAAAGGGTAGGTTAGAAGCGATCTAACCGAATTTGGGGGAGGCTGTGCCTCAACCGTTAACAATACCGCTGCCATCGTCTCTCTCTGACCTTATAGCTCACTTAGGCTACTGACTGAGGTAAAATTCTAGAACAGCAAATCTTCGCGCGTTTTCTGCAGGGGCGCAATTTTAAGCGCCCCCAAACCATTTAATTCAGCGACGCTGATAGGTCAAATATTTATTATTTTCCCCTGGCAACCATTTAATGATAGGCTATTTCGCTGCATATCAAGGGCGCTTTGACGAGCGCCCCAGAAGAAGAAAAACACCGTTTGTTGGTTGAACTTTAATGAGTCAGCTGGTGAAAATGTTAAAATACGCCTGGCTGTATATGGGCACACACATAGTAAAACTATCATTGATGAATTTTTTAAAAATATATATTTTTACTCCTCCACATTTGGGGGGGCGGAGCCCGAGCGCCCCCTATGGGCCAGCCGCCACTGGTACTAATACAGTATCTAGAAAATATGGGAAAATACTGGCATCATATACAGTACTTACTTCTGAAGAAATTATATGGGACCCTGAAAAACAGGACACAAGTGAAAGGACAAAGAACTGTGAATGGCAATTGATGGACTTGCTCAGATGATCACAGTACTGGCATCTTTATTCCAGAAAGGAATTAGAGAAATCATATACACTAGTACTTACGTTGATGAACTTAAAAAGTTGAATGGTCTCGAACCTCTTAAACAAACAATGTATGATCAGACCCTGACAAACAGGACAGAAAGGAATAAAGATTAGATGAATATTAAAATCTATAAAGGACAGATTATGATTGAATTGTATCACCAAAGACTATTCACTCATCAATAAAAGGTCACCTACAACACTTCCACAGCAGCAACACTGAACATATCTTAAGACATGGAAACCTTTATGAAGTGAAAGGACAGACAGTGAAGGTTGAGAAAGAATTGTACTTAATAGATTTTTTCAGACGATGACAGCACTGGTATGCTTACTCTAGAAAAATGGTTGAATCATATTCCATATAGTACTTACTTAAAATGAACACACTTCAGTCCTCCTAAAATGACTGACAGCATCTGAAATGAAACAATGACAGATTAAGACTGTAAGAATATATGTTTATAAATGCCTAATACTCCAATCTCATATTTATTCTGTCTATTAAGATGGACAAATTCTAAGCATTTACCAATCACTTGACTTGTTTGAAGTGAAGGTAGATACTAAACGTATTCGTTTAGGCAATAACAATAAAGCTGAATTTAATATTAACAATAGATAATTAGGAATGTTTTGCTCATTTTTATTTCACCTCACCAGGTTACAAAAGGAGCTTTCTCAGCAGGTCACTCTTCTCAGCTACCCTGTCAATGACCATGTCAGAGTCCAATGACATGAGAATGTCCTTTTCAGTGGCCATCAGCATAAACATCTCCAGCTTGTTTGCAGACAGGCTGCTTCGGAGTCTGCTTTTAATGAACTTGAGTGTAGAGAACGTTCTTTCACAGGCAACCTGAGTGAGGGAGAGGGTCAGCAGGTACTTGTATGCCAGCCCAAGGAGACGATAGGCATCAGACAGCATGTTGAACCGCCTGAGTATTTGATAGCAGCACAGTGGGCAATTTTTGCAAGAACCACAGCTTTCGGTCACAATTTCAATTTCTTCGTCCCATTCTTCAGATCTGTCCTTTGCTGTTCTGGTCGTGTACTCATCTACATGTGATGTCTTAAGCCTTTCCCACTGTTCAGCAAAACGTTTCAGTTCTGACTGAAGGTTATTAACTGTAGCCCTGCTGTCAAATTTAAGTAGACAGGCGCTGAGGTTCTGAAATGCATTACTTGGAAGAGAAACTGTTCTGACCTGGCTAAACTTCCTGGGGTCCAACCATGCCAAATCGGCAAGAAGAGGGCCATGTATGACAAATCGTCTGTGGATTGCTTCAATAACTGTGTCCAGGATGATGTTGTGCACTTTCACCTCATATGATTTCTCAGCATTGATTTGCAACTCATCTTCAGGCATCTCTCCGGCCATGCCTTTTCTCCTTTTGGCTCTCTTTTTAGGTAGTTCAGCCTCCACTTCCATGTCTGTGTTGTTCTCCCTCTCCTCTAGTTTTTGATTTGTCTGTTTCACAAATGTGTCTGCAGCTGTCTTCACAGTTGGAAAGTCCCTGGCAATACTTTTGAGGCCATCTTGTGTGGCAGTCACCATATGATGGGCAGAGAGAATGTCCATCCCCTTTGACTGGAGGTACTTTGACAGAGGAGTTGTTGCTCAAACACTCTAAGAAATATCTGTGCTGTTAACACAGTTTCATGCTTCAAGAGACACTCTTTAAAGCCTCGTGCTTTGACACAAACAGCTGGCTTTTCTTTTTCCCTCTTTTCAATGGCTTCCATCGTCAGCACTACATCAACGAAGAGGCCATCATCTGGTTTTCCAAAATGTCCAAAGATTTTCTGGAGGGCATCGTGCTTGGCCCACCACCGTGTCTCACCTATTGGACTGAGGCGTCTGTGTCTTGTGTTTTCGGTTTGTTTCTCCCACAGATTAACCCTGTGATAGGACTCCTTGATGAACACAGCTATGTCATTAAGTAAATTAAAGAGTGATCCACTTTCAATGACACTTTGTGTTGTGTCAGCAATCACAAGATTAAGTATGTGTGCATAGCACCACACATGCACATGAGTTGGAGACTGGGCAGTCATAAGTGCTGAAAAGCCTTTGTACTGGCCCTGCATATTTGAAGCACCATCTGTTGCATTCCCAATGCACATGGCCTTGTCTAGATTCAGATGCTCTAAAACTCCGGAAAGCAAGTTTACAAAGTACTGCCCCGTGGATGCTTCGCACCTCACTATGGAGACAAGCCTCTCCTGCACAGACTCAGTAACATACCTGATGATTACTGAACACTGATCATAACCTGTGATGTCTTGGGTTGTGTCTAGCTGAACAGAAAACATCCCAGCTTTCTGGACATCACTGGCGATGCTCTCTTGAAGGAGATGGCCAAGTGCATCAATCACTGAGTTGACAGTTGTTTTGGAGAGTAGGGTGATGAGAGATCCTCTACCTCTTGATCCACTGGTCTGATGCAACTTCTTGCTTTTTTCAATGCAGTCATTCAAATGTTCTCCAAGGCACATATCATACTTGCCTAATAACACAATCAGTTCCAGAAAGTTACCATGATCGATGGTGTTATCACCTAAAGTGTATGCAGCCTCATTCTCCACATGCCTATAGCTGAGTCCCCTCTTCCCAAGTACTTTGATCACATCCACTATACGCTCTAAAACTTGCCGTCTCTTTTTCACTTGTGCTCTGTGAGCTGACAACTGACTGCCAGCAAACAAGCTCCTGATGTTGCCTTTTGAGCACCTTAAGAAAAAAGCTTCAGCACAGGTCTGGTGTGTAGTGCTCTTTTCATGCTCCTCTGTGCGCAGATGTATATGTCGCCAGTCACTCATGCCTGTTATAAATGTGCTGGTGTCAGTCAGCCTTGCAAATGCCAGACACACAAAGCAGAACAATAAATGGCGTTCTTTGCAATAAGTAAGCCACTTCCTGTTGGTGCCATCTTTACAGCTGAACACCCTCATCACAACTGCACTGCTACTGTTCTGCTGTGGGTGGTAATCTAAGAAGGCCTGTAATATGGCAGGTTCAGGGCGAGCAAAGTCATCGATGCCCTGGCTCTCACTCTCTTGCTCTTCCATCTCTCTCTTGCTCCATCTCTCTCTCTCTTGCTCCATCTCTCTCTCTTGCTCTTCCATCTCTCTCTCTTGCTCTTCCATCTCTCTCTCTTGCTCTTCCATCTCTCTCTCTTGCTCTTCTCTCTCTCCTGCTCTTCCATCTCTCTCTCTTGCTCTTCCATCTCTCTCTCCTGCTCTTCCATCTCTCTCTCTTGCTCTTCTCTCTCTCCTGCTCTTCCATCTCTCTCTCTTGCTCTTCCATCTCTCTCTCCTGCTCTTCCATCTCTCTCTCTTGCTCTTCCATCTCTCTCTCTTGCTCTTCCATCTCTCTCTCCTGCTCTTCCATCTCTCTCTCCTGCTCTTCCATCTCTCTCTCTTGCTCTTCCATCTCTCTCTCTTGCTCTTCCATCTCTCTCTCTTGCTCCATCTCTCTCTCTTGCCCTTCCATCTCTCTCTCTTGCCCTTCCATCTCTCTCTCTTGCTCTTCCATCTCTCTCTCTCTCTTGCTCTTCCATCTCTCTCTCTTGCTCTTCCATCTCTCTCTCTTGCTCTTCCATCTCTCTCTCCTGCTCTTCCATCTCTCTCTCTCCTGCTCTTCCATCTCTCTCTCTCTTGCTCTTCCATCTCTCTCTCTCTTGCTCTTCCATCTCTCTCTCCTGCTCTTCCATCTCTCTCTCTCCTGCTCTTCCATCTCTCTCTCTCTCTCTTGCTCTTCCATCTCTCTCTCTCTTGCTCTTCCATCTCTCTCTCTTGCTCCATCTCTCTCTCTCTTGCTCTTCCATCTCTCTCTCTTGCTCTTCCATCTCTCTCTTGCTCCATCTCTCTCTCTCTTGCTCTTCCATCTCTCTCTCTTGCTCTTCCATCTCTCTCTCCTGCTCTTCCATCTCTCTCTCTTGCCCTTCCATCTCTCTCTCTTGCTCTTCCATCTCTCTCTCTCTCTCTTGCTCTTCCATCTCTCTCTCTCTTGCTCTTCCATCTCTCTCTCTTGCTCTTCCATCTCTCTCTCTCTCTCTTGCTCTTCCATCTCTCTCTCTCTTGCTCTTCCATCTCTCTCTCTTGCTCCATCTCTCTCTCTCTTGCTCTTCCATCTCTCTCTCTTGCTCTTCCATCTCTCTCTTGCTCCATCTCTCTCTCTCTTGCTCTTCCATCTCTCTCTCCTGCTCTTCCATCTCTCTCTCTCCTGCTCTTCCATCTCTCTCTCTTGCCCTTCCATCTCTCTCTCTTGCTCTTCCATCTCTCTCTCTTGCTCTTCCATCTCTCTCTCTTGCTCCATCTCTCTCTCTTGCCCTTCCATCTCTCTCTCTTGCTCTTCCATCTCTCTCTCTCTCTTGCTCTTCCATCTCTCTCTCTCTCTTGCTCTTCCATCTCTCTCTCTTGCTCTTCCATCTCTCTCTCTCCTGCTCTTCCATCTCTCTCTCTCCTGCTCTTCCATCTCTCTCTCTTGCCCTTCCATCTCTCTCTCTTGCTCCATCTCTCTCTCTTGCCCTTCCATCTCTCTCTCTTGCTCTTCCATCTCTCTCTCTCTCTTGCTCTTCCATCTCTCTCTCTTGCTCTTCCATCTCTCTCTCTTGCTCTTCCATCTCTCTCTCTTGCTCTTCCATCTCTCTCTCTTGCTCTTCCATCTCTCTCTGCTGCTCTTCTGTCTCCTCTGTCACAGACTTCTCCACTTTTGATGATAAATCAGCTGGTGCAACATGGATTGGCACAATTTGTTAAGACTTTGAGAAGTTTGAGAAACTAACCTTAAGCATAAAATAAAATTTACTATCAGTAACTTCATAGCACCCGCCCAGCAGTATATAAACTCCGTCATGCTAGTTACGCTGTACGAGTTATTCTAAGCGACTGTATAAAGTCACCACAACGAAAACAAACTACAACTAAAATTAGTTTATATCTGACACAGATAGACAGCAGGTCATAACTTCTTACCTGAAGTTCAGTTCCTCTGCCACTATGACCGGCGGCCGCCTCGGGTCTCTCCTCCTCCTGCCTCCCCTTTCCTTCATCCACCTGCTGGCCTCCACCACTTGCTGATCTTGCTAAATCTATGGAAGCTATGCCATAGCTACCACCAAACAATTCAGTAATTTTCACACATTTGGCAGCGTCTGCCTGAAGGGCTTGTTTCTTTTTGGCCCTAATTTTTTCGGCACCTCCTTTCCTTTTTTTGTTCTCCATTTTCTTTAGTTCGTCTATAAGATTGCTAAACATGGGGGAGGGTGCATCCGACCTCCTCGGCTGTAATTGGTCCAGCCCAGAGTCGATCATGACCAATTGGCCAATCCAACACCTTTCATTGTTTATACCCTTCCCAAAAAAAAAACAAAACAAAAAAAAAAAAACGGTCGGCCCATAAAAACAAAAAATCGCCAGCGGCCCACCGGGCAAGTGCCCGGTATGCCCGATGGCCAGTCCAGCTATGAGGGCAGGGCTGTGTTGGTCTGAGACTGTAGACATTAAAAAGTCCACAGGAGAGATGGTAGCTGATTAAACAAGTGTCATGAGATAATAACAAAATGCAAAGATTGGTGACAGCGCTTGGAACCATAAGGCAACAAAAAACTGTGAGAAATAATTTAGGCTCTGCCTGTGAATCACTCTTTGCTTCTCTTCTTCCATCCCATCATTTCATATATCACTCTGCACACACACACACCCACACACACACACACACACACACACACACACACACACACACACACACATTAAAAAATAATAATAATAATTAAAAAAAAAAAGTTGCCTCAACAAAAGGGCACCTTGGGCACCATCAGGAAAGGGGCGGGTGCTCAAGCCCCTGTAGCCCCCCCCCCCCCCTCTGTACGTTCCTGCTGTTAGGTTAATTGTGCTGATCCTCGGGTTGGGGGATTTGTGTTTGTACTGGAGCGCAAAATTCAAACCAATGGAAGATGGACAACAAAAGTTCAAAGCCATCAGGTGTTCAGGTTAGAAAAAAGAGAAAAGATGCAGGTAAGCAGACGTGTGATTGGATAATGGCAGCTCATCCTGAACCAATCAGACTAAACTCCAAACAATACATTATGTTACAGATTTTAATATTAATTAGTCATTGTTACTTGTTGATTTGTCCTTTTCTCATTGTGTGACGAATTATGACGACTGTTTGGTAGCTGTTATTGTCTCTCTCTCTCTCTTCATGTGTGTTTCTCTGGTGAAACAATAGTTTTGTGTTAATGTTAGGGCTGCACGATTTTGCATAAAATGAGAATCACGATTTTTTGGCTTAGAATTGAGATCATGATTCTCTCATAACAACAAATAAACATAAAAACAACAAATGTCTCACGTTTTGTTGTTGCAGCAAAATGTTGTCTTGCTTGAAATTCCGTCTCCACCGTTGCTCGACGCTGCGTGTACAGAGCAGGTAGTGCAACAATAGAAAAATAGTTGCGGGACGGCACTGTGTAGCGTTTGTCTAGGGTGTTGATCGTTTTCCTAAATCCCTCGTTTTGCACAGTGTTGATGGGAGCCATATTGTCAATCCTCAAGGATTGACGTACGCACGATGTAGTTATAAAACAGGGTTTATTCTGGTCTTGGCAACCCGTGAGAACTGCTCACGGACAAAACAATAAAACAAAAACATCACATCAAAATGCGCTCTTGTACGTAGTGTCAATCAATCAAAAAAATCCTTAATTACAGAAAATAAACCATTTAAAATACACAAACCTCGTGAGCTGACATCCAGGAGGTGCTAAATAGAGCTTTATGGCCTTATTGCCTTATCTTCCATCTTCTTCGTCAATTATTTTCACTCTTTAAACAATATTTTCTCCATGTGTGGAGCTAACTGTGAGTTGCAGCATGCAGACACCATGTGTGCTAGCAAAAGAAAAGTGGCTGGGTGGAGACCCAAACAGCAAAACTGTACCCTACACAGTTCACCACCAGAGGGTGCAAAGGAACAAAATCCAGACATACAGCTTAACAAATATCAAATGCAACAAACATCAAATGCAAAAGACCGTTACACTCCCACCAATCACTTGTGATTAAAAAGAATAAAGTATTGCCTATGAACTAATGAACGGCTTTTGAATGAACTATCGTGAATTATCCTTTAAGCAGAGTGCGGTGGAGAATCGTCTTCCGCTTCCATCAGAATGACTGTCTTCTGAATGGGTCTTTCCAGGTGCACAGGTTTGGAGTTACGTTTTCCTGCTCTATCCAGGGTTGGATCACTCAGCAGCAATTTCACCTTCCTCACTTTTCCATCCTTTCCAGGATACACTTCAATGATCCTTGCCAACTTCCACTGGTTGCGTGGAGTTATCTCATCCTTCAGGAGGACAACATCATTGATCTTAGCATTTCTGTGCTCTTTGGTCCACTTCTGTCTTCCTTGAAGATTTAACAAATACTCCTTTTTCCACCTTGTCCAGAAAGTGTTGGCAAGTAGTTGAACATGACGCCACCTCTTACGGAGATAAAGATCTTCTTTCACAAACCTTCCTGGAGGTGGAGAGATGATTGTGGACTTCATGGTTAGTATGTGATTCGGTGTTAAAGGTTCTGGGTTTGATGGATCACATAGTTGGTCAGTAGTCAATGGTCTGCTATTAATCACTGCCATGACTTCATACAGGAATGTCCTCAGAGAGGAGCTGTCGAGTTGTTTGGCTGATTGTTCCAGAATGGACATGAGAACACTTCTTATGGTGCGAATTTGTCTTTCCCAGACACAACCCATATGACTAGATGCTGGGGTGTACATGAGAAACTCACAGTCCAGTTTCCCTAGCTTGGCTTGATCCATTTCCTTAAATGCTCCAATAAACTCATTTCTAGTGCCGACAAAATTCGTGCCTTGATCACATCTTATCTGACGAACTGTACCTCTGATGGCCATGAATGCACGTAATGAGTTGATGAGGGAATCTGTAGAGAGATCGTCAAGCATTTCAAGATGCACTGCTCTGGAGCACATGCAAGTGATTAGCAAGCCATAACGCTTTAGCTCCTTGCGGCCTTCTTTGACATAAAAAGGACCAAAGCAGTCCATCCCACAGTAGGTGAATGGCGGTGTGGTCTCCATCCGATCCTCTGGGAGGTCTGCCATCTTCTGCTGCTCTGTGCGCCTTCTGAACCTTCTGCATTTTACACATTTATAGATGTAAGATGACACGATCTTGCTGCATCCAAGAATCCAGAATCTGTTAGCTCGAAGTTTGAGCAAAGGCTGTTTCTTGAACCATCTTTATGATTGTTAACTCTGCTTCCTTTCTCTCTTGTTACACTACTGATGTCGTGTGATCTACTCTTGTGATCCTTTGCTTCTTTCACATAGCGCTTGAGTCTAGCAACTGCCTTAATCATCCTCGACCAGTCGGAAAACTTGTGTAAGCGATCTAACAGTGACCTTTGTTCCTCCCCTTGTATCTTGTGGACTTGAACCTTCTTAACCTCCGGGTCACTGGTTGATAACTCTCCCACCTTAATTTCCCCACTGGGTATGATCTTCTGCCAAAGGAGGTCTGGGCCTTTGAACCAGTTTGATGCTACAAGTTGTTCTGCTGTGAGACCTCTTGAGGCGTGGTCTGCCGGATTATCTTCGGAAGTTACATACCTCCATTGGGTTGAATCTGTGCTTTGTTTGATGCGTTCCACTCGGTTTGCAACAAACACATGAAATCTTCTGGCTTCATTGCTGACATATCCGAGTACCACCTTCGAGTCAGTCCAATACCTTTCTTCTGAAATTTCCATTTCCAATTCCTTTTTCAGCATGTCACCAGTGCGCACAGCAACAACGGCCGCCGACAACTCAAGCCGAGGTATAGTTGTGACTTTGGTTGGTGGAACTCTTGATCTTCCCATCACCAATGAGCAGTGGACTTCACCAGTTGTGCTTACTGCTCTGAGGTAAGTGCACATTCCATATCCAGATGCACTTGCATCAGAAAAATGATGAAGTTCGTAGTGCTGTGCCTTGAAGGTCGAAGGAATGTAGCATCTGTGAACCTTTACGTCTGCAAGGTTTCCCAGGTCACGCAACCAATACTCCCACTGAGGTCGAAGTCTGTCAGGTAAGTTATCATCCTGGCTGAGTTTATCTCGACACATTTGTTGCAAAATCTGCTTTCCCAGCAGAATGAAAGGTGACACAAACCCAAGTGGATTGAACACAGAGGCGACTGTGGCCAATACTCCTCTTCTGGTGAGTGGTTTGTCCTTAACAACTACTCTGAACTGAAATTGATCTGATGCCACACACCATTGTACGCCAAGTGCTCTTTCCATGTGTACTTCACCGAGTGCCATATCTAGCTCTTTGGGAGCTGCAGCGCATTCTTCTT
Organism: Aulonocara sp. 'chitande type north' Nkhata Bay; assembly: GCF_057382095.1. Classification (NCBI taxonomy): domain Eukaryota; kingdom Metazoa; phylum Chordata; class Actinopteri; order Cichliformes; family Cichlidae; genus Aulonocara; species Aulonocara sp. 'chitande type north' Nkhata Bay. The sequence continues at coordinate 74,636,166 of NC_141346.1, forward strand.
TCGGAAGCGAAGCTAGAACTTTGGTGCTGTTTGAGATGAACTTGTGCAACCGAAGTTTGCCCATGCTGCAGAGTTTGCGTGCTTCATTAACCAGCTGTATTGCCTGATCTTCAGTGTCAACACTTGCTAGTCCGTCATCAACATAGAAGTTGGTTTTGATGAACTTGATGGTTTCTTCATTAAAACTTCCTTCCCCTTCAGCTGCAAGATGCTTGAGGCCATAGTTGGCACAACCTGGAGAAGATGCTGCTCCAAATAGGTGTACCTTCATCCTGTAGACAGTGAATGGAGTTTCAAGGTCACCGTTCTCCCACCACAAGAACCGTAGGTAATCTTGGTCACAAGCATGCACATGGAATTGGTGGAACATGCGTTCGATGTCACACATGAAAGCCACTGGGCCTCTTCGGAAGCGACACAAGACTCCGAGCAAGGTGTTTGTTAGCTCTGGACCAGTGAGGAGATGGTCATTTAAGGAAGCGCCTTGGAACTTGGCAGAGGCATCAAAGACGACACGAATCTTTCCGGGTTTTTGTGGATGATACACACCATGATGTGGGATGTACCATACTGGTGTCTTGTCAATGTCTTGCTCTGTGACCTTTTCAGCATCTCCATGGGCTAAGATGTCATTCATGAATTTCTTATAGTCCATGTAGTACTGCTTGTTACTCTTGAGCCTTTTTTCTAAACATTTGAGGTGATGAATAGCACATACCTTGTTGTTTGGCAGGTTCGGCCTTTCACTCTTAAATGGGAGTGGCATTTCAAAATGACCATCCTCCTTGTGCCTAATGCCGGCCTTCATCTTTGTTAAAAATTTGAGATCTTCTTGAGAGACCTTTGTGTCTTCTGGTGCTTTCTCAACAAAGTCAGACTTCAACATCTTTAGGACCTCTGTGGGAGAGATCATTTCCTTTATTTGAGTTCTGTAGACATAGTGAACCTTGTTGGTGAGATTTAAAGAGGGATTAATGTCAGGCACCACTTCCTTCACAATGACTTGGTGACTTATTCCGAAGGCGTCTCCATAATCGAGACATGGATTGCCATAACCCACAATACTCCATCCCAGATCAGTTCTTTGCACAAACGGCTGATTTTCCTTTCCAGACACAACCTCACAAGGAACAAGTGCTTGGGGGCAGTTGTACCCAATCAGCAGACCAACATCACAGCTTTGTAGTGGAGCGATCTCACTTGCAATGCAGTCAAGATGAGACCATGCCTTAGCTGTTGCAGGCGATGGAATGTGATCTCGGTTTGCGGGAATAAAGTCTCTGGCATACGTCACTGGTAGGGAAATGGTCTTATTTGAGTAGAACCCTCTGACTTGTAGACCTGAGAACTTGCGACAGGACACAACTGTGTTTCTTGAAGACATAGTAGTGAGCTTTAGCTGAGTCGATTCACCTTTGATATGCAGAGCTTGTGCCGTTTCTTCAAGAATAAAGGTCGTATCGCTCTGTGTATCAAGGAGCACGTACACAAGAATTTCATGCGCTGGCTCACCTTTGGTTGACACCCATACTGGAATAATGGAAGATGTGTGAGTGTCGTCAACATTCTGTGTGACTCTGTTAGAAGTCGCTTCACTTGTTGTTGGTGTGACACTGTTGTCTTGTGAGACATCTGCGTTCGTTTGTCTTGTCCTGTCACTGTTCTTGTGTGGATTTCTCCTTGTTCTGTCTTCCTTCGTGCGATTGTCATGAAGACATGTTGGATGTCTTTTATTACATGTGTCACAGGTTTCTCTCCCTTCGCAATCCTTGGAGCGATGACCAGAGTTCAGACAGCCAAAACATAACTTCTTGTCTTGAACAAACTTTAGTCTCTCAACAATGCTCTCATTTATGAACCTTCTACACTTAAGTAGGCTGTGACTCGACCTTTCACAGTACACACAACTAGCACTAACAGTCCTATCATTTGAGTTAGTTGCTAGCACCTTTGCTCCATTGCCTCTGTTCCTTGTTGTTTTTGCCCCTTCAGTTTCACTTGGCTTCAGAGCAAAGAGAGATGTTATGGGATTACAGGCAATTTTGGCTTCCCGTGAGATGAAATCTACGAATTGGCTGAAACTTGGAAAGGTGTGAGTCTCTCTTGCACTTCTGTAACCTTTCTGTTCTACCTTGAAGTAAGCCAATCTGGAAGTTTTGCGAGCATTTTTTGGTTTTCATTGCAGTCATTGAGCACTTCAAGCCCCTTCATTTGCGACATGGCTGTCTTACAGCAGCAAAGGAAGTCAGCAAATGCTTGAAGTTCCATACTGCCTTTAGAGCTTATCTTAGGCCATGCGTCAAGTTTGTCTCTGAAGGCCTTTGCTACGAGGAAGGGATTTCCATACCTCTCTACGAGAACTGTCCATGCTGCATAGTATGCAGACTCTGTGCCAAGCGGGAAGTAGCCTTCTATTGCCTTCCTTGCAGGTCCACTTACATATTTCCTCAGATAATAAGTCTTCTCTTCAGTTGGTATATTTTTCCTGTCAATCAGAGTCTGAAAGGAAATTTTCCAATCATTATATCTGATAGGGTCGCCACTGAATATTGTTGGCTCTGGTACCGGAAGACGACTTGCATTAAGAGACACTGCAAATGCTTTGACCAGATCTTCTGTGTTCACCTCTTGGTGCGGTGTCACATTTCGTGGCGAGGAACACCGTTTCATATGCTGGTCATTGTTTTCAGACTTGACTTCATTTTTATCAGATCTGTGGTGAAGTAGGTTGTATATTTCTTCATCTGAACCTTCACTTTGTTCATACACTCGCTGTCGAGCCTTTGCTGCATTCAGCTTTTTTACAGTCTCAAGTCGCTCTACTTCTCTGCGCTTAGCTTCTAGAGCCTTTTGTCTTTGTGCTATTTCTGCTTCTTGCCTTTCAATTTCCTTCATATGGATTTCTTGTTCAAGCAGAACTTGGAGAGCAGCCTCATTTGCTGCAACTTCAGCAGCTGCATCTTGTCTTTTAGCCGAGAGCCGGCTGGAGTGTCTAGAGGAAACCCTCGAATGAGAAGAGAGCTTAGTGTGGTGTGACTTAACACTCATCCTGTCTGAGGCTTCTAACTTAGGCATAGACTCAGTCTCCTTCCATTTTTCATCCCTTTGACTTTTCACATCTGAGGCTACGTATTTAGATGAAGACTCAGTGTCCTTCCAAAGTTCTTCATCTCTTTGAACCTCCGCATTACTTGGGCTTGGACACTTTCTTACAGATTTGATAATTGTCTTTGTTATGGCTTCACACGTATCCATCCTTCGTCTTGTGTCACTATCTGGAGATTCAATACGTCTCAAGTCATCATAGGCTGCATTCACATCCTTAGAAGCACTCAAAACCTTGGAAACATGTTCTTGTAGCAGATCCTTTGAGCATTGACCATCTATAGCTCCTTTGGCATTCTTAATGACAACCTTCCACTTCTCATAGCGCACACTGAAACGATGTGCAGCCTTCTTTATGTGCTCACCGTACAGTTCTTTGCCCTTTTCCGTCAATGTACGGACTCGTTGGCTCTGTCGTGCTCTTTGTGAGGTAGTAGAAACATCATCAGCTGTGCCTTCAACTGCTTGTAGTTGCTCATCTGCAGAAAGTTGTTCCACATCACCCTTTTCACTGACTTCTGGATTAGCCTCAAACTCTGCCATTGTTGGAGGGGTTTGGGTTTTTTGTGTATCTTACTTAGCCTTAATGTAAAGGTGCAGCAGCTTAAATTTGATTTGTTAGTTGAGGAGCAAATGAATATTAATCTTCATTTACTGTTACAACTTTAAAGCACAGTAATTACTATTACTCCTTAAACATCACTTAACATGTATACTTAACTCACATTACATCTCTTCTCCAAGCCAGTAATACTGTTTCTTACAGCAACTGCTGAAGCCCACCATATGCACGATGCACAGGTTACTCATCACAACATTAACTTAACACTGTATGAATATCAGTCACTTGAACAGCAGAAATGTAAACAATGAGAAGGAAAGAAAAAAGAAGAAATATTTCAGTCCTTTGTTTATTTATAAAAGGAAACTTATCTTAATTAATTTTACAGTCCTTTTCCTTTTTATTTCTCTTTCTTGTGGTTAATTATATTGAGTCCTTTAACTGAGGCAACACTTATTTTCGGGGCACCTGAATTTCCTGCGGGGCTGCGTCCTTCATCTACCCGTGCAGAGCGGAGTTCTCACTGTAGCACCCTCAAGGATTGACGTACGCACGATGTAGTTATAAAACAGGGTTTATTCTGGTCTTGGCAACCCGTGAGAACTGCTCACGGACAAAACAATAAAACAAAAACATCACATCAAAATGCGCTCTTGTACATAGTGTCAATCAATCAAAAAAATCCTTAATTACAGAAAATAAACCATTTAAAATACACAAACCTCGTGAGCTGACATCCAGGAAGTGCTAAATAGAGCTTTATGGCCTTATTGCCTTATCTTCCATCTTCTTCGTCAATTATTTTCACTCTTTAAACAATATTTTCTCCATGTGTGGAGCTAACTGTGAGTTGCAGCATGCAGACACCATGTGCGCTAGCAAAAGAAAAGTTGCTGGGTGGAGACCCAAACAGCAAAGCTGTACCCTGCACAGTTCACCACCAGAGGGCGCAAAGGAACAAAATCCAGACATACAGCTTAACAAATATCAAATGCAACAAACATCAAATGCAAAAGACCGTTACACATATCTTTGGTCAGGTGATAAGTGATAGCCTCCGTGATGTCTTTGTGCCTGCGGGAGTTTGACGTGTATAGGGAAGCGCTGTATAAGGTTCCCGTTATTGATGTTTGGGTGGTTGACCCGGACGGATTTTCTCCTGTCACTTTCTCGTCATCCCTGACGTGCTCTCCGTTGTTTTTTCCCTGCTAATTTTAGCATCACACGGCACAGCTTCTGTATCACGTGGTATAAGGCTCCGCCCTTGTGATTTGTTGAGTAGGAAGAGTGAGCGCTTGTTTTCATGCAGAGTACGTCCCGGATCAAAATGTGAAGTTTTACAAATCACCACTTCTTTAGTGAATATCATTTCAGTCTCAGACAATCTCGTTTCTCTTACAGAGGTTGAATGCACCTTCTGCGGATGGCGGTACCACACAGTGTGCGTGGACTTCCCCTGCACAGAAGGCAACTACAAATGCTGTGAATGCTAAATAAACAGAAACAAATGATCCCTGTTGTCTTTGCTTGATGATTGGTTTGAGTCTTGACAATCCACATTGCTGGCGTTGCATCTTTCAATGCCAGCAATGGCAGGTATCAGTGCTCAAAGCTTTTGTGTTTGTTTCCAACAAGTTGCCCACCTCGGGAAACAAAAATGTGTTCTTTTACTTGTCAGATGAACATATGAGACACTTTGACTCTTCAGTGCAGTGTGGAGCCTAACAAAGATCTGTTTTGTGTCCCAGCTGATCAGCAGGAGGAGGAGAGTCTGACGGAGCAGCAGAGGAACATTTTCAGCTACTTGGACTCAGCTCAGCCACTACAGAGGAAACAATGAGCTCAACACAGAAGGTGACAGACAGAGCAGGACCATATGACCAAAGATATTTATCACCATATACATTTGAACATTTGCCATAACGATGTAGCTGACGATAGAATTGACACCAGACAAAATACTTTACAGCTGCACAACTTTATTAAAAAGCCATCAATGTATTTTCACTGAAACAAGCAGCTGTTGTTTATGTGCATTAAAGTTATATAAAAATGTAACAGTGCAAATGCAAATTCCTCGCTGACAGTTTAACCAAAAGGCGTTTCCAGTGGAAACTGGCCGACACATCCTGAGCATAACCATGTATAATATCCACTAAACTTCAGAAGAGGTTATACAGTCGTGGCCAAAAGGTTTGAGAATTGCATAAATATTGGAACCTGGAGAAGTTGCTGCTTAAGTTTTTATAATAGCATTTTGCCTGCACTCCAGAATGTTATGAGGAGTGATCAGATGAACTGCATCGTCCTTCTTTGCCATGAAAACGAACTTAATCCCCAAAAAGCCTTACCACTGCATTTCATTGCTGTCATCAAAGGACCTGCTGAGACCATTTCAGTGATCGTCTTCTTAACTCAGGTGAGAATGTTGGCGAGCACGAGGCTGGAGATCATCATGGCTGTATCCCGATTCAGGTTCTGCAGCTTTAAAGTCCTCAAGGGCCGCGTACTCAAAGACCGCTAAGGCCGAAGTGCGAGGCTCGTAGGCTCGTGAAATGGGACGTCTAGCCTCCGTCGCGCTGCCCAGGTTGCCTAGCAACCATGATACTAACAGCTGGAAACGTTTCATACAGCTTTGTTTGACAGAAATGAAGGAGAACATATTTAGTTCATTTGTTTCTACATGAGCTCTGTGTGATTTGATGAGTATCTGAGGCTGAGACCACAGGACTGTGAAACATGATTGTTGGGCTTCATTTCTGTGCTGAACAGTCGTTTAAGATTAGCTGTAAATAACAATTAGCTGATGTTGTTCATGAGACTAAAGTCATCTCACTGTGGTAATGTAAATATAATATGGCCAATATTATAGTTATTATATTAATCACTTCACTCACAGACAAGTATCTGTGACAGTGTGTATACAGATGTATCATATATAAGAGACAAATATTGTTCATTTAATATGTTGGTACTAAATGTGGCTGAATGCTTACATATATGTGTAAAAAGCAAATGTAGGAGCTGTGATAACTGTGTCTGATAGAATGAAGAGTAGACTGATATATGAAATATTCCTTTATTGGGTGAGAAAATCAGACCATGTCATAACTGCTTTAAGTCACACAGAATAGATATCAGAGCCTTAAACAGGCTGACTTCTGCTAAATGGGTCAAACTGGGCAGAAAGTCTACAAACACATAACATCCTTATAGAATATGATGTAACACTATAGATCAACTTAGCTCAGAATATATAAAGCATATAAACAGTTACAGCAATATGATGCAACAAACACAGCAGCTACTGATCCAAAATACTCAAAGCTTCATAGAACTGAAACCAACATTTATTTTTAGCTCCATTCTGCTGCTGATACAGACTTTAGGTTTCTGAACATTAAACTTGTTGCTGTCTTTCATAGTGTGTAACTTGAAGGCCCTGAGTACTCTGAGTACTTTCTCCCACACTGGAAACACTGGGATGATCACATTATTTGAACATTACCTAATAAGACTGATTCAGCACAGACAGTTATGTTAAACTTTCCTAGCAGTCCTTCACAAACAGGGAACAGTCTGTCTATTCTCTCCATCTGTCAGCTGCTGCTGGCTCTTCCTCCTCCTCTTCCTCACACACTGCTGAGTTTGTCCTGGTGGATCATCAGGGCTGCAAAGCCTCACAGATGATGTGCAGCAGTGGGTCCCTCAGTCTGTCCTCACTCTGGACACTTGCAGTCGTCACACATGGAAATCAAATGTGTGATAAGCTGCAGGATTCAAACACAAGTGTAACTTATAAACACATGTTCATACTTTTATTCCACAATCAGAGAGAAAGAAACAGAGAGAGAGTGCAGGACAGACAGACAGGTGACAGTCTCAGGTGTACACACTGCTACACAACAGCACAGAGAAGCAGGATTTAGTGTTTGTGTTATTACGAGTGTAAACAAGAAGAGTTCCAGATGGTGCAGTGGACACATGTGTGACTGCTGTGATTAAAGCATCTTTCTTTCAGCTTAACGAGTGAACCGTCAGCTCGTTCAAACACACGTTAAAGTGCGTTTGGCTCGACACCACCGAACAGAGGCAGCAATATAACACAGCTAACATTAACAGTGCAGTGAATCCTGCTTGTGCCGTGATGTTCAGGACTGCAAACCGAGCAGCATCACTGACTTTCAGCTTGTTGTGTTTGTGGATATATGACTGACTTTAATTATCCACAAAATCATCACATTCTCTGTCAGATTAAGGTCGACTATTGAACGGCGTATATTTTAAAGGCTTTAAAACCAAGTTAACGCTGAAAGTACAAACATCACTAATGTCACATAACTCTGCCGACAAGGCATAGCTATGGCTATGAAATGCTCTTTGTGTATCACTTCTTCATTATGAAAGATGTCATTAATGCACTAGTAATGTCTCATCTGGAGTATTGTTCAATCATTTGGTCAGCAGCTAATAAGACAGATCTTAACAGACTTCAGTTAGTCCAGAATAAGGCGTCCAGATTAGTGTGAAGATGTTCATACTATACTAATATTGATAAAATGCATAATAACCTTTCTTGGCTTCCTGTACAGGCTAAAATATTCTATGGCTTACTTGTAGTTCTAAAGAAAGCAATTCTGTTAAACACACCACATTTATTCTGCTCAGCTGCAGTATCCAGATGAAATACATCATCATATTACACAGTTTTCAACAAGCTGCAATTTAGTAAATGCTCGAGTTAAAAGTAACGTTTTGTAAAACTGTTACATTTAGAGCAACTTTTAAGTGGAATAAGTTGCCTTAAAAAATTAGAGAATTATTCAAAACTTCAATGAACACTTAAAAGCCGATTTACAGAGCTTTTAGTTGTTGTAAATATTGTAAGACATGATTTGTTTTTGAAATTTGTGTAATGTGCCTCAATGTTATTGATATTATCATTATTATTATTGATTGCTTATATTTGAACAATTGTGAAACCTCACTGTGGATGTAAGAGTGAAATTATGTGGATATCTTGAATCCACTTTATTGTGTAATATTTTATGTGAGTATTTGACGGAAGACGAGCAACATCTGTTGTGGAAGCTAACGGGGTTCCTTTAGAATAAACAAACAGGATTTATTATCACTGAATAATTCTGTATAAATCTATACAAATTATAGAAATATGTAATAGGAACCAACAAAATAATCTAAATTATAAAATAGTGTGTGTGTGTGTGTGTGTGTGTGTGTGTGTGTGTGTGTGTGTGTGATTTTAGTGTTTGAACAGTCATGAATTATCTTTAACAGCAGGTTGGATGTAATGTGTTAGAACTACCAGCAGGTGGGGATAAGAGACCTTTAAGGTGTTTGGTGCCACGCTCCACCTTCAGGTTTAAAACTAGTGTTAATGGAGTTTGAAGGTTGAGTTTGTTCCACGACTGCATTTCACTCACTGCCTCTGTTTGTATCTCTGTCACTGCAGGACCAACATGGAGCCAGAAGTCAGCGCTCTCAGGAGGCCGACAAACCTCACAGAAGAAAGGGAGAGAAAAAACACACCTGTGACGAGTGTGGGATGGAGTTTACTCTGAAGGCTTCACTAAAACGGCATCAGGTCATCCACACTGGAGAGAGACCGTTCAGCTGTGACTTGTGTGGAAAGTCTTTTTCCAGGAAGGGTTACCTAAAAACACACCAACTCATCCACAGTGGAGTTAAAGCGTACAGCTGTGATCAGTGTGGCAGAGCTTTTACTCACAGTAGCCACTTACAGAGTCATCTAGTTACCCACTCTGGAATTAAGGCATACAGCTGTGACGAGTGTGGAAAGTCTTTTTCCTTGAAGGGTTACCTAAAAGAACACCAACTCATCCACAGTGGAGTTAAAGCGTACAGCTGTGATCAGTGTGGCAGAGCTTTTACTCGCAGTAGAAGCTTACAGAGTCATCTAGTTACCCACTCTGAAATTAAGCCATACAGCTGTGACGAGTGTGGGAAGGGTTTTACTGTGAGGGCTAAACTAAAACGGCATCAGGTCATCCACACTGGAGAGAGACCGTTCAGCTGTGACGAGTGTGGAAAGTCTTTTTCCTTGAAGGGTCACCTAAAAGAACACCAACTCGTCCACAGTGGAGTTAAAGCGTACAGCTGTGATCAGTGTGGCAGAGCTTTTACTCGCAGTAGCAGCTTACAGAGTCATCTAGTTACCCACTCTGGAATTAAGCCATACAGCTGTGACGACTGTGGGAAGGGTTTTACTGTGACGGCTTCACTAAAACAGCATCAGGTCATCCACACTGGAGAGAGACCGTTCAGCTGTGACTTGTGTGGAAAGTCTTTTTCCTTCAAGCGTTCCCTAAAAGAACACCAACTCATCCACAGTGGAGTTAAAGCGTACAGCTGTGATCAGTGTGGCAGAGCTTTTACTCAAAGTAGCCACTTACAGAGTCATCTAGTTACCCACTCTGGAATTAAGGCATACAGCTGTGACATCTGTGGAAAAACCTTCAGCCAGAGAGGGTACCGAAATACACACCTACGCATTCACACCAGACATGATGTGTACTGCTGTGAACAGTGTGGCAAATACTTTACAACAGACGCACACTTACAACGACACATGTTTACCCACACTGAGGAGAGACCTTATCGATGTGACCTGTGTGAGAAGACTTTTAAATCTCCACATCACCTGAGACAACACCAACAGATCCACACCAGAAAGAGACTCTACAAGTGCAGCTACTGTGAGGTATGTATTTATATTGTTATCTTGTCATTTTAGCCTGACTGTTTGGAACAACTCTGCTCATTAAACTGTGTTAGCATGTTAGCAATTCTACTGCATGGAAAAGCAGCTCTGAGTGATTATTCAGATTTTCCTTTCAGTTATGATTTTAGTATTACTGTAGTATTATGGTGGTAGTATTGTAGTTATTGCAGCCCAGTAAACTGAGTGTGTTAACTGAAACAGTCAAATGTAGTTGGACGTCTGCAGAGATGCTCTTTATTTCAGGCGACGTTCAGGATACGAATGTTGAAGGACTGACTTACACTGTCTTTGTGTCTTTGTTTAGAAGCAGAGCGACACAGATGGATCCAGTTCTCAACCCTGTCATCACTGTGGTGGTGGGAAAGACTTTCATTGTGACCTCTGTGGAAAAACTTTCAGTCAGCAAAAGACCCTAAAAGTACATCAACGTAGACACACTGGAGACAAACTGAAATACTGCAAAGAATGTGGGAGAAGCTTCACCACATCAAGTGAGTTAAAACAACATGAACTGATTCACAGTGGGGTTAAAAAGCACCTCTGTGATCAGTGTGGGTCATCCTTCACCACTGAAGGTGAGCTTAAATCACACAAACGAGTCCACACAGGAGAGAAACCACACAAGTGCAGACACTGTGAGAGAAGCTTCTCACGGTCAGGTAATCGTAACATTCATGAACGTACACACATGGAAGGAAACTACAGCTGTGACCAGTGTGACAAGAGCTTCAGGAATCTCAGTTCATACTCTGCACACAAACGATCCCACGTTACTAATAAACTGTTTCACTGTTACCAATGTGCCCAAACATTCACCTCATTGTCTGCTCTGTGCAAACATCAGCGCGATCACTCAGGGCTGAAATCACTCCCATCACTGGATCACAGTGAATCTGAAGACACAGAAAGATCCTCTGGTTTCTGTGTCAGACTCAAACAGCTTGAGATCAGGCTCCACAGAGTTCAGATAGAATCATTTAAACTTGTGTTGAACTGAACTGGTTGCTGGGCTGAACTTCTACATAATACAGATCTACATGGGATCTTCTTTTCTGTTGTTTTACTGAGTCAGTTTTGTCCTTTTTTCTCTGTCCTGGTTTTGCTCGTCTGTAAATGATTGAAACTCAGTCAAATAGTTCATTGTTCTCCAGCAAAACGTTTTGGAAACTCATGTTTAACCTTTAAAACTCTGACATGTTTTAGCACACAAGGCTTCATCGGGGAGTTCACTCATGATTGGACCATGAGAACAAAGGTTTTTAGTTCTTTCAAAGAGAGTCTTGGAGATGTTTGATGTTTCTGTTTTTCTGAAACCACCTGAAAGAAAAACTATTTTTCTTGCTTTATGTAGTGTGGAAGTTTTTAATCTTTCTTCATCTGTGATGTTCTTGAATGTGTTCACGTGAAGATGGTACAAATAAACTGTCCTTTCAGCTTTAGCTCCTAATTTATTCATTATTTATGGATGTAGCACAGCAGCCGTCTCTTGATTAACACATGGAGGGCTCGGGATCTGATGGTGTCGTCTCCCTATTTGCCCACTCAGTAAATCTCACTCATGGCCAAGAAATTGAAATAAACCTTGTTTCCCTGCTGGATAGTGATCCACTGTAACTCTGCTCCTCCTTCCTGTTTAGGATTTCTGTGGCTGAAGTAAAATTCCCTCCATCCATCAGTTATCCCAGCTAACCCAAAGTGAAATAAAGTTTTGCTGGTCTTAAAAAAGCATTACAATAATGGGCATTACCAATGCAAACTGAATGATACAGAAGATGAAAGAAGAGACTTTGATCAGTTAATAAAGCTCATGATCTGGATTCATTGTGGCTGCTACACAGATACTTCTGGGTCACTTCTCTCAGTTAGGAACCTTCCTCACCAAACTGACTGTTGGACCACACCCCTGGTTTCATGAGAAATTGTTTCAGCCATGATTTCTCTTCCTGTATTTCAGAGTAAAGACTGAAGTGACAAATGGAAGCATGTTTAAAAAACACAATGTGAGAGAGACGTTGAGGTCCTTAGAAGTTACCCTGGGTTTTTCTGTCACCCTGCTAGATGTTACACACCTTGTTATTGGACTGATTTCTACTGCTGGACTACTCCTGCGGAGAGCATTGAGCTGTTATTGAGCTGCACATACGTTACGACCTGCTTAAGTTCGAGGTCACAGCGTCTGTCGAGCAGCTGGAACATAATGAAGTCTACAAGGTTAAAGTTTTCTCTTCAGTTATTGTTCTTTCTGCTGCTTGGTTTGATGGATCTGAGAGCTTTTGTTTTTATTATTGTTATTATAATTATCATTAATATTTTACTCTCTAGAAGCTTTAAAATAGTGTTTGTGTTTGAAAAAATTGATTTAAGAATTGAACAGAAACATCTGTCCTTCTGAAAATCGCCCAAAGGCACGGAGACAAAGTCAAAGGATGCAACCTGTAACTTTCTCTTCCTTCATGTCAGGACCATCATCCATGATTTATATAAAATGCATATAGCAACAGTAGCACTTTAGTTTGGACTTTATGATTTCTGTAACTGGAAAATATTATTTTGTTTAAAGACAGAAGTGACCGCATAGTTGCAACATCAAAGGGAAATATTAATTAATTAGCATCAAGTATATTTGTTGCTTAAGCGTTTGCACTATAACTTAAGTAGGATTATAACTTTTAAGGAAGGAAAGATTTCAGATATTTAGTTCACTGCTTCAGTTATTTTATATGAAATTAAAACATTTACGTTGGTCAAATATGATGCTCTAAATCAAATAAAAGTTTGAAAATAAATGATGTTTTTTTAAATGCTGCAACAAATGTTCACAAAAAGTAACTATAATTAAAACCAGTTAAACAAAATCAAATGTTTGAATCATGCTTAACCAAATGCCAGGCTGGAGAGCTGAACCTAAAGTATACGTAGAAAGATTTCAACATGTGAGCAGTTTTTAATGTTTTTATCACATATAAATGTCACAGCAGTGGGTCCTGGCCCAATGCTTTGTGTTTTTGGTTTTCTTTGACTCTTGTTTTTCTTGCTTTTTGTTCTTCTTATTTATCAGGCTCTCAGTAATCTTAGTTCTCCCTCCCTCAGTGTTCATTTCAGCCTGTGTTTAGTTTCTGTTCCCGTGTCCCACGTTTCATCGTTTCATGTCGAGTCAGCCCTGTCTCTCTGTTTCCTGTGTCTCCCCAGTCAGCCCCGCCTCCCTCGGGCACTCATGTGTGATACAGAGTAATAAACCTGACTACATTTGCTACACTCTCTTTATTACCTGTTACTTTAAAATTCATACACTAATTATGTCTGCCCATCTCTCTAATGTGAAGGTCAAAGGTCAACATCCCAGTGACATAAGAATAATCCCAAAGGGGCAAAGGCAGCGGTTAATTTAGCACATTTAGCATTAAGGGTACAGCAAGGATATACTTTTACTTATTGTGGCAGGGGTGTGGTCTCTGGCCTGCTGCAGTGGAGGCTGGTGGCGGGACATTGGACGGCACAGGTGAGGGTGATGGAGCTCATGACTCTCCCCTTTATAGTGACGGAGGAGACTGGCGTGGGGGAAGCGTGTAGTGGAGGAAGCCGAGGAGAGAGCTGGTTTCTGGCTACAAAGACGGCGTCAAACCAGAAAAGATTGCTCGTGGTCAAATGTCAAAGGAGCTTGCAAAGAAAAGCGTCTGGACTTCTTTAAGTTGCTTGAAGACGTTTCACCTCTCATCCGAGAAGCTTCTTCAGTTCTAAGGTCAAATGGTGGAGAGTCCCAGATATAAACCTAGTGGGAGTTTCCCCCCACAGAGGGACAAAAGGACCCCCTGATGATCCTCTAATCGCCTGAGCCAAGGTGTGAAACTGGGTGTGGGTCCCAATCAGCCAGAGTTTCGGGTGAGTTCATTGTGAAACCTGGCCCCACCTTATCATGCGAATTCCTGAGATCAGATGGCCCAGGATGTGAGTGGGCGTTAAGGCGTCTGGGAATCTCAAAACTGGATTATAGATGGCAGAGAGTTGGTGTCGTAAACCCCGCCTCTGTTCAAAGATGGTCGCTCACAGTGGACATAGATGCTTCTTTCACTCCTCTTTCAAACCATCTGTCCTCTCTGTCCAAAATGTGAACATTGGCATCCTCGAAGGAGTGTCCTTTGTCCTTAAGATGCAGATGGACTGCTGAGTCTTGTCCTGTGGAGGTGGCTCTTCTATGTTGTGCCATGCGCTTGTGAAGTGGCTGTTTGGTCTCTCCAATGTAGAGGTCTGGGCATTCCTCGCTGCACTGTACAGCATACACCACATTGTTAAGTCTGTGTTTTGGCGTTTTATCTTTCGGGTGAACCAGTTTTTGTCTGAGCGTGTTGCTGGGTCTGAAATGCACTGGGATGTCATGCTTGGAGAAAACTCTCCTGAGTTTTTCTGATACACCGGCTACATAGGGGATGACAATGTTGTTGCGTCTGTCCTTCTTATCCTCCCTCGCTGGTGTCTGATCTTCTTTTCTGTGCCTCTTTGCTGACAGTAGAGCTGGGCGATATGAGATTTTTTCATATCACGACATGTTTTTTTCATTTCAGGCGATAACGATATCTATCACGATATAAGCCAAATAACTATATTTGTAAGATTTAAATGTGCCGTTGCTCACAAGTAAAATGTGAAATAATCAGCAGCTTGTTTTTATTTAAATATTTATTTCCCATAATAAGTTCAACAGGGTAGATGTACTTCAGGAACATGAGACTTTTTCAGATAAATAAAGCCAAATATTGCAAACTACACAAAAGGCAGCCGCTAAAGCGTTTACGTTTCAAAATAGAACAAACGAAACAGACTAAATTGTCAATTCCACTTAGAAACAAAATATTAATTCTAAAAATAAATCTTAGTTTGTTTTACAGAAGAACAGACAAAAATGACTAACTTTTGTCAATATCAAATAAACTGAGAACTAAAAGGAAATTCTCAATCTCTCCTTGTTGTATAGCTTAGCTTTTCAAACAGTTTTAACAGTTACTTTAGTCTGACAAAAGCCGAATGACGAATTAGCGCTTCCAGTCAGAGACTGAGGCTACGTCCACACGTACACGGGTGTTTTTGAAAACGGAGATTTTCCGTTTTCGTTTTAAAAAATAATCCCGTCCACACATAAAGGCAGAAATGAAGGAAAACGCTGCTATGAACATGCCAAAGCAGCAGGTGGCGCTAGATTCCTAACCGTGCAGAAATGTACAGTGTGACGCATGCACCAGTTTATTGTATTTCCAGACTTGCTTTCGGCACAATTTACAGTGCACGCTACTCTGTTTTTGTCAGACTTATAGCCGAAATACCTTCACACTACGGAACTTCTATGGCTCTTCCGTTCGACAATCTCTCCGGCATTGGAACCATCATCTGGTTTTTCTTCGGTCACGCTCGGTTGAATTTTCTAGTCGGCACACTCATTTCCTCCATTACCCGCTGGCTGCTTCCCAAACAAACACACGTGCGGCTTGGCACTTGTGCTGTACGTAACAAGTCACGTGACGTGACGCTGCGGCTGTGATTGGTTCGGCTCTGCGCTACTTAATTTGGATTGGCTGACCTTTTTTTTTTTTTTTTTTTTTTAAGAGGACAAGAGCGGCGAGGTCTATCGCGATAGCTTAATTTCTCTATCGAGTAAAAGTTATATCGCGATACATATCGTTATCGTTCTATCGCCCAGCTCTAGCTGACAGAGGCTCCTTTGACTACGATGACCTGGATGACTGAGAACCTTCACAGACACTTGTGGTCAAATAATGTGTTGTGCAGCACGCAGGACAGACAGCGCACAATGTGCTTTAAAGTAGCAGCCAAGAAAGGTGTAATTTAAGTCTACGAGCAGTGAACACCCGTGTGCACACCTGTGTGGATCAGCGCGCTTGTATTCAAATGGTTTCCACATGTAATGGTCTGCAAGAGGATGTAGCGAGCCATAGCCCCGTCCCCCAGGGCATGAAACAGGCATGGAGGAGATCCAGGCCCCAGAGTGCGAGAGCCCAAGGAGGACAACCGGAGGGGCATCTGTGCCACCCTCATGGGAAGGGCTGAGGATCCCCAGACGAGGCGTCACCCAGTAGCCACCGAGCAGAAGCTAGAGGGGGCTTCACCAGCGTGCCCAACGGCTCCGCCGGCAGCCGGCTGTGCCAGAGTGAACCGAGCCGCAGGCCCAGAGGCCGGAGGCCCGAGGGCCCCCCACACCCCGGAGGAGGCCTGACCGAGCAACAGGCGCCAGGCCCCGCCAGGTAGCCACCGGGAGTGAGCCGGTACATACCTGAGCGCCCAGCCCCGGACACCAAGAACCACCAATGCACCGACCCCTGAGGGCATCAGTCACCAGCAGGGAGTGTGGTGAGGGGAGATAGGCCTTGGAGGGCCTGGGAGTTCCCAGAGAGGTGGAGTCTAAGACCCGACCTGACATATAGACACAGACAAACAGGCACACACAGACACAAACATGCGTTCCCACCCTCATGCACACATATACAAACACTCAGCACTCACCCAACGTAAGGACTGACATAAATGGACATGTACACACAATCACACTCCCCAAACATACTCTATACCCCGGGTCCAGGTACCCTCGCCCCCAGAGGGGGAAGCAGAACCCAGACCCAAGAGATGTTACCCTTCCCCCCGGGGTGGAGGCAAGCAGAC
The DNA here is from genome assembly GCF_057382095.1 of Aulonocara sp. 'chitande type north' Nkhata Bay. Lineage (NCBI taxonomy): Eukaryota > Metazoa > Chordata > Actinopteri > Cichliformes > Cichlidae > Aulonocara > Aulonocara sp. 'chitande type north' Nkhata Bay. Next base: position 74,653,262 of record NC_141346.1, read on the forward strand.
CGTCCCAGGCTCCGCAGCAGCAGGGAGGCCAATCGGACAGCTAACATCTCCTCCCAGCCCCCCCGCCCCGATGGCTAGCAGAGAACGGGGGTGTGTGAAGACCCCATACCTCCCTCCTCCCGCTCATGTGTAGTGTTGCTGCGTGTTGCTCTAAAGTGCATTTAAAACTAAAAAATGGTGCTGCTGCCAGAGAGCAGCAGGTGTTAGCATGGCCCCTCCCGAGAACCCTCAATGTCTACATGGATTTAAAATTGAGAGGTGGGCACCAGCGCCAGAGGTAGGTTTGAGTACACAGACCGTCCACTGGACGCCGTTAACGTGCCCACCCTCAAGGCCCTATATATATGTGTGTGTTATGAGAGTGTAAGTAATGTGGATGTCTAAGTTGTGAGATAAAATTGAGGCACAGGTGGCCAGAAGGGGACGGGGGGGGGATGTCTCACCTGCACTCCTGTGACACACCCGCACCCCAAGGCCCTACCTGTATGGGTGAGTGTGGTGGAGCGGGAAGAGGGAGGTAGCCGGGGATGGGGAGGAAAAGGAGGGAGGGGAGGATGCCCCTCCCTAGGGCCAGCTCCCCCGCTGACCCCAGTAGGCACCCCCGTCCTCTGGTACCCACCAAGGCAAGGGAGCCCAGGTCCATCCAGACCGCGGCCTACGGTAGCACTGCCAAGCCCCACAGGACCCGGGGCAGCCCACCCTACCCCACCGCAGAGGAAACTGTACCCACCCCAAAATGAACATATTTCAAGTAAACAGCTGGACTGATCAGGTCCAAACACAGAGTGATAAACTTGTCAAACAGCTGTCATATCTTTATATAGAAGCTCTTTATAAATGCTGCTCACTGCAGTCTGTTTACTAATAATGTCAAAGTGTTAGAAACACAGAAACATCAGAATGGTCTTTGTTCACAGAAACCTGTCTGGGATCCTTTGTTGTTCTTTTGATGCAGAGTTACATTATAAATATAAAGAGTTATTTCAGAGTCTCATCAGTTTTCCTGCATGTCTTTATTTAACACATCAGCAGGGCTGAAGCTCTCATGTTAAACACACACTGATCTATGGACACGTTCATGTGTTTCTAACAGAACCAGGCTGTTATCAGCCTGCACTAACATTATGTCACACACACTGAATGTAACAGTGAAAGTTTACATCATCACACAATCAGCTGTGATTGTTTCACTGTCATCAAACGAGTCAACAGGAAGTAGAATCAATAGAAACCAATCATTTACTGACAGCATGTCTGATGGAAATAAGTGCAGATTATGTATGAAGTCTAACTGCACACAGTAACTGTGTTACAATAAGGACTTAACAGCGCCCTCTGCTGGAGTGTTTCACACTGAGAGCTGCTTTCCTCTGAATTCAGTGAGGTTATGACTGAAATTATTGGTGTAGTCGGTTTTATAAAGACCAGACCAGTAAAAACAAGAGTGTCTCTGCTGTCTGTGAGGAGATGGAGCCGAACATCAAGCTGTGCTGTTTCACAGTGAAGCCAGGCGGCTGTCACCAGGAAAAGTCTTGTCCTGAGTTTTTGAGCTCAGAGAGCAGATCAGATGTTTTTGGAGCAGGAGCACAAGTATGAAGTCGCAGAGTTAGTGATGAGAGCTTCCTGGCAAAACTGGCCTACCTGAGTGACATATTTGGAAATGAAGTAAATCTACAGCTTCAAGGGAAAGATAAAAACCTCCCTCAGGTCACAAGATCAGCTCTGTCACTGGAAAGCTTGCAGTGTGGGGCAGGAGACTCGATGAAGGAGACACAGATTCATTGGAGAACCTGCATGAATTTGTTGACACTACTGACGATGATGCCGCCTCAGTGACTCCATATATCAAGCAGCATATTTCATCACTGATGGGATACTTTTAAAAGGACTTCCATGAAAACAGTTCCCAGCATGACCAGCTCCAACTGGTTTCAGCTTTGCAGAGCAGAACCAGTTCATTGACGTCTGACTCCACACTGAGACTGCAGTTCACATCACAGACACTGAGTGGATTCTGGCTGAGTGTAGAGAAGCAGTATCCACTCTGAGGGCAGCAGGCTCTGGGCGTTCTTCTTCCTTTAGTCTCATCTTTGTGAGGCTTCTCTGCTGCTGCTGCAGACCAAGTCCAGGTCCCAGCTAAACACTGAGCAGGAGCTGAGAGCTGCAGGATCCTGCTTCAAAGCTGCTTTGAAAAGCTGTGCACTGCAAAACGTGCTCGTCGGAGCCATTAATGCTGACTTTGTTATTTTGATCAAAGAAAGAAATCAGCACAAACTGTTTGATTCGTTTTTGTTTTGTAGGTTAAAGTGTTTCATATATTGTGCTCCTGAGTTAATGTTGCTGATCAGTTTGAATTCATTTTGATTGTTTATGGAGTTTATTTCATTTTATGTTTCAGTATCAAACGGTTCAAATGTTTATAGTTTTATTAAGGATGTAATTTATTTTTTATTGAAGGTAAATTGTTGCACTTTACTTTGTTTCCATCTAAAAGTGTTACATTGTTTCTCTTCCAAACTAAAAAGTGTTTCTGCTGCAGCTTCCTTTCACTCTTCATCATTTTCCAGTCAGTGAAAGTCTTTTTGTGTCCTCCTAAAGTCCACCGTGCTCACAGTGAACACTCGTATGCTGTTGTGCTGTCACAGACTGTTATCAGCCGTGTAGCCACTCATACCTCATTTATTCTTCTTGTTCTACCGTCAGACCCAGGCGCACAGCTTTGGTTGAAGTTCTTATGTTTGATTTCATAACAGCTCTTCCGATTTCCACTCTTTATAACTTTATAAGTATTTTTGACAAAGCCATCTTCTTTTACTCATCCACTCAGCAAGCGCAAGCGCCCAAGACAGTAACCTATCAACTCACATACCCACATAGCTTGTTCTTCTTTGTCGTTTTATTGGCAGTTGGTGGTGCATTACCGCCAACAGCTGGCTGGGAGAGTGGACCAGCATGATGCTAACCTGCATAGCTGCGTGTCGCGGCAGTTCAAAAGTCCGCCACGGCAGCCGGCAGGAAGAAACCATCCAACTACACGGTAAATGAGAAACTGCTTTGTGATCCGGACAAAATCCTCTTGGGGTCTGGATTTGGACCGGAGTCCAGGAGTTGGGGACCCCTGTTATAGTACCATATCACCCTATTAGAGAACTTTGCTCTCACACTGCAGGCCTACTTGTTGTTCCTAGAGTATTTAACCCTTGGATGCACAACCTACCAATACCTACACTCTTCCACGAGTGGGGTCAAAAATGACCCCAAATAGAAACAATGCATTTTGCTATAAACTCTGTTGTTATTCTTCAAAATCTTTAAAACGAAGAGTTGTAATATTTTCATATTTGAGGTATTTCTCATAAAACATGTTTGTGACATGAGGCCCTTTGCATTTTTATTTATTTTTTCATTAATTTTCAGTTTTTGTATCACTTTTGTATGCTTGCTCGGCCTATACTGCAGAAGCTGGGTCTTCCCTCTGAAAGGCACAAGTTGTTCATCCACTGTAACACAATCACTGTGGATGAATTTCTGCCTGCAGTTGACCAGGAACAGGTCCCATATGTAGCAGAAAGCTGCCATGTGGTTTGTTTTCAGTCGGTAGGCTCTGGTCCTCTTGTCCTCAAAGTGCAAGAAAGGGCGAAATCTTTAAATCTTTGAATTGACATAGTGGCCTTGTACAATGGGTTATGCAGAGAACTCCCAAAAAACACACCGACTGGTACATCCCAGTTCTTCTCACTTCCTGCAAGAATGGTCAATCAAATGAAGGCCAGGAGCTTATGTTTGATTACATTTTTCCACTCTTTCCCCTGTCTGTGGCTACTCTTCGTGCCTCCATGTTTGTGTATGACAGCACCTCTTCTATTAAATTATCAGACATGAACATCTTCCATGCATTTACTGGGGAGAAAGTACTAAACCCAGGTGCAAGCCCTGGCCGACTAATTCAGAATATTGTGGCTAGAGCAGTAAGAGGGGCTTATTCTGTTAGACTCAATATTTATTTCCTCTTCAGAGGACTCCTCTGTATCTGACTGGCCTTGTTCAGTGGGGGGGGGGGGGGCAATAGTCTGGCTCCTCTATATCTTAGATGTGAGATTCTGAGTCAATGCCTCCAATGGGCTCTTCATCCCATCCGTCCTGGATCATTTGTAGGGCCACAGGGATCCTAGCTGGCCTCATAGCAGCCGTGTTACTTTATATAACAAAAGCGGAGCACAGCAAACACCGGAGCCCAAGAAAACAGCCCAAACACAGGGCAGTTCAGGGGGCCGACTATGCGGACAGCAACGGCGAAGGAGACGACGGAGCAGTTCAGGGGCCGGCCGCACGGAAGGCAGCGGCGGTTCTTAAGTGTCAGGCATACTGGCCGAGGCTCGGTGGGCACAGGACCAGGCGAGGCAGGACCAGACGTGGATGAAGGCTCGGAGGAGGCTGGACCAGACAAGGCTGACGAAGCCAAAGCAGAAGCTGGACCAGGCGACGCTGAAGCTGATGACGCTGGTGGAGCAACGGGCCCCTCGGACCCTCCAGCGGAGACAGGAGGCTGAACGGGCCCCTCAGACCCTCCAGCGGAGACGAGGAGGTGCTGGCTGGGCTCACTGGAACCCCCAGCGGACGAGGTAGATGGCGGCATGGGAGCCACGGAGTGCTGGATGAGCTCATCCGAGCTTCCAGCAGGAGCTGATGTAGAGCCAGAGAGAATTGGGACCCCGGGCTCAACGTTAAGCTGGCTAGAAAACTGCACTGCTACGGGGAACTGGGCCAAAGGTTCAGGTGCGAGCTGAGCTGCTGGACACACGGGGACCTGAGCTGCTAATGGTGGAGAAGTAAATGACTGCACAGGGACTGAACTGATGTCTGTAGTAACGGTGGTGGTGAGAGTGGAGTAGGTGGTGGAGTTAATGACTTCACAGGGGAATGAACTAGAGGTAGTGACGGTTGTGGTGCTGGTGGTTGAGTGGATGACTGTGCTAAGGGAGGCTGCACTGGGGACACTGGAGACACTGGAGACTGCACTGGGGAAAGCTGAGCTGCAGGGGACTGAACTGGAGACTGCAGTGACGGTTGTGGTGGAGGTGTAACGGGTGGAGGAGCAGCTGAATTGGCTGCGGGTTGGATGGCTAATGGCTCAGCTACAGAGTGTCTTAATGGCAGGGCTATAGGTTGAATGATTGACTGAGTAGCAGCCTGAATGGCTGAGTGTAGTGATGGTTGTGGCGGAAGAGAAACAGGTGGTAGTGTGGAAGATGGAGCTAAGGGTGACTGAGCGGCAGACCGAACTGATGACTGAAGCGATGGTAGAGGTGAAAATGGAGCTTGTGGTGGAGTTAATGGCTGTGCTAGCGGGGACACAGGAGACGCAGCTTGTAGCTGGGCAGCTAAGAGAGCTTCAGGAGGCTGGGCAGCTGATAAACTGTTCACATTACCATCCGTAGCACAAAACACAACCCCTGAACGAATAGTCCCACGGTTCGACACAGAAAAAGAGTCCTTACTCACCACAGCCGGCGATGTACAAGTCCGAACGTCCGGCTGTGGGGTGGCGCGCTGGCGGCGTGATCGTCGTTTCTTCCTCGCAGACGGCGCCGAAGGGCCGGGCAAAACCACATCCGGCCGGTGTGGCTGACGTGGCTGCTCCAGGGTGGCTGTTGTCTGTTGCTGCTGGGCCAAGTCTGTTTTTTTCCGAGCCTCCCGGGCTTCATTCACATTGGCCAATAAGTCCACACATCCTCTGACCTGGCGGAGATGGGAATTTCCTCCGAGGATTGCTTCGATAGCATTTATTCCCACAATCTTTGCCCGTGTATTTGAAGTGTGGGTTATCCACTCGACTAGGCGTTGGACACGTATCAGATCGCTCTCCCCGGGTAAGTCTGCTGGGTCCATGTTGTGGTCACGTCGTACTGTCATGAAACGCTGTGTGGCAGGCAGGGATTGGACCCAAACGCAAGCTCACGGGGACAGAACTTGAACTCAAAAGCACAGCTTTATTGCTGGAAAACAGAACACAAGCAATACAAAACTAAACTGGGAAATGCTAATTATAACACATACCAGAAGACACGGGGAGAATCACACACAGCAAGAGAGACGACGCGACACTGACTCAGAGAAACACAGGGTTTAAATACACTGGGGAGTAACGAGGGGAATGAGACACAGAAGGAGGGCACAGATGGGAACTCAAACATGCAGACACAGACTTACACAGAACAGAGGGGACACAGAGCAACATGAAGGGCAAGGGATCGAAACTAGAAACCATAGAATAACTTACACAAGTACAAAAATACAAACATCACAAAGAACTAAAAACGCTGGGTCAGGAGACCCAGGACCGTGACAGGTGTTCCTCCACCGCAAAAGAAGCGTGTATTCTCTGAATTTCCGGGAATGCTCATATTTTGACAGCGAATGCACACCTGCGGACCACTTATGTGCAGCCCTGACTATAAATCATGTACGTTACTGTGCAAAAATTAATTCTTGATCCATCAGAAGTGTAAGCGGAACAGTCAGAGTTGCTAAGAATGAAAGTTTCATAGAAGATTCCATAGGAACTGCTTGGAGTCATTTTTAACCCCACTTGTGGAAGAGTGGGGTAGTGATACAAAAACTGCATTTTTTTAATTAATGAAAAAATAAATAAAAATGCAAATGGCCTCATGTTACAAACATATTTTATGAGGAATACCTGGAATATGAATATATTACAACTTTGCATTTTAAAGATTTTGGAGAAAAACAACCCCTGGGGTCATTTTTGACCCCACGTGTGCATCTAAGGGTTAAAGTAGAATGGGAGCCTTCAGTTTTCAGGCCCCTCTTCTGTGGAACCAGCTTCCAGTTTGGATTCAGGAGACAGACACTATCTCTACTTTCAAGATTAGGCTTCAAACTTTCCTTTTTGCTAAAGCATATAGTTAGGGCTGGACCAGGTGACCCTGGATCCTCCCTTAGTTACACTCAAAGAAATCTGTTGTTGTGGGCGTAGTTGTCTGCTGCTGAAAACTCCAGTGATTTTCCTGCAGTTTGACATCTAATGTGATCTTGTGAACTTCGTGAGTCCAGGTAACGAACCACTCTGACTAGATTGTATCCTGTCATCTCAACAAGAACAAGAATTAAGTGTCTGAATTTCATGCAGATGCTACATGATTTAATTATGTTCACCACAGAAACATGAAATTATTTCGTTCAAATCACAAGTTTGAATCTTGTACATGTAACATCCACCCAATAGGTGTAGGCTGCTGGGGGACTCCCATGATGCACTGGGTGTTTCTTCTTCACTCACTGTGTGTTAATACACCTCTACATGTTTAATTATTTAGTTAGTTATTATTCATATCTGGCTCTTCCACAGCACGTCTTTGATGTCTTCTTTCTCTCAGCCGAACTGGTCACATGGCTGCCCCTCCCTGAGCCTCGGCACATCCTGTGGCTGCAGAATAAGCAGCAGCTCTAATCAAACATGATCAATCCTCAAGTGTCAGTGAGAATAAAAGAAAAGGAAGTCATTTGTCATGAGAAGTGGGGCTCAGGAGGTGGAGCAGGTCACCTGACAATAGAAAGGTCGGTGGTTTGATCCCTGCTGCTCCAGTCTGCATGCCAAAGCATCTTTACTGGTCGTGTTACTATGGTAACCCAGAGGAGTTTACTATGATAAGTATTAATTAATTCATTAAATGAGACAATCAGTCAAAAGTCAATCATTCATTTTTAATCAGCAGTGTTTTTGGAATCATCACATAAATTTAAAACAAAACCAAAAACGCTGAACAAGTTTGTAAAGTTTTTTCTAAGCCAGTCGTCACAAACGTCTGTAAGTTTGAAGGTTTTCAGCTGACAGACGTTCAGGTAGTTTCATCGCTCAGGTTTGGAGGATTCAATGTTTATTAATCGTCCCTTCAGACGACCAAAGGCTGCCACGTGTACGGTAACAGCACAGACACGTGACAGACTAAACTTTTATGTGACAGCGTTTAATCTGTAAAAGACGACATGTTGACATATTTTGGAGGCGTGTTGGTCACCAAACTGAACGTGTTCACTCACTGGAGTCTGTGTGGTTGTTGTTGTTGTTATTCACCGTCTTCTCTCTGACTGTGATGATGGTCCCATTTCCTTTAGACACAGTTAAAGATGGAATCTCCACAGTCACTTTACAGATGTGTGTTCCTGAATCCTCTGATGTTTGAAATGTTCAAAGATGAGTCTTTGCCTCCTTTTTCAGACACTTGGAGCTTGATTTGCGTTGGTCTCTCTCTTAATTGTTGTTTGATTTTTCAGCCAGGCCACTCTGAATCTTTCAGACGTTCTTGTCCAGCAGCAGGTGATGCTTACGGTCTCTCCCTCCATGACAGAAACATCTGGACTCTGGGTCACAACAAACATGCCCGATGAAACAGCTGCAAGAGACACAAAACTGTGAGTCAGTACAAGAGACGAGTCTCCAAAAGTTGGTTCTGTTCATCTGGACGCAGCGTTTTGTGAGAGAAACGTTTCGTCATCATCAGGTGACGTCTTCAGTCTCAGCTGCAGGTTTCAATCTTATAAACAGGACATTTGCATAATGACTGAAAGCAGCCCACTGGGGCTGAGGTCAGTTCCTTCATCTTAATCATGCAGATTCTCATGACCATCGATCAACAACCACTGATCCATGTCCATGAGTCCCATTCACAGAGAGTTGGGGAATGGCTGCAATCATGGCATGTAAGATGGTGACAGATGGACCCTTAGGCCCCTCCTCCATTCAGAGATGGTCTTTCCCTTTTCACGTAAATGGCCTCCTTGACTCCGCCCTCAAACCAGCGTTCCTCCCTGTCCAGGATGTTACATCCTCATCCTTGAAAGAGTGTCCACTGGCCTGTAGGTGTAAACAGACTGCAGAGTCCTGGCCTGACGAGGTGGCTCTTCTGTGTTGTGCCATCCTCTCAGCCAGAGGTTGTTTGGTTTCCCCGATGTATAAATCCTGACAATCCTCCTGCACTTAACAGCGTACACTATGCTACTCTGTTTGTGTCGGGGGACCCGATCCTTGGGGTGGACCAGTTTTTGGTGCAGCGTGTTTAGGTGTTTAAAAGCCACAGAGACCCGGTGTTTAGAGAAAATGCGTCTCAACCAGGGGCGATTCTAGGATCAGAGCTTTGGGGGTGCTGAGCACCCAGAGAGCTGCCCAGCCAGGCAAGATAAACTTTACTCGTCACGATGAGACGTCTTCCCCGTCTCTGTCAGTCCCTGCATCCCTACATGCCTCCAGTTGTCCCGAGTTCTCTCTGACTGTCTCCTTGGTGCATTTAAACCCCTGTTCCTTCCTGTCCTCGTCGTCTGTTGTCTTCGTCTCTGTTATCCGTCATCCTAATTTTACCCTCTCTGTGCAAGTCTGCAAATTTCTGTATTAAATCATAAGATTCTTAAATTCATCAAGTCTCAAAACATGACATCACTGTTTTGTACATTTTAACACAATTTAATAAACATGCTTCAGCCAGTACCTTTTGATTAGCCTTGTCTCGGTTTCTTGCTTTGTGGTAGATCTTTATTGTTTTCACTGAGATATTTGAATGCTAATCAATAAATCAATATTCAATTAAAAAAAAACCCTCTAATCAAACAGTTTTTGAAAAGTTTGTAACAAAACCATCAAATCTGATCAAGGTTATTTAAACGCTGCAAAAGAAGAATGGATTGGAATAAAAACATACATATCCTGATCTTAATTACTGGGGAGAATAATGAATGATGCTCATAGTGAGTAAAAAGTAAACTGAGTGATTTTTTGGACAGACTTTTAAAGTGTTCGTATAATATAATACAGATACATAAACATACACTCCAAAAATAGAGTCCTTGAAATGTACAAATGTACAAAATATTAATTTAAACAATTATAAAAATGGAGGCAACTGTGCCTATGGTACAATGTATAAAAAGCTCTTTACTGCAGACACGACTAACATGGCTCTGCAGATTGTTTCTTTTATTTTAACGTCACCTCACCTTGAGGTTGGCAAATCTATCAGTGTTTGGTGATCAACTCTCTCAAGCAGTTTAACAGTTTCTAGATCTAGTTTTCTAGATTTTAAACAGGCTGTATACATTTCAATGGGAGCAACAGGACGGTCAAATGTCTCTGATTTTACTACAGAGCAGGACGGATTGTAGGGCAGCAAACATCGTCAGAAAACACGTTTAACACAGCAGGTTACCTGGTGTAATGTTTTTCAGGTAAACAGATACATGGTCGGACTCCTACCAACTATATAAAGAGTAATTGAAGTTTAAATGCAGCTAACATGTCCTGTTTTAAGCCAGGCACTTCCACCTCCGCTCTGCTGCGTCTCAGCCACCATCTCTCTGGCACAAAGAGATGGTGGCTGAGATCCCCTTCCTGCAACCCTAAGTTGGACATGTGGTTATGAAACTAGATGGGCGGTAAAATAAGAACCATTATGGATGACTGTTGCTGCCTGTAAATCAAAGTCTGCCTGAGGTGGGATTTCAGAAGCAGAAACCATGAGGAGCACAGCACCACTCCCAGAAGGCTGAGATGTGAAGCCATGTGATGAGTGAAATGATGATGGAGGAGAACACAGATGAAGATCTGGAAGCTGCTGCCTCTTTATATAGTAGACACTGAAATCACCTTTTGCCTCCCTGCCAGCACGAAAACCCACACTAAAAACCCACTTACACAAACCCTCGGCTCTGGGATGGATTCAGAAACATGTCAGTTCTGCTAAACAAATGGACGGTTTTGCAACCACAAAGTTTAATCCTACAAGGGCAGAATTATGTTCACTCTGTGAGAGGTGAACCTCAGACAGTTAGCAAGAGAAACATTCAAAGAAACAACCTAAATAACACAAACTTAGCAGTTGGGATGCAGATCAGACGATATCAGCAACGTGATGATCAAATGTAGTTAAAAACACAAGAAAAACAGGCTTTTTGCTCCAAAAGGACAAACAAAGCAGGGCCAGATTAACCTGTCGCCACCTGCTGGCGTGCAGAGTAACATGTGACAACAACACACACGCGGTCACCTCAACTTGTTTCACTGGAGTTTCTCTTTTAGAGCTTTAACCTCCTAAGACCTGAACTCTTTCATGCATTTTTAAAGTCTCTTTGCTATTTGGGCTGTTTGGGACCTGATTCATGAACAAACAAAGAATTACCAGAACTTTGTTTCTGAGAGAAATGAGATCCACATATGAGGATATTCGCTTTAAATGTCGATAGAACAGAGGCAGGATAATGACCTCGTAAGTGCAAATCAGGTCCTTGTTGAGCAAAACTTTGTATTTTGGTCTAAACATCCCAAAATGTGACGTCCACACATGAGGACAACAGGGCGCTAAAGTCCGTACAAACTTTTGTTTCTTCATTTGCTTGCAAACGAATGGAAATCCTCACTTAAAGCCAAGAAGCTTATTACCTGTGCAGGCTTTAGTGCCTCAGAGCAAACAAGAGAGCTTTGATCACAATGATTTTTCTTTTCACATTTCATTCACTAGTGATTTTTTTAATGTCACCTGATCTCAGCAGACTGAATATAACAGTAAAGCACTAGTGAGCTAATGAATTAGATATTGGTCACTCATATCAACTGAAAGAGTGTAAGACAAGTAAATGTGCTATAAAGGCCGGAGAAGAGTTAATAAAAAGGGCTTGAAATGAAAATATTTCATTATTTGCTGTTTCATAGATTTTTGGTTTTATTGCACTTTTGTCAGCCCTGCTGCTGTTTTTAAAAGTACTTTATTAATAAACTGGCATAAATGGTAACATTGAACACTTGCCAGTGTGAACAAAAGGTTCTTAACTTTAGCATCAAAGCTTCAGTTCACCTTTCTCAGGGCAGTTCCTTCAGTATGTGTATTAATGCAGGAACAACTTGATTCCACACAGCTGACGCACCGAGAGTGTCTGCTGTGTGGTTAACTTTATAACCTTTGGTACGCAGTGGTGTCGCTCCACCTGTTAGCTAGTTTAAGAAACTGGTTAAGGAGGGAGTATCTGTGAGGATGAGGAGGATTTAGTTCTTTAAAGACACGTCAGATACTTGCAGGAAGCTTCTTTCAGCTTCTTTTCTCCACTGCGCAGGTTTAAAACCATGACAGCAGAAGTCATGATGAAGAGATTGATTAGTCAGTCACAGTGTAAAGAGTCCTCCTGCCTGCATCGCTCGCCAGCATAAACAGACCTTTGCTCCTGGAAAACAAATATATCAAAGTCATGTTGTCCAAGAAATGCATTTTATCTCACTAGTGAATCAAAGAAAGTCTGTATACTTTCTGAGAGTGAGAGGTGAACGTCAGACAGTTCTTAGAAAATGTAGTTTCTCTTTAAGCTTTTAACGTCTCTTTTACCCCCATTTGTCTAAAACTACTTGACAGCCCTTCATGTCAGAGGTTTATTACCTGTGCAGGATGGAGCACATGGTCTCAGTCAGGCTGGACACGATCACTCCTACAGGAAGTAAATGTGATTTTATTTCACCTGTGAAATGATGAAAAACAGCAGAATAGCTCACGCTAACAAACGGGTGTTGAAATGTTTCATTTTCTGCTGTTTCACAGGTCAAAAAGGGCGTCGAAGCAAACTGAAGCTGAGCTGCTGCTGCTGTTGTAGTGCAGCATCTGCTGTGTGCTTCATCAGAGAACCTTCTGTACACAGCAGACAGAGGCTGCTGCCACTGAAGTCCATCTGCTAGAGAGCTTTAAACACTGGTTATTGAAGTGGCTTTGATGATACTGATACACAGTCTTTGCTGCTGTCACAGGACAGGGATCCACCAGGGAGTAGTTGTCAGGATAAAGAGCCTTCGCTTCTCTAAATATAAACTGGATACTTGTAGGAAACTTTGGGAAGCAGCATTTTTCCTCATATCGTCTAAACTGAAGTTAGCTCAGGTGCTTCTTCCATACTTGCTCTGCAGAAAGCCAAAGAGTTTGGAGCTCTGCAAACATTTGCAGCACAGCTGGATGTTTGTAACTTTGGTCACCTCTGTATCATCCCTCAGATTCTTTCTGCACAGCTTTGAAACCATGACAGCACGAGTGATGCTGAGGAGACGTCCAGTTTAAACAGACCTTTATTCCTGGAACACAAACACATGAAGTGATGCTGCTAAAGAAGAACATTTAATCGCACTAATGAATCAAGCATCTGTTTGTCTGTCAGTCTGTCAACAGTTCCTCTGATCGACTTCAGACTTGGTGGGTATTTTGTTTTTGCAGCGGTCAAAGTCGATCAGCGTGTTGCTTTGTCTGCTGTAAATCTGCCTGTACAAAGGGAAACATGCATGTTTTAGATGCAAACTCACAACATGGCTGCATTTTTGTGATTATGTGTATTTTATATTGATTTATTCTATTATGTTTTGTATATGAATCTTTACAAGTGTGTCGATACAAAGGCTTGATTAAAACAAAGGTCTCAGCTGTGCTGTTAGGGATGCTCTCATATTTGTTTCAAATGTAATAAATCAAAGGATTTCAGGCTTTTCATCCTTTTTATTTGTTTGGTTCTAACAGCAGCTGGATAAAAACATGCAGGTGATGAATATAATTGTGTGATATTATGAGCATTGTGAATAAAGAAAGAGCAGAGATAGTAAAAAGGAAACAGGTGATGGACGTGAGATTTTCAGAACAAAAGCTCCTCAGTGAGACGATCACCTGGACACAAGGTCAGGCAGCTGGGACTCATCTAGAGAGCAAAATGGAAAAGTGATCTGTGCAGAACATCACTGTTGATTGCAGTTATTTACATCAGACTTCTTCTCTGAGATAAGAGCACCATTTGTGGGAAAGATGACAGTATTTCCAGGCTGGATGCTGTTTGCAGGGAGAACTGAATGAAAGTCTCCTGCACCTCAGCGCTGAGGTCCACACCTGTGAACACAGATGAGGTCAATCTGCTGCAGCACGTAGAGCTTTACTGATCAGCAGGTTCAAAGGATTCAGCAGAGCGTAGAGTCAGAGCTAAATGCCACATCACCATAGAGTTTGTTAACAACAGCTTTCTTTGCCCTTTGTCTCGATGGACTGAATCAGGGATACTCGTCATACTTCACCTCAACCACGTCACTGAGAGACCCCAGCCTGACACAGCAGCAGAGATGATGAAAGCAGAAACAGCAAACAGATGCTTCAGTTGTGTTTCTCTGTGTGTGTGCGCTCACGCCCACTTGTGTGTGTGAACTTTCCACGTACCTCAGCTTGTTTCTCCAACATGAGCCATCAGGGCTGAAAAACATCACTAACACATGAATTCTTTCTCTTTTTGTTATCACCTGTGATCATGTGTCTTATGTTTCTGTCATTCACCAGTTCTTGTATAGTTACGTGTAACTAGACTTCTGTGGGACGTAAATGATTGTTTTGTATGCAGATCTGTACAAAGGATGTAAACACTTGATTACAAAGGAGATCTCAGCTGTGTTGTTGTGGATGGACTTCAACGTATTTGTTAAAAAAGAGAATAAAGCAAAGTGTTTTAGCTGTTTGGGAGTTTTTGTTTGATTCCATTCAGTTTTATTTCTATGGAGTCAAATAATAAGAAAGGCTCTAGAACAGCCCTGAGTTTGTCCAGGTGACACTCCTCTGAAGAACAAAGACAAAGAGGAAGAAGGGGATTCGTTTTCAAGTCTTGTTTCTTTCAAAATAAAAGCTGAAATGTTTTGGAAGCATGATAATATTTCAGCCAGGATGCCGTCTCCAAGGAGACCTGCACCTCAGCGCTGAGCTCCACATCACGCCCTGTGAAAGCACAGATATAAATCTGCTGCAGTGAGACGAACTTTACCCAACACAAGTGTAGAAGTAGACATTTGACTTTACCTACAACCTGTTAACAACAAAGCTTTCATTGCCTCTGTTGTTGATGTCATGTAGGACTAATCATACTTCACATCAGCCATGCACACGTCAGAGGATCTCCAGGCTTTCAGTAATAAAGCCAAGCAGATGATGTGAACATAGCAACAGTAAAACATGCATCATAATCAGCTGTGTGTGTCGACTATGTGGCACCTCAGTCTTGTTGGCATGAAGAAAAGTTGTGTAACATGTAGCATAAGGGCTGCAAAGACATCATGTAGACAGCAGTCGTCTGTTAGTCGTAACGTATCTCCTGTTAAAGAGTTAAATGTGCGTTCTCCATCTCTGTCCTCTCACAGCTCGCCGTACACCAACTCCAGCTGTGGTAACCATGGCTGTGCCCATCAACACGCTGAAGCTGAGACGCCACCCGTCACTCTGGCGACTCCAATAGGGTTACCTGTCAGCTGTGGACGCATGAAAGGAAAACAGCAGAAACACAGACATGTTTACTGGAACATTTCCTATTGACAGCTTTATGGAAAAGTGGGTTTAAACACTTTTCTATGTTTTATTTTGTTTATTTATGGATTTATTGTGAAAGGAATTTCAAAGGTTTATATTTGATAATATTTGAACCTTAACATAACCATGGCTGTGCCCATCAACACGCTGAAGCTGAGACGCCACCCGTCAAAATAAAAGTCTTAGTTCTGATATTTTGTAATGAGTTTGTAGATTTCCCACAGCTGATCGTAACAGCAGGCTGCCGGTTTGAAGAAGCCAGTTCAGGAATACTGGAACAGAAGCTAAACAAAGTCCTGCTGTGAACAGCAGCAATATGGATTTTACACATCCATCCATCTTTTCAGCTCAGGGTCGTGTGTGTTTGCACCATGTTTACAGAAACTGGAACGTGACTCCACTTGTGGACAAAATGAGCGTCGCCAAGAGTTTGAAGGCGTTTTTGAGACTAAACATGGTGTTTTAGTGTCAGGGGTACGATTAGGTTGTGGTTAGGTTTAGGGCTGAAGGTTAGGGTTAGGCATTCAGTTTTTAGGGTTAGGGTTAGGTGTTAGGTAAAGCATTACATCAATGTTCCCACGGAGATATGAAAACAGGACTGTGTGTGTGTAACCCTATCCCAGCTGTTATTAGGCAAGAAGCAGTTAACCTGTGGGAGGATGTCAGGGTACCAGGGGAGAATCAGACATGGATTCAAACCCAGGACCTTCTTGCTGAGATCCCACCTACAAAGATCATCTGTTTAAACGTGCGCTGTAACTGAGTACTTTTTAAACATGAGAAACCGAATATAAGGGTTGCTCTGCCACTGCTGCCTTGACCGGTTACCTCATTTTATCCAGTGACCACGTTGGCAGCATCAAAGCTGAGTAAGGCCACGCCCACACTTACACCGGGATTTTTGAAAACGTAGATTTTTCTGAGCGTTTGCGCCTTTCATCCACACGTAAACGACGTTTTCACTGAAAACTGAGATTTTTGAAAACGTCTTGTTAAGTCTAATTGTTGAATGTTGCCATTGTGTTTCTTAAATTTGTACAGTCTTAGTTCAAGCAGTAGGATCAAAGCCATTCCTTTGATCCTGACCACCTCTCCAACCACTCTGTGCTGGGGGAGGTTTTATTGTAGATACATCCTATCTGAAAGATCTGTTTCTATTGATGTAAGCTTCCTGGGTTTATGACCCTTTGGTCAGCAGGAGGTCTGACACACACACACACACACACACACACACACACACACACACACACACACACACACACACACACACAGTGTATACATTTACATACAGTGCCTTGTCTTTGTAACCAAAGGGGGTTGCAGGGGGAGGTGTTTTGTAAACTATTGTTTGAAGTTTGTCAATAAAAGGCAGCGAGAGGAGGCCATCATGGGGTCATTTGTGGTGCTGGACACAGACGAGGCCTCCCTTGCGCAAGTAATCGATCGATCGACTGTCTTGTTTTCTTCATGATGAATAAGTCTCTAGAATTAGTGGGGTTTGTGGAAACACAGACCCAACACATACAGCTGCAGGTCAAAGGTCAGAAACGCCCGCTCTTTGTACGGGTCAGGAGTTAGTACTGCAGAGGTCAGAGGTCAGCTTGCTGACAAACCATTTGAAACAGTTTGGAGCTAAAAGCACAACAGCAGAGGAAAGAAGAGACACTGCAGAGATGATGCAAAATATTGTGTTTTGTTCTCAGCTGTCAAAAAGTGTAACACACGTGTTCCAGCACAGCCTTTGTGTACTTTCACTTCTCCATACTGTCCATTGGAAATCCTGTTTGTTACTTTTTGATTTCAGTCCATGTGTCCAAAGCAAACTTCTGTCCCACACTTTCTCTGCTGACTCTTCACCGATGCTCAGATGATCTCAGATGATTTCACCAGAACTCATCAAAATTCGGGCTCCACAGAAACCCAGACGTCACTAAACAAGCGTAACAAGCAAAGTGAAAACTGGTCGTTCAGCTTTATTGACCAAAGATAAGCTCACATGTCACCTCATGACACAGACACTTATTTCCACAGCATGCACGAGGACTGACAATAAGTGTCTATAAAGCCACTTCTATCTGCCACACCTGTGCTTCTGTCATGGTTGCTCTCCTCTCACTCTGTCATTTATCCACAGTCTGCCTCCCTCTGCTCCGTCAGCTGACGTCCTCTCTACACCACCTGCTGTGTTTTATCCTGCAAAAACACATTTAAGAAGCGTTGCACCGAGTAACGGGAGTAACTGCTATAAAATACATTTAAAGGAGGTGGTGCTGAGTGCTGTGACTGGGGTCCCACCACTGACATCACGGGTGGAGGACATGTTGGAAAACTGCTACAAAGTGCTGTGCAGCCAGCAGAGCTTACAGTCTGTCCTGTGTGTCATACAGGCTCTCACACTTAGTGTTTCTGTGACACATTGAAGAGAAGTTTGTGTTGTTCACAGTTGTGCTTGTACTGAGTGACAGCTGACATGACCTAACAGGAATAATGTGTCTGTGCTGAATGAGAAGTAACACACAATGAAGTCTTGATGCATCTCAATCATCCAGGAAAGTGAGTCTGTTGCTTCTGTTCATCTGGACGCAGCGTTTTGTGGGAGAAACGTGTCGTCATCATCAGGTGACGTCTTCAGTCTCAGCTGCAGGTTTCAGTCTTACAAACAGGACATTTGCATAAAGACTGAAAGCAGCTGCAGGAACGATGGGCTGGGAGCTCCGTTCCTTCATCTTAATTATGCAGATTCTCAGGACCATTGATCAACAACCACTGATCCATGTCCATGAGTCCCATTCACAGAGATGTGGGAATGGCTGCAGTCACAGCATGTAAGATGGAAATAAATGAGAAGTATTTAGCTGAAGTGGATTTGATTTATGTTACTTCTTTTTTAACTTGTAGTTCTACATTGGAAGATTATTGTGATATTGAAATATAAAAATACATTTATATTCTATTATTTTCTCAAAATAAGCGTCACACTCGTGGAAGCCGGTGTAGCCGCCGAAACGCCTGCATTTATGGAGACTTTCAGCCCCAGGTAGGCCAGTTATGGATCTTGGATCCACATTATGTCAGCAGCTGTTCTCCACCGTGAACTGTGTTCAAACAAACACGCTCACGCCTCACAGACGACAGCTTACAGTCCTGTAGAGATAAAGTGACTTCGTACAGCCCCGTCTTCAGTCTTGTGGAGATGATCTCGACGCTTTGGTGGATGTTACTAGCTCCTGTGCAGTATTTTGTAAAGACATGATTATACCCCGTAAGCGCGTTAAAATTTACGCTAACAATAAGCCATGGGTCACTAAAAGTGTCAAATCCTGTTTAAGGAAAAAGAGACAGGCCTTTAAAGAGGGGCTGTTACCGATTTTCAGACAGCCACCAAGGAAATGAAAATCGAGATCTTGAAAGCAAAACAGACAAAAACCTTCTTGAAAGCAAATTTGCTGCAAAAACTTTTGGGTCTGCCTGGACTTGTATGAAAACCATAGCAGGGTTTCAAAATCCCCAGAGCAGCAGTCAGGTCATTTTAGATGTTTTAATTCAGACAGAGATTTTCAAATGCTTTAAACATGTTTTCTGCTCGTTTTAGTTCTTCTGATTTCAGCGAGGATATTTGGGAAGTGAAACAGAAACTGAGAGATACTCAGCACTTTATCATTGAACTCAGCGATGTTAAAAAGGCCTTTCATACAGTCAATGTGAACAAGAGCCAGGTCCTGATAATATTAGTGGCTGCCTAATTAAACCTTGTGCTGATGAACTCAGGCCTATATTTCAGGTTATTTTTAACAAATCCTTGCAAACACAACATGTGCCCTCTCTTTGCAAAGAAGCAGTCGTGGTTCCTGTCCCTAAATCTAAACGACTTCAGGCCTGCTGCCTCACTTCAGTTGTCATGAAAGTCTTTGAAAAAATCATCAGAAATGTGATTATGAAGAGACTGAAGGTCAGCTGGATCCAATGCAGTTTGCATACAGGCCCAACAGAGGAGTGGAGGACGCACTTTTGACTTTACTAAATCTGATTCTTAAACATGTAGAGAGTAAAGGGACTTTTGCAAGACTTCTTTTCATTGATTTTTCTTCGGCTTTTAATACAACACAGCCCCATATTTTAATTAAAAGACTTTTAGAACAGTTTGAAATCAGGAAAAACCTGCTGGGCTGGATTTTAGATTTTCTAACTGACAGGTCACAAAGAGTGAGAATAAATGGGGTTCTGTCTGACCCAGTGTTCTCCTCCACAGGTTCTCCTCAAGGCTGCGTCCTATCGCCCTTATTATTCACTCTCTATACAAACATGTGTCAGGGCAGACATGAAAACAGGGTCATTATTAAATATGCAGATGACTCTGTTATTGTCAGCTTACTGAAAGAGGGTGAAACTAACCACGGCCCAGTCATTGATGACTTTGTTCAGTGGTGGGAGGAGTCTTATCTCCAGCTGAACATATCTAAAACAAAAGACATGGTTGTTGATTTTAGGAAACAGCAAAATGGGCACGGAGTCACTTTAATTAAAGGTCAGAAAATAGAGCAAGTACAATCATATAAATATCTTGGGACCATAATCAATGAAAAACTGAACTTTGATCAAAATTGCAAATCAGTTTGTAAAAAGTGTCACCAGCACCTTTATTGCCTTAGGAAACTTGTTCATTTCCACATTGACCAAAAAATTTTAACTTTGTTTTCTCGTTCTTTTATTGAGTCTGTTTTATCCTTTTGTTTGGTGGCATGGTTCGGTCAGACCTCTGTCACAGAGAAAAACTCTCTGAATCAGATAGTGAGATGGTCCAGTCGTCTGATAGGTGAGCCACAGTCTTGTTTAGCCTCCCTGTACTCTGAGCAGGTACAGAGGATGGCTTTATCAATCCTTAAAAATGGTTCCCATCCTCTAAGGGGTGAATTTCAGCTTCTTCCCTCAGGAAGGAGGTTTCTATTTCCGAGATGCAGGACAAAGCGCTATAAAAACAGCTTTGTCCCTGTTGCTGTCACTGAATTAAATAAGAACTGTTTTTGATTCGAAATATTAAAGTATGTGTCACAGTGAGCTTTATATATTTACTAGGTATGTGTGTTTTTAAAGGGATGTCAAATGCTGTCATTTTTCTGTAAAGCAAATTTACCTTGCCTTTGGGTATAAATAAAGTTACCTTACCTGCAGACGCTGTGCGCAGAGGTTCAGGAGCAGAAGTCCCGTTGTAAACATATCACGGCAGACCCGACGATGTTTGCATGAACGCGCTTTTTTTAAAAGTCAGGTCAAGGCTCCAAAAGCCCAAAGGCGATATAACAGTTTGTGTTTGCTACATGGATCATTGTAGTTCAGCTTTCCTTTGTTATATTTCTTTAAGAGCTCAAAATGTGTTCATTACATAAATCAAATGTAATTTTCTCTGTAGCACTTCATGGATTTCATAAGCAACACACTGTAGTTGTTCACACAAAGCATAAAGGTAAAAACAATATACACAGTGTTATCTTCATTTTAGATGTCACAAAGTATTTGCGGCTCCCAGTGTTTTCCCGAACCCTGACCCTTTGCGTGGAAACCGGGTCCAAAAGGCTCTTTGGGTGTTAAAGGTTGCTGACCCCTGCACTAGGCCCAACTGACACATATATTTGATTCCAAATACAAAAAATAATGTGTAACCTGCTGGAAGAATGTAGGAGGTTGAGACAGGATCTCAACACTTGGTGTCTGCAACAAAAGACAACAATATGTGGGCCGATCGTGGCTCAAGAGTTGGCAGCTCGTCTTGTAATCGGAAGGTTGCCGGTTCGAGCCCCGGCTCGGACAGTCTCGGTCGTTGTGTCCTTGGGCAAAAAAGCACTTTGGGGTCCTCAGGGACGAGTAAAGCGCTCTACAAATACAGGCCATGTAATGGCAGAAACATTCTCTAGTGTAAATCCTGACTAGTTCATTAACTACAGATCAGTTTCAGTGAACATTATTCACAGAGGGATCTGAGTTCCTTATACCAGACTCTACAGAAACTGTAACACTGTACAGCTCTGCGACTCAACAATATGACAACAATGTAACACACACTAGAATCATCAAATAAAGCCCCACTAACCACTAGAACTAGAACTAACTAACTAGCACTGGACACTTGCATATTAGAGATTTCTACCACCATAGGAGGCGAGATATCATCCTTGAACCAGAGCATCCAGCCCTCAATTTCGGACATAAAAAGCGACGTGGCCAGGCATGATAACACTTTGACTGAACTGCAGGACTGTGCCTCGAACCACTCTGACACCATCGCCACTCTCCAGGCCACTGTGGAGCGTTTGTCTGCGGAGGTAAAGAAGTTAGATGAGAGATGTGGAGCTCTTGAGGCACTCCAGGAGGAATAATTTAAGAACTGCAGGAATACCAGAAGGCACAGAGGGACCCAAGATGACTGAGTTGGTTCACACCTGTTGGCGGAGGCGCTATCTCTCGAGGAGAAGCCACTCATCGATCGAGCACATAGAGCGAATCGCCAGCGTCCCAAACAAAGTCATCTTCCTCGGCCCATCATCTTGAGATTGCACTACTACCACATTGGTGAGGAAATTCTGCTGAAAGCTGCAGAGAACAAGAACCTGATGTATAAGGGTTTTTAAAATAAACATCCTCCAGATTTCCCTCCCTCTGTTGGAAACGCAGAGCCGTTAACTCTACAGAAACTTTTTTTTGGTGTTCTTTATTACATTTTTTACGGCGTCTTTGTCCGGAGAGTGCGTGGAGGTCCGACCTCCCATTGTTTCCCATTGTCTCCCATTGTCTCCCATTGCATAATTAATTACATAATTAATTATGTAACCATAATTAAATGGTTACATCCATCTTTAAACGTCCACACTGATGAAGCAACGACAGGTTTGAACCCTCTGTGTTTAACATCACTGGGGCTGCGCTGTGACCATGATCATATCCTATCGTCCTGCACACCTCTGTTGCTTGTGAAGCTCGCACACAAGAATTCCACCCACATGTGCTCTACCAGTGTACCTGCACATGTGATGTGACAACAAAAGTGATTTGATAAACATCTATATCACAACAATTTGACATTTTCTGTGACTTTTCTGAATCTCGGGCAGATGAACTTCCCTGAAGTGTTTCCAGCTGGGCGTCGAGTGTTTGACCGACGCATGAAACGACACGTTTGTGAGTATTTGTGAGTATTTATCACACGGCGTGCTGCGGGGAAAAGCCTGAGAAATCCCAGAGAAGCTTCCTTCCTGCCAGTATACGAGCCCACCAACAGAGACAGGACCAGTTCATCCTCCATCACTTACTGTGTGCACACGTAGCAAATGTTAAAGTTCAAATGGTGGTTTTGTTTGCAGGGACTGTGAGTGGATGGAGATCCTGGTCCTCCTCAGCTGTGAGTTCTTCCTCTGTCATGAGAACCTCAGGGGGAGAACATGTGCTCACTCTCAGCTGCTTTAACAGGAAAGAAGCTCTTTTAGATCAAAGCTGAGAAACTGTTTGTAACAGCGAACTCTGTCACCTTTCTCTCCTCAGCCTGCTGCTGGACAGGCCCATGAAGCTCTGCTGTAAAGGCTTCCATGTCCCAGGCTTCACCTTTACCTGCTGACCAACGGGAGGCGTGGCCAAAACAGCGATGGGGAGTGGAGCAGCAGGTAGCAGAGGTGAGCCTCTTGTATGCAGCCTGTTATCTGTGGGACCAGGGAGGACGTGACAGCAGATGTTGCTGATTCAACATCTGTGTGACAGCTGGAGCAGCACAGTCTGCAGGAAACATCTGTGCATGTAGGAGACACCAAGGTTTACATGGTGGAAGCAGACGACTGACTCAAGCAGCCTCACATCACAGGCTGCTGGCTACAAGCACATGACCACAGTGACTGGTTTCACTGGTGTCTGTCCCAGTCTGTGGCAGAGATACAGGAAGTCACAGACAGCCTGCACACAGCGTTTCCTCTGGAGTGTGTTTCACACCCTGTTTGTGTTTCTCACTAACATGTTGTAGTTCTTCCTGCACACAGCAGCACTTTGATCATTTCTCCTGCTTTTCTTCCTTTTCTAGCTTTTATACACTGACAGTAACACAAAACTCCAAAGTCATCATTTGAGGAGCTTCTTAAGAGTTTCTGTGAGTTTAGTGAAGTCAGCCTCTCAACAATAAGTGTGTGTGTGTTGATTATCTAATGTTCAGAGAGGACTGCACTGATGTAGCATCCAGGTGAGCAGCTTATGAGCCAACAGGGGAAATTTAGCTGTATTATTGTTGTTTAAATGTAATAATTTATGATTTCATGTTCCAATATTTCACTTTTCACAACGTTTGTTATCATTTGGTCTGAAAACCATGACAAACAGCAGTGTTACAGTTGTTAGCATTAGCTGCTATAGAGCACTCAGTCCCTGTATTGGTGTTAGCGACATGAACATATCTGAGCTAACTGTGTGTTCCAGATGTGCAGCAAACCCAACTGTCCCTGTGTTTTCCTGCTGTAGACATTATCCCCATGATGCTGACGTCCTCTGGTGGGACGAGCTCACACGTTTATGGATTCAGATGCTAACTGGACCAGACTGGTGTCAACCTTTGTGCTATAGAAGCAAATCAAAGAAGAACCAGTTGAACCTGAGCTGTCTGTAGTGGTGACACCAACACCATGTCACCTGCACATGCTGACCCAGGGTCAGTGTTGAACCTATAAGCTGTGTCCTCACAGTTCAATATGTCCTCACTGCACAGGTCAATGACATCAGAGCTGTAATGTTGTTCCCGTCTCACTAAAACTTCTGGCATAAGGTGACTTTTCTGGGTGATTCCTACTCCAGGGTCACCAGTTTGAATCCCTCTGTTACTGCTGGGAACGTGCTGCTAAAGTGCCCTTGAGCAAGGCCACGTCCAGCTTCTGAAGCCAACCCTGGGCTCTGCTTGCTGGCAGTGACAGAGTAGATGAAACAGCTCAGTGGATGCTAACTCACAGCTAACAGCGCTCTGTCATGGATAAGTGAAATAAAGCTGACTGACCCACAGCTGCACACAAACACCTCCAACACCTACAGGTCAGCAGGTCCACTGCTGTCTCTGATGGGCCCAAACTTTGCTTGTTCAGCGTTTGCTGCTGCTGACTTTGAAAATCACACCAAACATGGAATCAAATATATCGACTCAGCTTAGACTACAGAGAAGCTCGGCACTGCTCACAAAACTCAAACACAAAAGGCTTTTTAAAGACAACAATCACTTTGACAGACACACAAACACGACTGAGTACAGAGCAGCTGCTGGTTTGAAGCCACAGAAATGTTCAAATGTTTAAACACACTGCAGCGTTGCAGCCGTGATGCATTTGTGCTGCTAAGGCCACACACATCAGCTGCCTTACATTTTAGCACCAGTTCATCTCTGACCATGGCAGCACAGTCTTTCCAGCACAGTGATGTTGGTGGGGACAGTGGGGACTGATTGTTCATTGGCTGTAAGCCGGTCACATGGACGTTTAACTGGTGCTTTGATTGCTCTGTAGTCTGTTGTGCCTGTGAGCTGCTCCTAAAATGAGACAGATTATAATTGTCACCATTCTGTTAATGACTCTTATTATGTGCGCTCTCCTCCACTGTCACACTAAACACATTAAACCTTTATTTTTGTGTAAAGTCAGGATTTATTGGCTCTTCTTAAAAGCGTCATGAAGTGCAAAACTCAGCAAACATTATACAAAAGTAGATTTAGAAGCTGAACTGAAAACATTTAAAGTGACAGTCAGCACAAATCCAGCTGACATCTCCATCCAACCCAAGTCTTCATTTAAAGTCATTATAACTGTGACACACGTTTGTTACAGTATTAATCCTGCCTGATGCTGCAGGGCCAACATCATGAAACAGGCTCAGCATTTATTTCCATTATGAAACTTTATCATTAAAAACAAACCATTGTTCTGCAGTCGTCCCAGGACTGTCGGTCAAACGTTCTCTCCACATGTTTAAGGCTGAGCTCACTTTATCGTCTGCCTGAAGGAGGGAAGCAGATGTTACTAAACATCACAATAAAACATATGAAATGTGTGCACATGAGGAACGTCTGCACTGTTAAAGCCATGCAAACATCTTCACACATGAAGCAGCAACACCTCTCAGTTTAGCAGCAGCTGGTAAAAGCCACAGTGATCCTGGAGCCTCCCTGAAGGACTCGTTCATCAGTAACTGTCAGGAGGACGATTAAACCTGCTGCACACGTCCTGTAGTTACACACTCGGGAGGAAAGACGACGTCCTCGCTCTGCAACATGATCTGTGTTTCATCCAGGACGCTCAAACACAGACTGGTTTCCAAATATTAGACGCACTGGTTCTTCATGCGTTTCTACCTGAGCACTCAGAGTCATTTCTACAACAGGCCTCCTTCACCTGCTGGTGCCTCTGTTTCTGTGTTTGGCTGTTTCCATCAGTGCCTGATGTTTGTGATCTTTGATCTGTTCTGAAGTCTCTCTTTGTGACACAAATGTTGTTTGGCTTCTTTTGCAAACAAGGCAAAAGAACTTTAATGGATTCATTTGCTGATCTTACTGTTCTGATGCAAAGCCGTCCTTTCAACGCTTTAGAAAGAAAACCAAACAATGTTTTTAAAACTTTCCCAAAATGTAAAAGCTATTAAAACCATAAACTTCTGCTCCTTGATCATGTGATTCTTCTTCTAGACTGTCTGTAATTGTTATTGCTGATTGTCAATAAAGTTGTTTTTTATAAGTTATGTTGTAAAGGAAGCTTGTGGCGAGGGAGGAGGGGCGACTAAAAGCAGGTTCATATAGTGGGAAAGTCCTCAGGTCATGTGAGGATATTTACTGATGCGTCAACACTGTCAGATAAAAGAACGGCTGCTGCATTTGTTCTCCCACAAATAAGTTTGGTGATGAGTAAAAGAATTACAGATGATGTGGCAGTTTATACTGGGAGCTGGTAGTGATGTTACTGGCTTGAACTGGGTGGAGGACGCACCAATATGGAGGTATGTGGTTTGCTGGGACTCTAGCAGCGTGCTAGTGAGCACAGGTAATATGTCTTCAGACTCTAGGCAACATATTGTTTTTGATATACTTCATTTACTGTATAGAATCAAACACAGAGGGATAGAAGTGGATTTCTTATGGCTCCCTGTGAATATCGGTGTTGATGCAATGAACAGGACGATAAGTTTAAAAAGGTGCAGCAAGAAGAAGTCGTGCAGGTTTGACTATAAAATACAGTGAAAGTGAGGTGAAGAGTATAATGAAGGTAAAGATGAAGGACGAGTGGCAGGCACACTGGGACAGAGACGGGAAAGGCAGATATTATTATACAGAAAACAGTCGTGTAGAAGAAGCTGCAGCAGAGACCAGGATGGAATCTGGAGAGTCAGAGTTGGTCACACAGGCTTGAATAGCACACTTAAAAAGGTAAACATGACACAGGAAGTGTGACTTCTGTGGACCAGAGGAGACGTTTGACGGGTTGTTAGCGTCGTCAGGATGCTGGATGGAAACGCTGTGCCTGATAGGATGATTACAGGCTGGACTTTGTCTTCCTGTTACAGATGGATCCAGGCCCTGGATGACTGCTGGACACACATGACCCACACTAGGCTGCCTTCATCCATCCTTTCCTCCTTCACTGAGACTCAGAGTCAGCATGTATGTATTTATCAGTGATTTGAATCCTTTCATTACAGAGTGAAGTTAAAGTAGACGTGTGAACACACTAATAAACACAAAGGGACACAACTACTACTCCATGATGTAAAGCTGAAGTGTTACACAGCTTTATGAACCTCCTGTTATCCTGGTAGACGAGTACAGCAATAAATCTTTTACTTGAACATCTTCTGGCTCCAATAAGCTTTGAAATGTGACCATGAAGTTAGAGACACACTGACTGAAACCCACAGCTGTGACTGTGGATCACATCCACACACAGTGTAGCTGCTGTCTCTGTGTGAGCCTTTGCACTGCTGCTCGCAGCACCGTTATATCACTCAGCGCTCGCTGCTGTTATTGAATCCACTTTTTACTGTCCGTGCAATCAAGCTCCTCTGCAGAGCTAGAAAATATCTTCGAACCAGTTTATGTGTTAGGGGATCCTTTGCAGCTGTGACTGTTGCCTCTGTTTTTGTCCTTTGGTTCCTGGGAGCCTTTTACATTTCCATCAGCAACAAATATCTGAACAGGCTTTATTGTAGGAAATACAGGATTAAATAGTTGTCATTATTTATTAGATGTTGTTAAAGATGATCAGATGCTTGTTTAGTTTAATGCTGTGGCTTCAGTCAGCATCACTGTGCTGTATAGTTTTATTTTTCTGATCCTTCTGTTAAAGTTGCTGAATAAAAGCTGGTTGGTCTGCACCTCACCGCTGCCTCGAGCCTCCTTCTTTAAAGCAGCAGAGGCTCTTCATTCAGGTATCACAGCTCGAGTTGTTCTGCAGGAGACCCAGAGTACTGTCCTTGGTCCATAATGACATTAACTTTGATTCATGTCAACACGAAGCCTGAACGTCTGTGATGAACACACTATCAGCATCACTGACATATTTCATCATTTAAAAACACTTCCTGTCACCGTGGTGGTTACAGTGACATCATGCAGTTTGTGCTTTGACCTCCAGAGGGCGACAAATCAGCACAGACAGAGAGCTCTATTCAAACTTTGCTGCCATCAGGAATAATTCTTCAAATATAATCATCAGTGTTTGAGCAGCTATGATATCAGGGACAATCTAGACATGTGTGACAATACTGAACATGTCACATGACACACCTCAAACATCATGTGATCCACTCTCAGTCTGCACTTTCAGTCATGACTTCATGAATTTATGATCAGTTTACTCCTGAAATATTCAAATGCTGCAGGGTGAAGAACAACAAAGTGCTGACACATGTTTGTGTTTCAAACAAGAAAACCAGCAGAAATAAATCATCTTTGGACAACATGACAGAGATTAGTGAGTTTCCAACTTGCACTTGAATGCAGCACAGACAGATTCTGATGTTCGTGGTTGTAAACGTGTCCTCAAACGCCGCTCTGACTCTTTCCTTCCTGCTCAAAGTTCCTCTTTTCTGAACTTGGTGTTTGTGCCTGACGCTGATCGTCTCCGTGTGGAGCTCCGTGTGAAGGTAACGTTAGCAGTGTGTAATGTTTCCTGGCTAACATCAGCTGTGTGCAGCTCAGTTCCAGCACAAATCTGCCGCTCCATAGTTCACGGTAACGGACTCATGAGGTCGACCGTTAAACGCTCTCCCGCCATTTTGTCTGTGTGCGCGGATGTGTACGTTTTTGTTACCACTGTCATCTCATCAATAGCCTATTTGTAAAAGATCTCTGTTCATAGTTTAGTTGGATTTTAAAACTCTGTAGTTGGACAGTTTTATTTTGGACTGATGCTAAAATTCTTGCTGATTGTTTCTGTCGAGGTTTTGTACTTGACATCCGCCATTTTGGATGTGATAAGCTGTAGAGAGTGCGTCCAAAAAGAGAAACCAGAAAGAGAACCTGTTTTATTAATAACCTCTTGCAAATAGAAGAATATGAAAAAAACAACAACAAACAGGATAAAAACTTTAAATTACTTGAATTTTTAAAATCACCATCATCTGTTAACACAAATTTGATCATTTCAAATTTTTGTTTTCATTTTCTCTTCCCAGTTACTTCTTTCTCATTCTCTTCATTCTCCTTGTCACCTTACGTCTCACTCCTTAACTGAAGTTATAGTTCTAACATAAGAAGTCCCACCAACGTCCTTTATTTAATCTCTGTGTTGTCACAGTTATTATCATCAGATCAGACATGAGACCCAGACAACAACATAAGTTTACAAGCTAACATCATGTCAGCTAACATTAGACGATAGCATCATAAACTTTAAATTACTTTGCCTCTGATCAACAGTTTGATTACATTCTCACATCACAAGTTTATTTGCTAAGTGTGAGTCCGCCCACATTAGATCCACTTTTCAGCAGGTGGAATAATTTGTAGTATATAGGTAATACATCAACAATGCTGCCGTGGCTAAGTTAGGAATATTTATAATGTCATTTCCAAAACTTGCATATGATCTGCAATTTGTAGCAGATCTACTGACTGTCACAGAGCAGCTGGAGCAGTCTCGAATGCAGGTCAGTCCACTGCTGCCCCCTGTGGCCAAGTGCCATAGCTACTGCTGGATGAACTCGTGACACATCTGCACCTGTTTCTATGAACACATTGAGTCTGAGTGGCTGCACTTACACTGGTGCATTCAACATATTGAAAGATGGCAGCAATGTGGATTGTCAAGACTCAAACCAACCATTGAGCAAAGACAGCAGATCACTTGTTTCTGTTTGTTATACAGCCAGATTTACTCGTGACACACGTTGGGATATTGTGTTTGTTTTAAATGTTATATACCTGTGTGGTATGTGACTTGTGTTGCCATGACGCCAGGTCTCTCTTGGAAATGAGATTTTTAATCTCAATGAGATTTTTTTTTACCTGGATAAATAAAGGACTAATTTGTAACTTTCAGTGTTTTCCGGTCTTCCAAAGGAAAAAAAACCTTCAACTACATGACATGCAGTTGTGTATTTGTTTTCACCTTATCATACACTTGAAGTTTTACAAATCACCACTTCTTTAGTGAATATCATTTCAGTCTCAGACAACCTCGTTTCTCTTACAGAGGTTGAATGCACCTTCTGCGGATGGCGGTACCACACAGTGTGCGTGGACTTCCCCTGCACAGAAGGCAACTACAAATGCTGTGAATGCTAAATAAACAGAAACAAATGATCCCTGTTGTCTTTGCTTGATGATTGGTTTGAGTCTTGACAATCCACATTGCTGGCGTTGCATCTTTCAATGCCAGCAATGGCAGGTATCAGTGCTCAAACCTTTTGTGTTTGTTTCCAACAAGTTGCCCACCTCGGGAAACAAAAATGTGTTCTTTTACTTGTCAGATGAACATATGAGACACTTTGACTCTTCAGTGCAGTGTGGAGCCTAACAAAGATCTGTTTTGTGTCCCAGCTGATCAGCAGGAGGAGGAGAGTCTGACGGAGCAGCAGAGGAACATTTTCAGCTACTTGGACTCAGCTCAGCCACTACAGAGGAAACAATGAGCTCAACACAGAAGGTGACAGACAGAGCAGGACCATATGACCAAAGATATTTATCACCATATACATTTGAACATTTGCCATAACGATGTAGCTGACGATAGAATTGACACCAGACAAAATACTTTACAGCTGCACAACTTTATTAAAAACCCATCAATGTATTTTCACTGAAACAAGCAGCTGTTGTTTATGTGCATTAAAGTTATATAAAAATGTAACAGTGCAAATGCAAATTCCTCGCTGACAGTTTAACCAAAAGGCGTTTCCAGTGGAAACTGGCCGACACATCCTGAGCATAACCATGTATAATATCCACTAAACTTCAGAAGAGGTTATACAGTCGTGGCCAAAAGGTTTGAGAATTGCATAAATATTGGAACCTGGAGAAGTTGCTGCTTAAGTTTTTATAATAGCATTTTGCCTGCACTCCAGAATGTTATGAGGAGTGATCAGATGAACTGCATCGTCCTTCTTTGCCATGAAAACGAACTTAATCCCCAAAAAGCCTTACCGCTGCATTTCATTGCTGTCATCAAAGGACCTGCTGAGACCATTTCAGTGATCGTCTTCTTAACTCAGGTGAGAATGTTGGCGAGCACGAGGCTGGAGATCATCATGGCTGTATCCCGATTCAGGTTCTGCAGCTTTAAAGTCCTCAAGGGCCGCGTACTCAAAGACCGCTAAGGCCGAAGTGCGAGGCTCGTAGGCTCGTGAAATGGGACGTCTAGCCTCCGTCGCGCTGCCCAGGTTGCCTAGCAACCATGATACTAACAGCTGGAAACGTTTCATACAGCTTTGTTTGACAGAAATGAAGGAGAACATATTTAGTTCATTTGTTTCTACATGAGCTCTGTGTGATTTGATGAGTATCTGAGGCTGAGACCACAGGACTGTGAAACATGATTGTTGGGCTTCATTTCTGTGCTGAACAGTCGTTTAAGATTAGCTGTAAATAACAATTAGCTGATGTTGTTCATGAGACTAAAGTCATCTCACTGTGGTAATGTAAATATGATATGGCCAATATTATAGTTATTATATTAATCACTTCACTCACAGACAAGTATCTGTGACAGTGTGTATACAGATGTATCATATATAAGAGACAAATATTGTTCATTTAATATGTTGGTACTAAATGTGGCTCAATGCTTACATATATGTGTAAAAAGCAAATGTAGGAGCTGTGATAACTGTGTCTGATAGAATGAAGAGTAGACTGATATATGAAATATTCCTTTATTGGGTGAGAAAATCAGACCATGTCATAACTGCTGTAAGTCACACAGAATAGATATCAGAGCCTTAAACAGGCTGACTTCTGCTAAATGGGTCAAACTGGGCAGAAAGTCTACAAACACATAACATCCTTATAGAATATGATGTAACACTATAGATCAACTTACCTCAGAATATATTAAATTCAATTTTATTTATAAGGTTATAGGTTTTATAGGTTTTATGGAGATGCCATCCTTGTGTTTTAGTGGCAAATAAATTTGGCAGTCATCGGCATAACAATGAAATGAGATCCCATGCCTTCTAAGGATAGAACCCAGAGGCAATAGATACAGTGAAAAGAGCAGTGGCCCTAAAATTGAGCCCTGTGGGACGCCGCATGACAGAGAAGCAGAAGACGATTCGTAACCGAGAAGGCTGACAGAGAAATATTATTATTATTATTATTGATTGCTTATATTTGAACAATTGTGAAACCTCACTGTGGATGTAAGAGTGAAATTATGTGGATATCTTGAATCCACTTTATTGTGTAATATTTTATGTGAGTATTTGACGGAAGACGAGCAACATCTGTTGTGGAAGCTAACGGGGTTCCTTTAGAATAAACAAACATAGGATTTATTATCACTGAATAATTCTGTATAAATCTATACAAATTATAGAAATATGTAATAGGAAACAACAAAATAATCTAAATTATAAAATAGTGTGTGTGTGTGTGTGTGTGTGTGTGTGTGTGTGTGTGTGTGTGTGTGTGTACAATCAGGAGGGATGGGCATGATTTTAGTGTTTGAACAGTCATGAATAGGGATGGGTATCGTTTAGGTTTTATCCGATACCGGTGCCAAATCGGTACTTTTGAAACGGTGCCGGTGCTCAAACCGGTGCTCAAACCGGTGCTTAAAGAATGGAGAACACAAAATTGGTCCAAAAACCTCTCATGTTCAGCTGGTTTTATGTAAAAAGATAACAATGTTAGCCTTTTCTGCAGCTATGGGGCATATATGGTATCACTCTTAGCTGGAAGCAGTGCTTAAACAATGGAAAAAACACAAACTTTGTCCAAAAACCTCTCATGTTTAGCTGTTTCCCTCTTTTTCTTTGGTCATTTTAGCCTTTTTGGCCAGGGTGAAGGGAGCATCTGCCATCAAACAAGAAGACAGCCGCATGTAGCTATGATGATGTTTGCTAGTTCACCTTACATGCATTAATGTAATAACGTGGTTAGCCTACTCAACGTAAATTACACGCGAACAACAGAGAAGAACGGCTGCTGCTGCCATCAAATACGGCGCATTTCTCGGCTTTTAAAAAAAAACACGCTATGCATCGCCAGGTGTTTCATCGGATTTGAGGTGTTACCTCCTTTGACAGTATCACAGTATCAGCTTAAAGCACTTGTTGCAGGCTGCTGAGTTTGCATATTTTGCTGTGAAGTACAGCCAGACTTTTGACCGCTTCGCCTTGGGCATTTTTAATCTGTAGCTCTGCTCTAACAGAACGTACGTACCTGGCCCCGCCTACTATCCTCGGAAACGTAAAATGATTGGCTAGAAGTGTATCACAGCTCAGGAAAAAAAAAGCACCGAAATAAAGCACCGAAATGTGCGCTGCTTTTCGGTCTGGTTACTACCGTTTATGTCAGAACCGGTGCCATGACACCGGTACCCATCCCTAGTCATGAATTATCTTTAACAGCAGGTTGGATGTAATGTGTTAGAACTACCAGCAGGTGGGGATAAGAGACCTTTAAGGTGTTTGGTGCCACGCTCCACCTTCAGGTTTAAAACTAGTGTTAATGGAGTTTGAAGGTTGAGTTTGTTCCACGACTGCATTTCACTCACTGCCTCTGTTTGTATCTCTGTCACTGCAGGACCAACATGGAGCCAGAAGTCAGCGCTCTCAGGAGGCCGACAAACCTCACAGAAGAAAGGGAGAGAAAAAACACACCTGTGACGAGTGTGGGAAGGGTTTTACTGTGAGGGCTAAACTAAAACGGCATCAGGTCATCCACACTGGAGAGAGACCGTTCAGCTGTGACTTGTGTGGAAAGTCTTTTTCCTTGAAGGGTCACCTAAAAACACACCAACTCATCCACAGTGGAGTTAAAGCGTACAGCTGTGATCAGTGTGGCAGAGCTTTTACTCACAGTAGCCACTTACAGAGTCATCTAGTTACCCACTCTGGAATTAAGGCATACAGCTGTGATCAGTGTGGCAGAGCTTTTACTCACAGTAGCAACTTACAGAGTCATCTAGTTACCCACTCTGGAATTAAGGCATACAGCTGTGACGAGTGTGGCAGAGCTTTTACTCGCAGTAGCCACTTACAGAGTCATCTAGTTACCCACTCTGGAATTAAGGCATACAGCTGTGACGAGTGTGGGATGGAGTTTACTCTGAAGGCTTCACTAAAACAGCATCAGGTCATCCACACTGGAGAGAGACCGTTCAGCTGTGACTTGTGTGGAAATTCTTTTTCCAGGAAGGGTTCCCTAACAAGACACCAACTCACAGTTCACAGTGGAGTTAAAGCGTACAGCTGTGATCAGTGTGGCAAACAGTTTACAACAGACGCACACTTACAACAACACATGTTTACCCACACTGTGGAGAGACCTTATCGATGTGACCTGTGTGAGAAGACTTTTAAAGCTCCACATCACCTGAGACGACACCAACAGATCCACACCAGAAAGAGACTCTACAAGTGCAGCTACTGTGAGGTATGTATTTATATTGTTATCTTGTCATTTTAGCCTGACTGTTTGGAACAACTCTGCTCATTAAACTGTGTTAGCATGTTAGCAATTCTACTGCATGGAAAAGCAGCTCTGAGTGATTATTCAGATTTTCCTTTCAGTTATGATTTTAGTATTACTGTAGTATTATGGTGGTAGTATTGTAGTTATTGCAGCCCAGTAAACTGAGTGTGTTAACTGAAACAGTCAAATGTAGTTGGACGTTTGCAGAGATGCTCTTTATTTCAGGCGACGTTCAGGATACAAATGTTGAAGGACTGACTTACACTGTCTTTGTGTCTTTGTTTAGAAGCAGAGCGACACAGATGGATCCAGTTCTCAACCCTGTCATCACTGTGGTGGTGGGAAAGACTTTCATTGTGACCTCTGTGGAAAAACTTTCAGTCAGCAAAATACCCTAAAAGTACATCAACGTAGACACACTGGAGACAAACTGAAATACTGCAAAGAATGTGGGAGAAGCTTCACCACAACAAATCACTTAAAACAACATGAACTGATTCACAGTGGGGTTAAAAAGCACCTCTGTGATCAGTGTGGGTCATCCTTCACCACTGCAGGTCAGCTTAAATCACACAAACGAGTCCACACAGGAGAGAAACCACACAAGTGCAGACACTGTGAGAGAAGCTTCTCACAGTCAGGTCATCGTAACATTCATGAACGTACACACATGGAAGGAAACTACAGCTGTGACCAGTGTGACAAGAGCTTCAGGAATCTCAGTTCATACTCTGAACACAAACGATCCCACGTTACTAATAAACTGTTTCACTGTTACCAATGTGCCCAAACATTCACCTCATTGTCTGCTCTGTGCAAACATCAGCGCGATCACTCAGGGCTGAAATCACTCCCATCACTGGATCACAGTGAATCTGAAGACACAGAAAGATCCTCTGGTTTCTGTGTCAGACTCAAAAAGCTTGAGATCAGGCTCCACAGAGTTCAGATAGAATCATTTAAACTTGTGTTGAACTGAACTGGTTGTTGGGCTGAACTTCTACATAATACAGATCTACATGGGATCTTCTTTTCTGTTGTTTTACTGAGTCAGTTTTGTCCTTTTTTCTCTGTCCTGGTTTTGCTCATCTGTAAATGATTGAAACTCAGTCAAATAGTTCATTGTTCTCCAGCAAAACGTTTTGGAAACTCATGTTTAACCTTTAAAACTCTGACATGTTTTAGCACACAAGGCTTCATCGGGGAGTTCACTCATGATTGGACCATGAGAACAAAGGTTTTTAGTTCTTTCAAAGAGAGTCTTGGAGATGTTTGATGTTTCTGTTTTTCTGAAACCACCTGAAAGAAAAACTATTTTTCTTGCTTTATGTAGTGTGGAAGTTTTTAATGTTTCTTCATCTGTGATGTTCTTGAATGTGTTCAAGTGAAGATGGTACAAATAAACTGTCCTTTCAGCTTTAGCTCCTAATTTATTCATTATTTATGGATGTGGCACAGCAGCCGTCTCTTGATTAACACATGGAGGGCTCAGGATCTAATGGTGTCGTCTCCCTAATTTGCCCACTCAGTAAATCTCACTCATGGCCAAGAAATTGAAATAAACCTTGTTTCCCTGCTGGATAGTGATCCACTGTAACTCTGCTCCTCCTTCCTGTTTAGGATTTCTGTGGCTGAAGTAAAATTCCCTCCATCCATCACTTATCCCAGCTAACCCAAAGTGAAATAAAGTTTTGCTGGTCTTAAAAAAGCATTACAATAATGGGCATTACCAATGCAAACTGAATGATACAGAAGATGAAAGAAGAGACTTTGATCAGTTAATAAAGCTCATGATCTGGATTCATTGTGGCTGCTACACAGATACTTCTGGGTCACTTCTCTCAGTTAGGAACCTTCCTCACCAAACTGACTGTTGGACCACACCCCTGGTTTCATGAGAAATTGTTTCAGCCATAATTTCTCTTCCTGTATTTCAGAGTAAAGACTGAAGTGACAAATGGAAGCATGTTTAAAAAACACAATGTGAGAGAGACGTTGAGGTCCTTAGAAGTTAGCCTGGGTTTTTCTGTCACCCTGCTAGATGTTACACACCTTGTTATTGGACTGATTTCTACTGCTGGACTACTCCTGCGGAGAGTAACAATACTCTTACTAATTAGCTCCCTTTCACAGCTTTGGGGATATTTATTTTTGTGTTTGCAGCGCTGTGAGCCAGAACAGCGAGAGAAAAATCTGCAACAGCGACGAGCCGAATGCTTACGTGAATCGCAGCAGCTGCTCATGTGCTACGCTGAATTAGAGGATATCTTTGCTCTGGATTTCTATTTCTACTTTTTCATTTCTATATGATTCTTCTTGCATCTAAACAAAGATGATTCAATTTGCTAAATGTTGATGGCTCTTCGTGCTCAGGTGTAAATGAGACGTAATATTTGCTCTTGGTTTGGTTCTCCTGTACAGAACCTTGCAGTACAACAGAAACCTAAAAACATTATTTGTAGTTGTTATTCTTAGTTGTTCTGCTGCCTAAATACCACAGGGTCTGATTATGAAGTTATTGAGCTGCACATACGTTACGACCTGCTTAAGTTCGAGGTCACATCGTCTGTAGAGCAGCTGGAACATAATGAAGTCTACAAGGTTAAAGTTTTCTGTTGGGTCTGTGTTTCCACAAGCCCCGCTAATTCTAGAGACTTATTCATCATGAAGAAAACAAGACAGTCGATCGATCGATTACTTGCGCAAGGGAGGCCTCTCATCTGTGTCTAGCACGACAATGACCCCGATGATGGCCTCCTCTCGCTTCCTTTTATTGACAAACTTCAAACAATAGTTTACAAGACACCTCCCCTTGCAACCCCCTTTGGTTACAAAGACAAGTCACTGTATGTAAATGTATACCGTATTTTCACGACCATAAGGCGCACTTAAAAGTCTTAGATTTTCTTCAAAAAGTACGGCGCGCCCTATAACGCAGTGCGCCCTGTGTGTTGTAAGGAGGACGTAGTAGAGAACACCATGAGAACGCTAAAGGGTGAAGTGTGTGCGTTGACTTTATCGCACATACCTGTATAAAAGAACAGGTATGCAGAACATCGTTGTTTTAACAACCCTGAAAATGGCAAAGAGACACGCTTACGAAGCACAGTTTAAACTGAAGGCCATCAGCTACGCGGAGGAACATGGAAATCGAGCAGCGGCGAGAGAATTTAAGGTTAATGAATCGATGGTTCGCAAGTGGAGGAAGCTGGAAAACAAGCTCCGACAGGTCAAGAAAACGCAGCTGAGTTTCCGCGGACATAAGGCGAGGTGGCCCGAGTTGGAGGAAAGACTCGAGCGGTGGATCATCGAGCAAAGAACGAGCGGGAGAAGCGTTTCGACGGTCACCATTCGGCTAAAAGCAGTTTCACTAGCTGAAGAGATGAACATTGAACATTTCCAAGGAGGCCCGTCTTGGTGCTTTCGTTTTATGAAACGGTGCCATTTTTCCATCCGGACCAGGACTACGGTAGCGCAGCAACTTCCAGCGGATTATAAGGAAAAGCTGGCCATCTTCTGCTCCTACTGCAGCAAACACATCGGCGACAAACACATCCAGCCCAGCCACATCACAAACATGGACGAGGTCCCGCTCACTTTCGACATCCCGGTGAGTCACACTGTGGAGAAGAAGGGGACCAGCACGGTAGCGATACGCACAACGGGGTATGAAAAGTCTTTTTTTACTGTTGTGCTTGGCTGCCATGCTAATGGACAGAAACTGCCGCCTATGGTGATTTTTAAGCGAAAGACTTTGCCTAAAGAGAAGTTTCCAGCAGGAATCATCATTAAGGCAAATGAAAAGGGCTGGATGGATGAGGAAATGATGAAAGACTGGCTGAGGGAGGTGTATGTAAGGAGACCAGGTGGTTTTTTCCACGCATCACCATCGCTCTTAATCTGTGACTCTATGCGTGCCCACCTCACAGCCGATGTGAAAAAACTAGTGAAACAAATGAACTGTGAGCTTGCTGTCATTCCGGGAGGCCTGACAAAGGAACTCCAACTGCTGGACATCGGTGTTCAAAGTAAGGCTGCGAGCGGCCTGGGAGCAATGGATGACCGATGGAGACCACAGTTTCACCAAGAGTGGAAGGCAGCGCCGGGCGAGTTACGCCACAATTTGCCAATGGATTGTAGATGCTTGGGCTAACATGTCTGCTGGCTCTGTTGTTCGAGCTTTCGCAAAAGCCGGCATCATTTCCGAGGAGCCGCACGGCACGGAAAGTGACTCTGACGGTGAAGAAAGTGAACCTGGCATGTTTGATGGAGATTTAGCGCAGCTGTTCAATTCAGACACAGAGGATGAGGACTTCGATGGGTTTGATGATAAAAATGTGAGTACCAAACTTTGTTTTGCTCCTGCTTTATTTTTAAATACGCACACTTGTATGCTTGTGTGTTGTTGATGATGACGATTACTGGTAATAGAAATGTGAGTAAGGTACCGAACTCAGGTTTGCTCCCGCTTTATTTTTAAATACGCATACGGTACTTGTATGCGCCCTATAATCCAGTGCGCCTTATGTGTGTGTTAAATACAGTAAAGGCACACATAACTGAGACTGCGCCTTTTAGTACAGTGCGTCTTATGGTCGTGAAAATACGGTATATGTGTGAACTTCTGTAAGAATGTGTGTGTGTGTGTTATGTGAGAATTTGTGTGTGTGTGTGTGTGTGTGTGTGTGTGAATCAACCTTCCATTCAGGTTCAGAGCAGTTGAAAAGTTGGCAGTGTTCCCGGATGTGTTGCTAAGGCAACCAAACAAACGGTCTCGCTCTCAGTGATGCTATAGGGCCACAGTCCAGAAGAACGTGTAGCCAGTGGCATCACAAGCATAACCATTGGTCTCGTTGTTTATGTGAGCGGTTGTGTTCTTAAACTGCCACCAGTAGTTGTTGAAAACCCATGCTGGTACTGGGTGTGGTTTGCTCTGTTCCAGTGCGCTCCCTGTCATCCCACTCAGGGTCCACAGGCACAAGAAGATGCACAGCACATTCCCAGCCATTCTGATGAGTACCTGTGGCTCAGTTAGTTTCTTCACCGGATTGAGACGAGGGGCCCTGGAGGCTCCCCCCCCCCCTTTGTACCCTGTCTTCCTGGCACTTACTCCGAGCTGGCCTGGATGTGTGTCACCTTCTTGCAGTGCGCTTGATGTATCCAAATGTTTCTTCCGGCAATCTTCACTGCTGTGGTCGTCGTCAGCAGCATCCGATATGGACCTTCCCATCGTGGACTGGACCAGCACTTCCTCTCCATGGCCTTATCAACATCCAATCTCCAGACTTCAGACTCTGCTCCTGCAGAGAAACAGAATCATCTGGCAGATCATTTGTTCTCATGACTACTTTACTTTTAAACATTTCAAGCATCTAATCTGCTAATATGCTCTCTCTTCTGCTCTTCTATCATCACTACAGAAGACTGGAACTCTAAATGCTCTAACATGTGTAATCTCAAAGAGTCAGATCATTCTCTGTTGGAGTAATCCTCATGTACTTATTCTATACAGTCTAACCATGTCCTGCCTGTCTTCCTAAATCTTAACTTTACTGTTCCATTAGTTCTCTCTGCCTGCAAAAAGTTTTTTTTTTAAAGTATTTAATAATCCTAAAGTATAAACTAATTCTAGAGTGAGTATAACGACTGCTCATCTCCCTCCTGTTGAGACATGGTATAGCCCATGGCTCAAAATAGCAGCAGTCTTATACAAATTATTAGGCAGTACTGGTTTATCACACAGATAATAAACACCATCCTGCAAGCTCGCTCCTTCTGTAAGTCACAACTGTTTTCCTGCAGTAGGTGAGTGGGCCTATATGTCTGCTGATGTTGTACTGCTAAAATGTTAACACCATGTTTAACTACTGCTGCCTCCTTTGTGATCATATCTGCAAAAACTTTCCCTAATGCAACTGGATCTTTCCCTCACATGTGTGCTGCACATTTACAAAACGGCAATTCTACTGGGTAATAACACTGCCTCCAGCAGATTTTGCAAGAGTTTGGTGTGTCCTGCAGGTTTCCCTGTCGA
This sequence comes from Aulonocara sp. 'chitande type north' Nkhata Bay, assembly GCF_057382095.1. Classification (NCBI taxonomy): domain Eukaryota; kingdom Metazoa; phylum Chordata; class Actinopteri; order Cichliformes; family Cichlidae; genus Aulonocara; species Aulonocara sp. 'chitande type north' Nkhata Bay. The sequence goes on from NC_141346.1 coordinate 74,693,784, forward strand.
AGTTGTCACACCTCCTCTCACTCACTGCACTACAAAGAAATGTACAGTAGCAAATGCATACTGCCTATCAGTGTATATTGTCTCTCTACAGCTTTACACGCTTCCGTTAAAGCTAGCATCTCTGCTGCTCAAGCAAACATGAAACATGCTAGTTGTCCTACACAGATAACTCTCTCTCACTGTCTGCTACAGTAAAACCTGTTCTAGTCTGTCCCTCTGCTGTTGTAAAACTCAAACCATCAACAAACCAAACCTTTCCCTCAACAAGTGGCACATCTATTAAGTCATCCCTCGGCTTACACTTCTTCTCCTCGCGCTCTCTACTCTCATGAGAAGTGCCCTCCTCCGTTGGCAAAAAGGGTTGGACAGATTCAGAATTGTGCACCACTTTATGGTAATATGTGTGGTTGTGAGAGTAACAGTAACATTAAAGACAAGTGTCTTGTAGGTGACAGAAATGTAAGTTTAGTCTGCAGTAGTAAACATCTACCTTGTGTGGAACTAACAATGTCAAAAGGTGAAATAAACTATTGAAACATTGTACAGCTTAAACTGCTGCACATACTGATCTCACGCATGGAGGTAAAGCACGAGCAACTAGAGCTAATCTTTTAGGATAGTAAGTTACTGGCTTCACTTGTGGAAAAAGTGCTGTTAGTTATTTTACAGTCACCTGGCATTTGTGCTGTTCACAGAACCACAAGTCCATCGTTGGACCTCCTCTGCGCTGTCACTTTTTGGAGCTTGGCACGCTCCCTCAGGTTCCATTTTCCAACGCTGCTGAAGATTTAAGGCAGAGCACGTCGTACACCTTAGTTGTCTTCCTTAACGTCAACGTCGAAACTCTTTCATCTTATTTAAGATTTGCTGTGCAAAGTCTCCTCGTGACGATCCTTTGGAAGCCCAGTAGCACAGCTCTCTGTGCTGAAGGTGATCTCTGATCCTCCTGAAGACTCTCTCCAGGCCTCAGCTTCCATCTTATGGGCGATCCTCTCAGTCACTCCTTCTCGTCATGGCACCTCACAACATCTACAAATTGAAAAATGACACTGCTCTCGCCACACGGCTTTTGCCACGTGTCAACTTCCCAATGAGACATGTACAAGAATGTTGCACAGTCTCCCTAAAACAATCTCCAGGGTTTGTCCCTTGGAGCAGCTTCACTCGCTGTAACCCTGTGTAAAAACATTAGTCAGCACTTAAATGTTCAGCTTGTTTAGCTCCCAGCTCCTGTATCCTAGAAGACAAAGTCTTAAATTTAAAACAACTTCACATTTGCAACCAACTGTAGATCATAAGAGTAGTAAAGTATTCAGCATCACAGAGACAAGTATCATTGCAGGTTTATTTGAAACTCATTAAACTCCTACTTTTTCCCATAATTTGTTCCAAATTATTTAACATCTCAACGTCATTCCACATTGTAATCAGTGACTTCCCTTAAGTTTGTCACTCACCATGAGCCCAACAGTGTGGTCAGATAATGAGCTCTATGTAACTATTCTGTAACCACTGCACATCTGTTCAATTGTCACTTGTCTGTCTGTGCTGAATCCTTTACAAGCACTCTTAAAGAAAAACAAACATCAGCCAAACACACGGTTCATCCTGGTTGTCAGGTGTCGGCCATCCAGATTCCAGAGGAGCTGTGAAAAGTCGTAAAGTTAACACTCGCTGTGGAAAAAGTAACAATGGTCTCATCACAGTATGTCTCACACTGCATTAATTTCTCCCCTGTAACATTCACATTTTCTCCAACATTCTCTCAACAACACAGTGCAATTTCATCATCAACATATAGCCTGTAACTACAGTTTCCTTCATACAAAATCTCAGTAATCCTGTGGTAGAGAAACATCATTAAGTTGTGTCCTGCTATAAATCACATGATCAAATCACATGATTAACCATCGGCTGTAAAAAGAAATGTAAATGTTAGCGCTGCGCAGGTGTATACACTCTTTCTCACAGTAATCTCTGTGAGCAACACAAGGTAGTGAATGGTACCTGGTAAATTCACAGACAGAGAATTGAAACTAAAAAGGTTAAATTTTCAGAGTTCACATAGTCATGTGACCCAAGTTTCCTCCTGTGGTCTCCTTCTGCTCCTGCAACAGAGACACACACAGAGATACATCCACACCTTTGTCAGGTGGGGGTTGACTTCACACAATGGTGTTAAGTCAGTCAGTCTTGTCAGCTTTTGTCAGTCAGTCAGTTTACCATTTATTTTAAAATTCTTACTCATTCACTCAGTGATTCCTTCTTTTGCTGATTGTGGAAATTATCGTCGCATTCGTTTCCACGCTCAGCAAAATGACATCATTTCAAAAAGAAAAATAATTTAGACTGGATTTCCTCGTTGAATCCTTTTGGACAGGAACTTGTTTCCTGATTGTCCCAAATAAGTGGCTTTCTCCTGAGCCCATTTTAATTTTGGAGAAGCTCACTTTGCAACAGTTTTCTCGACGACGCTTCGATTCTAATCATGCAGATCTGCTCAAACAGAGATCATCAAACAAAACTTTCAGTGCACCATGAAAGTAACAAAATAAAAGAAAATAAAGGAAATCAAAGGAAAGAAAGGCCTTGTTTAAGTCATGACACGTGTTCTTCATGCCAGGGGGATAAATCGTAACAACCCAATTGGCAGGTTCAACTTTAGTAATAAAAGACAAATCAACAGCCAGTTTAATCTCAAACATTCATCCAATCAGCCATACACACAACATACAGCATAACCCTGTTGTCTTAGCACATAATAAGTTTCTTCTCATGTAACTAATATGCATGTAGGGTTGGTATAGTTAATGCATCTTCAGTATGTTTTTGTGTTCATCTCTCATCACACTTTCATTATTCTCATCACTGCTTAAACAACACACATCTCTCTCTCTCTCTGTTTTTTTGTTTTTTTTAATCTGTACTTTTCTCCAAAACAGAAAGTAGCATTACAGCTGTTTCAGACTGAGAAACACCAAACACTCTTCGTGCCATCATTCATCCACACAACTATTTTATTTCTTTTCGTCCACTGGGCAGGTGACCTGCAGAATCACGTCTGCCCCAGCTGGATACCTTTCACACACACCATGACGTCAAACACTCTCACACTCACGGAATGGATCAGGAGAAAAACTTTCTTCATCTTCACACTCTGGGACAGAAACACCATATGTTTGTTTTTGGGTTTTTTTTGTGTTGTGTCAGGGATGGATATGTAGTTGTAACGTTTGTGTTCACTAACTTTACTTTCTGTTTCCTACCCTGCCTAGTCTGTCTTGGACTCAGTGCTGCTCCTAATGCCTCTCCATACTCAGCCTTTAATCTCTCCTCCACTTCTGCCTCTGCTCTCTCACGCTCTTCTCTGGCTCTCCTTTCTGCTAACATTCTTGCTTTTTCTAATGCTTTTCTACGGTGTTGTTCTAGAGTAGTTGCAGTGGATTGAGCTGTAGTTTCGTCCTCTGGTTTCACAACTACTGCTTGCAATATTGCTCTTTTAACATTCTGTGCTTCTCTCCTCTTCTGAGCCTGCTCCAGCCACAACTTAGCAACTGCTAACTGCAATTCCTTCCTCTGATTCGCTTTCCCTGTTTTACCTGCTACACTTACAGCTATTCTTTCTACCAGCATTTTACACTTAACTTCCACTAATGTCCCTTCAAATCCATATTTCTCACACCAACAACCTACATACTGCGTGCTGCCGGGTAAAAATTTCTCCATAAATTTTACATCCCCTTCTAAGGCAGACTTACACATTTTATTCTCCATTACAAGACAACAATCAGCCACACTCACGCAGACCACGTCTGGCCCGCACACACACACAACATAGGCCTATCGCTTGCATCTGCACGCACAGCTAGCGCTCTCTGTTGAAAACTCTCAAATGCCCCATATGGCGGAGAATTCAACCTTCGGACACTCTCTAACGCCCCCAAATGGCGGAGATTCCGGACTCCTCATGGCGGAGCTACCGAACCTAGGTTATCTCCACTCCCCACACGGCGGAGAAGCCTGCGTCTCTCTCACGCGGCTAGCGCGCTCCCGTACCTGCGGTCAACGCAGGGTCACGTAGCCGCTCTTTAAGGCCTTCTGTACTCACTGTTTGTTTACGTTCATGGGAAGAGTCTCTGGATCCCGTCAATCGTCATCCATCCCGAGGGGAGTTCAGGCGCAAACTTCCCGGCCTGGTGACAAAGCAAAGTGAAACACCAGGGCTTTACGTCAATCATCCCAGACGTTGCGGTGGCGTCCTCTCCCTCTCCTCGGTGGATGCAATGTGTTAGGCTCCGGCTCGGAGGACCAAATAAATGTTGGGTCTGTGTTTCCACAAACCCCGCTAATTCTAGAGACTTATTCATCATGAAGAAAACAAGACAGTCGATCGATCGATTACTTGCGCAAGGGAGGCCTCGTCTGTGTCCAGCACCACAAATGACCCCAATGGTGGCCTCCTCTCGCTGCCTTTTATTGACAAACTTCAAACAATAGTTTACAAAGCACCTCCCCTTGCAACCCCCTTTGGTTACAAAGACAAGGCACTGTATGCAAATGTATACACTGAGTGTGTGTGTGTGTGTGTGTGTGTGTGTGTGTGTGTGTGTGTGTGTGTGTGCGTCAGACCTCCTACTGACCAAAGGGTCATAAACCCAGGAAGCTTACATCAAAAGAAACAGATCTTTCAGATAGGATGTATCTACAATAAAACCTCCCCCAGCACAGAGTGGCTGGAGAGGTGGTCAGGATCAAAGGAATGGCTTTGATCCTACTGCTTGAACTAAGACTGTACAAATTTAAGAAACACAATGGCAACATTCAACAATTAGACTTAACAAGACGTTTTCAAAAATCTCAGTTTTCAGTGAAAACGCCGTTTACGTGTGGATGAAAGGCGCAAACGCTCAGAAAAATCTACGTTTTCAAAAGTCCCGGTGTAAGTGTGGGCATGGCCTTACTTAGCTTTGATGCTGCCAACGTGGTCACTGGATAAACTGAAGTAACCGGTCAAGGCAGCAGTGGCAGAGCAACCCTTATATTCGGTTTCTTATGTTTAAAAAATACTCAGTTACAGCGCACGTTTAAACAGATGATCTTTGTAGGTGGGATCAACCTGCTCTCAGCAAGAAGGTCCTGGGTTTGAATCCATGTCTGATTCTCTCCTGGTACCCTGACATCCTCCTACAGGTTAACTGCTTCTTGCCTAATAACAGCTGGGATAGGGTTACACACACACAGTCCTGTTTTCATATCTCCGTGGGGACATTGATGTAATGCTTTACCTAACCCTAAAAACTGAATGCCTAACCCTAACCTTCAGCCCTAAACCTAACCACAACCTAATCGTACCTCTGACACTAAAACACCATGTTTAGTCTCAAAAACGCCTTCAAACTCTTGGCGACAAGTGGAGTCACGTTCCAGTTTCTGTAAACATGGTGCAAACACACACGACCCTGAGCTGAAAAGATGGATGGATGTGTAAAATCCATATTGCTGCTGTTCACAGCAGGACTTTGTTTAGCTTCTGTTCAGAATGACAGGAGACAAAAAGCCCAATGGGTCATATATTGCACTTACAAATGAGAGGATGCCTCGCCTAGTCGTTGGCACAGGTTTTTCAGTTATCCTGATCTTGAATACATCTGTCTCTGTGCACCAGTTCACTCCTAGGACTCTTTCATCTGGTAGTGCATCATGTCTAAAATCACATTTACTTCCTGTAGGAGTGATCGTGTCCAGCCTGACTGAGACCATGTGCTCCATCCTGCACAGGTAATAAACCTCTGACATGAAGGGCTGTCAAGTAGTTTTTAGACAAATGGGGGTAAAAGATGTTAAAAGCTTAAAGAGAAACTACATTTTCTAAGAACTGTCTGACGTTCACCTCTCACTCTCAGAAAGTATACAGACTTTCTTTGATTCACTAGTGAGATAAAATGCATTTCTTGGACAACATGACTTTGATATATTTGTTTTCCAGGAGCAAAGGTCTGTTTATGCTGGCGAGTGATGCAGGCAGGAGGACTCTTTACACTGTGACTGACTAATCAATCTCTTCATCATGACTTCTGCTGTCATGGTTTTAAACCTGCGCAGTGGAGAAAAGAAGCTGAAAGAAGCTTCCTGCAAGTATCTGACGTGTTTTTAAAGAACTAAATCCTCCTCATCCTCACAGATACTCCCTCCTTAACCAGTTTCTTAAACTAGCTAACAGGTGGAGCGACACCACTGCGTACCAAAGGTTATAAAGTTAACCACACAGCAGACACTCTCGGTGCGTCAGCTGTGTGGAATCAAGTTGTTCCTGCATTAATACACATACTGAAGGAACTGCCATGAGAAAGGAGAACTGAAGCTTTGATGCTAAAGTTAAGAACCTTTTGTTCACACTTGTCATGGTCCCCGTGCCTGCTCGGCTGGCCCTGTGTGGCTACATGTTATGTTTTGTCTTTTCTCTCTCTCCTCTCTCTCTGCTCGCTGCCTGGGCGGAGCTCATTGTGAGCTCCCGGCCTCCACCACCTGTAGGCAATCACCTGTGGCTCCTCACCCTGTTTGCTCCCGCTACTTAAGGCAGTGACTGAGAGCACCTCGCCGCTGGACTATTGAATAACGCTCGTCAGTGCTACTTTAGCCTCAGCCAGTTTTGAGCTCTGTCCGTAAAAGTTCCGTGCTAACCCTTGTTCTCTGTATGCAGATTTCTCGTGTTTTGGTTTGGAGACTCTGGACGCTTTTCCCGACCCCGCTCTGCACCCCTGGGAACCCTGGCCCCCTTCTCCCTCACCTGTATATAGTGCACCTGGAGTGTGTAAATAAACCTGTTTTTCTGAGACTTCAGTCTGCGCCGAGTCCTCCCTGCTCCTCCGTGACAACACTGGCAAGTGTTCAATGTTACCATTTATGCCAGTTTATTAATAAAGTACTTTTAAAAACAGCAGCAGGGCTGACAAAAGTGCAATAAAACCAAAAATCAATGAAACAGCAAATAATGAAATATTTTCATTTCAAGACCTTTTTATTAACTCTTCTCCGGCCTTTATAGCACATTTACTTGTCTTACACTCTTTCAGTTGATATGAGTGACCAATATCTAATTCATTAGCTCACTAGTGCTTTACTGTTATATTCAGTCTGCTGAGATCAGGTGACATTAAAAAAATCGCTAGTGAATGAAATGTGAAAAGAAAAATCATTGTGATCAAAGCTCTCTTGTTTGCTCTGAGGCACTAAAGCTGCACAGGTAATAAGCTTCTTGGCTTTAAGTGAGGATTTCCATTCGTTTGCAAGCAAATGAAGAAACAAAAGTTTGTACGGACTTTAGCGCCCTGTTGTCCTCATGTGTGGACGTCACATTTTGGGATGTTTAGACCAAAATACAAAGTTTTGCTCCACAAGGACCTGATTTGCACTTACGAGGTCATTATCCTGCCTCTGTTCTATCGACATTTAAAGTGAATATCCTCATATGTGGATCTCATTTCTCTCAGAAACAAAGTTCTGGTAATTCTTTGTTTGTACATGAATCAGGTCCCAAACAGCCCAAATAGCAAAGAGACTTTAAAAATGCATGAAAGAGTTCAGGTCTTAGGAGGTTAAAGCTCTAAAAGAGAAACTCCAGTGAAACAAGTTGAGGTGACCACGTGTGTGTTGTTGTCACATGTTACTCTGCACGCCAGCAGGTGCCGACAGGTTAAACTGGCCCTGCTTTGTTTGTCCTTTTGGAGCAAAAAGCCTGTTTTTCTTGTGTTTTTAACTACATTTGATCATCACGTTGCTGATATCGTCTGATCTGCATCCCAACTGCTAAGTTTGTGTTATTTAGGTTGTTTCTTTGAATGTTTCTCTTGCTAACTGTCTGAGGTTCACCTCTCACAGAGTGAACATAATTCTGCCCTTGTATGATTAAACTTTGTGGTTGCAAAACCGTCCGTTTGTTTAGCAGAACTGACATGTTTCTGAATCCATCCCAGAGCCGAGGGTTTGTGTAAGTGGGTTTTTAGTGTGGGTTTTCGTGCTGGCAGGGAGGCAAAAGGTGATTTCAGTGTCTACTATATAAAGAGGCAGCAGCTTCCAGATCTTCATCTGTGTTCTCCTCCGTCATCATTTCACTCATCACATGGCTTCACATCTCAGCCTTCTGGGAGTGGTGCTGTGCTCCTCATGGTTTCTGCTTCTGAAATCCCACCTCAGGCAGACTTTGATTTACAGGCAGCAACAGTCATCCATAATGGTTCTTATTTTACCGCCCATCTAGTTTCATAACCACATGTCCAACTTAGGGTTGCAGGAAGGGGAGCTTCAGTACATGTTCACGTACTGTGTTGTGTGATATACTACAAGTGTTTGTCCCATAAGTATTTGGACAATGAACTCTGCTGTAGCTGTGTCTCTGTCCAAAGTAAAACAATCAGGATGTGTTGAAGTGCAGAATCAGAGTTTTAATTCGAGGGATTTAACAAAAGAACTGCTTTAACTGCTTACTGGCTGTGTTCAGCTGTTACTCACAGGGCACCACAGTGGGTGACTGTTCATGTGTGATTGGACACATTTTTAGGCCTGATGCCATTTCTGACACAACCCCAAAGAGATGTTTTGTCTCCTCCTGAGATTCAGCCGCTGAGCTTCCACTTGGTAGGCAAATGTGTAAAGAACTATATTCAGGGGCGTTTTTAGCCCGTTTTGGGGGGTGCTTCCCAAAATGGATCAAAGCACCCCCAAAGATTTCTTACTTTTTTGACAATATTTGGTGTTTGTGTGATACACTACAAAAATATAGAAAGTATACAGTACTTGGTTGAGATCTTTTAACAACAGAAGTATAGATACCCCCCTCCCAGAATGGTTTGTTCCAGCTCTCCCCTGCTCTGGCTCTGGTGCCCTTTGTGCCAGAGAGATGGTGGCTGAGACGCAGCAGAGCGGAGGTGGAAATGCCTGGCTTAAAACAGGACATGTTAGCTGCATTTAACCTTCAGTTACTCTTTATATAGTTGGTAGGAGTCAGACCATGTTTCTGTTTACCTGAAAAACATTACACCAGGTAACCTGCTGGGTTAAACGTGTTTTCCGACGATGTTTGCTGCCCTACAATCCGTCCTGCTCTGTAGTAAAATCAGCGACATTTGACCGTCCTGTTGCTCCCATTGAAATGTATACAGCCTGTTTAAAATCTAAAACTTAAAACTGTCCGTAGCTGCTGTTGTTACCACTGTCCTGTTAGAAAAGGAAGGAATGAGAGAAGCTGCTCATTTTGTCATATGTGCCGATATTAAACCCAAGGTACTTAACAGCTAACTGACTGGATTCCCATTAACCTTATAACTCCTGTTGTGTGTGTGTGTGTGTGTGTGTGTGGTTCATAATGGATATAAGGACGTCTTTTCAAAAGAAGCAGCAACATTCAGGTAAAAATGAAAGAACAAATGATCCGTCAATAAAGGATAATGTTGGATCAGTGTTTCAGTATTTATGTCTTTTATTTGATGTTCATGTGTTTGGTTTTTTGCCTTTTGGTTGAAAGTACACTGAGGGAGGACTTTTTTATTAGTGATTTCAATAGTATTTTTTCATATTAATGTAATTTTTTCATCTAATACAATCTATTTGTGTAGCCACTAAGACTGGTGGACCTAAATCTTCACCTCCAAGTCCGTTCACATACAAGAGGAAGGGGAGTGAGCGGGTCAGCGCTCAGGGCACAGAAACTAAACTGGCTTAAAACACCATTTATTTCCATAAAAAAAAAAAAAACACAGCCAGAGTCACAAATACAAGATAAAATTCCCCGTATACAATAAAAATATTGTTGCAACCCGCTAAAAACCCTGCCGGCAGAAATAACTATACACTATTAAAACAAGGCTAAAACATGTTTTCCATAAGCTAAAATTACCCTCCCACAGTCCCATAATCCCACAGTCCAGCCACACATGGGCGAGTGGTCCTTATATGAAAGAGACAGGAGAGGAACTTCTCTTCCAGTATGGTAAGACCCGTCAGCAGCAGACCAGGGAGGAGGCTCCTATCGCAGACCTGTCTCCTGCTGACAGCGCGTCGCCGCACAGTCCCGCCCCACTCCACACCTGAACACGGACTCCCTCGTCTCACCGTCAGATGCAGGCAGAGGGGCATCCCTGCCCTGTTGTGCATTGCAGCCATTGCCACCCACTGTTGCTGTTCCTGCGTTGGGACTGGATCGCCGAACGACTCGCGGCACCCCACAGCAGTTCCTTCCACACACGTGCGGGCTTGCACGCGTTCCTTTTTCTCCTGCTCACCTTTCGTGCGTCACACCTCTTCTTGTCTCTGCGCTCACTATCCCCTTTAACAGGTCAACCTGGCGGCTGATAGGCCACCTTGGGGAACGCCCCCACCTCACAGGTGCCTACAATTGTCTGTTTAGTCCACAGTGGGTTAAAGGAACATGGTACAACATTAACACACATAATATAAATATAAGGATAAAACTATGCCGTATAAATATCAATAAACAAACATGCAATATAAATATCACAATAAAATCATGCAAATAAAATCAACACTATGTACCAATACACAGATTGATAAAACATAAAAACACAAATATCCACTGTGTGACATCTGCGTGTGATTATCAGTTCAAAGAGGGAGAGGAAAGAGGGAAAGAACAAGGTCAGGAAGAATCAGGTAAGGAAGCAGACAGGGAGCAGTGACAGTTACAGCAGAAACTGTTAAACTGCTTGAGAGAGTTGATCACCAAACACTGATAGATTTGCCAACCTCAAGGTGAGGTGACGTTAAAATAAAAGAAACAATCTGCAGAGCCATGTTAGTCGTGTCTGCAGTGAAGAGCTTTTTACACATTGTACCATAGGCACAGTTGCCTCCATTTTTATAATTTTTTAAATTAATATTTTGTACATTTGTACATTTCAAGGACTCTATTTTTGGAGTGTATGTTTATGTATCTGTATTATATTATACGAACACTTTAAAAGTCTGTCCAAAAATCACTCAGTTTACTTTTTACTCACTATGAGCATCATTCATTATTCTCCCCAGTAATTAAGATCAGGATATGTATGTTTTTATTCCAATCCATTCTTCTTTTGCAGCGTTTAAATAACCTTGATCAGATTTGATGGTTTTGTTACAAACTTTTCAAAAACTGTTTGATTAGAGGTTTTTTTTTTTTAATTGAATATTGATTTATTGATTAGCATTCAAATATCTCAGTGAAAACAATAAAGATCTACCACAAAGCAAGAAACCGAGACAAGGCTAATCAAAAGGTACTGGCTGAAGCATGTTTATTAAATTGTGTTAAAATGTACAAAACAGTGATGTCATGTTTTGAGACTTGATGAATTTAAGAATCTTATGATTTAATAAAGACATTTGCAGACTTGCACAGAGAGGGTAAAATTAGGATGACGGATAACAGAGACGAAGACAACAGACGACGAGGACAGGAAGGAACAGGGGTTTAAATGCACCAAGGAGACAGTCAGAGAGAACTCGGGACAACTGGAGGCATGTAGGGATGCAGGGACTGACAGAGACGGGGAAGACGTCTCATCGTGACGAGTAAAGTTTATCTTGCCTGGCTGGGCAGCTCTCTGGGTGCTCAGCACCCCCAAAGCTCTGATCCTAGAATCGCCCCTGGTTGAGACGCATTTTCTCTAAACACCGGGTCTCTGTGGCTTTTAAACACCTCAACATGCTGCACCAAAAACTGGTCCACCCCAAGGATCGGGTCCCCCGACACAAACAGAGTAGCATAGTGTACGCTGTTAAGTGCAGGAGGATTGTCAGGATTTATACATCGGGGAAACCAAACAACCTCTGGCTGAGAGGATGGCACAACACAGAAGAGCCACCTCGTCAGGCCAGGACTCTGCAGTCTGTTTACACCTACAGGCCAGTGGACACTCTTTCAATGATGAGGATGTAACATCCTGGACAGGGAGGAACGCTGGTTTGAGGGCGGAGTCAAGGAGGCCATTTACGTGAAAAGGGAAAGACCATCTCTGAATGGAGGAGGGGCCTAAGGGTCCATCTGTCACATCTTACATGCTGTGACTGCAGCCATTCCCCAGCTCTCTGTGAATGGGACTCATGGACATGGATCAGTGGTTGTTGATCAATGGTCATGAGAATTTGCATGATTAAGATGAAGGAACTGACCTCAGCCCCAGTGGGCTGGTTTCAGTCATTATGCAAATGTCCTGTTTATAAGATTGAAACCTGCAGCTGAGACTGAAGACGTCACCTGATGATGACGACACGTTTCTCCCACAAAACGCTGCGTCCAGATGAACAGAACCAACTCTTGTACTGACCCACAGTTTTGTGTCTCTTGCAGCTGTTTCATCGGGCATGTTTGTTGTGACCCAGAGTCCAGATGTTTCTGTCATGGAGGGAGAGACCGTAAGCATCACCTGCTGCTGGACAAGAACGTTTGAAAGATTCAGAGTGGCCTGGCTGAAAAATCAAACAATAATTAAGAGAGAGACCAACGCAAATCAATCTCCAAGTGTCTGAAAAAGGAGGCAAAGACTCATCTTTGAACATTTCAAACATCAGAGGATTCAGGAACACACATCTGTAAAGTGACTGTGGAGATTCCATCTTTAACTGTGTCTAAAGGAAATGGGACCATCATCACAGTCAGAGAGAAGACGGTGAATAACAACAACAACAACAACAACCACACAGACTCCAGTGAGTGAACACGTTCAGTTTGGTGACCAACACGCCTCCAAAATATGTCAACGTCACCTTTTACAGATTAAACGCTGTCACATGAAAGTCTAGTCTGTCACGTGTCTGTGCTGTTACCGTACACGTGGCAGCCTTTGGTCGTCTGAAGGGACGATTAATAAACATTGAATCCTCCAAACCTGAGCGATGAAACTACCTGAACGTCTGTCAGCTGAAAACCTTCAAACTTACAGACGTTTGTGACGACTGGCTTAGAAAAAACTTTACAAACTTGTTCAGCGTTTTTGGTTTTGTTTTAAATTTATCTGATGATTCCAAAAACACTGCTGATTAAAAATGAATGATTGACTTTTGACTGATTGTCTCATTTAATGAATTAATTAATACTTATCATAGTAAACTCCTCTGGGTTACCATAGTAACACGACCAGTAGAGATGCTTTGGCATGCAGACTGGAGCAGCAGGGATCAAACCACCTGTCACGGCTGCACAGCAGTCGTGTGGTGTATTGAAAAAAGGATCCAAAATGCAGGTACCGGCTGGGGTGCGAGTGAGTGTTTATTTACAGCGGTGAGAAGGTGACAAAACAGGAAGAGCAGAGCGGGGAGTAAACAATAGTGATGGGACGTTCTGTATCGAGGCTTCGGAGCGTGTGTCGAGTAATGGAGGGGGCGTTTCCGCGAAGCGCGTATCGAGGCTTGCTTCATTTATGGGAGGAGCTGAAAATGATGACGTCCGAAGCCTCGCTGCCCGGCTGTACCACGTGACTGGTTCATGAAGCGGTTCGAACTTTGCCGCAAATAATCATTTTCCATACTGCCAGTATAAATATACACAGTATACTGCCATCACTACAATATACATGTTTTACACACTCCTTTTGTTGTTGACATTTACAGGCTGTGTGCAAAATGCCACACTCTTCAAATTCATGCCAGCTAATTATTTTTACGTCCAGTAGGTGTCCTGCTAGAGCAAATGAAGCTTCATGAAGCTTCGCGTTGGGGTGAACCAATTGGATGAAAAGCTCCAGTGCTTCATGGGGCTTCATCTGCCCATCACTAGTAAACAAACCTAAACTGGGAAAACTAAAGAACAAAACTTAAACCAAACACTCACGGGAGGAGGAGCGAAATGCACAAAGAGAGATGGCAGAGAGACGCAGAATGAATACCAGGTAACAGAATAATGCAGACTGACATGGAACTAAACAGACGACGCGACAGAGAGCACAGGAAAACACAGGGCTTAAATACACGGGGAGTAATCAGGGAATGGGCCACAGGAGGGAGACACAGCTGGGAGCAATAAGGCTAACGAGACAGGGGAGAGGTAAAACTGAACACACTGACATGAGACATGAACTTTCAGAATAAAACAGGAAACTAACAGACACAGAATCAGACAGGACACTGAACATGACAGGCAGACTCATGAGCAGACACAATAACACCATGGACAGACAGAGGGAACACAGAGAAGTGGGAGCAGGCAGGCAAAGAACAGAAACCTAACAAATGGCAAAATCACAACAGAATACACACTCGGAATGAACAAAAGCATAAGGAAACACAAAACACTGAGTCCTCAGACTCAGGACCATGACACCACCGACCTTACTATTGTCAGGTGACCTGCTCCACCTCCTGAGCCCCACTTCTCATGACAAATGACTTCCTTTTCTTTTATTCTCACTGACACTTGAGGATTGATCATGTTTGATTAGAGCTGCTGCTTATTCTGCAGCCACAGGATGTGCCGAGGCTCAGGGAGGGGCAGCCATGTGACCAGTTCGGCTGAGAGAAAGAAGACATCAAAGACGTGCTGTGGAGGAGCCAGATATGAATAATAACTCATGATTAAACACGTAGAGGTGTATTAACACAAAGTGAGTGAAGAAGAAACACCCAGTGCATCATGGGAGTCCCCCAGCAGCCTACACCTATTGGGTGGATGTTACATGTACAAGATTCAAACTTGTGATTTGAACTAAATAATTTCATGTTTCTGTGGTGAACATAATTAAATCATGTAGCATCTGCATGAAATTCAGCAACTTAATTCTTGTTCTTGTTGAGATGACAGGATACAATCTAGTCAGAGTGGTTCGTTACCTGGACTCACGAAGTTCACAAGATCACATTAGATGTCAAACTGCAGGAAAATCACTGGAGTTTTCAGCAGCAGACAACTACGCCCACAACAACAGATTTCTTTGAGTGTAACTAAGGGAGGATCCAGGGTCACCTGGTCCAGCCCTAACTATATGCTTTAGCAAAAAGGAAAGTTTGAAGCCTAATCTTGAAAGTAGAGATAGTGTCTGTCTCCTGAATCCAAACTGGAAGCTGGTTCCACAGAAGAGGGGCCTGAAAACTGAAGGCTCTGCCTCCCATTCTACTTTAAATACTCTAGGAACAACAAGTAGGCCTGCAGTGTGAGAGCAAAGTTATCTAATAGGGTGATATGGTACTATAACAGGGGTCCCCAACTCCTGGACTCCGGTCCAAATCCAGACCCCAAGAGGATTTTGTCCGGATCACAAAGCAGTTTCTAATTTACCGTGTAGTTGGATGGTTTCTTCCTGCCGGCTGCCGTGGCTGACTTTTGAACTGGCGCGACACGCAGCTATGCAGGTTAGCATCATGCTGGTCCACTCTCCCAGCCAGCTGTTGGCAGTAATGCACCACCAACTGCCAATAAAACGACAAAGAAGAACAAGCTATGTGGGTATGTGAGTTGATAGGTTACTATGTTGGGAGCTTGCTGAGTGGATGAGTAAAAGAAGATGGCTTTGTCAAAAATACTTATAAAGTTATAAAGAGTGGAAATCTGAAGAGCTGTTATGAAATCAAACATAAGAACTTTAACCAAAGCTGTGCGCCTGGGTCTGACGGTAGAACAAGAAGAATAAATGAGGTATGAGCGGCTACACGGCTGATAACAGTCTGTGACAGCACAACAGCATACGAGTGTTCACTGTGAGGACGGTGGATTTTAGGAGGACACAAAAAGACTTTCACTGACTGGAAAATGATAAAGAGTGAAAGGAAGCTGCAGCAGAAACACTTTTTAGTTTGGAAGAGAAACAATGTAACACTTTTAGATGGAAACAAAGTAAAGTGCAACAATTTACCTTCAATAAAAAATAAATTACATCCTTAATAAAACTATAAACATTTGAACCGTTTGATACTGAAACATAAAATGAAATAAACTCCATAAACAATCAAAATGAATTCAAACTGATCAGCAACATTAACTCAGGAGCACAATATATGAAACACTTTAACCTACAAAACAAAAACGAATCAAACAGTTTGTGCTGATTTCTTTCTTTGATCAAAATAACAAAGTCAGCATTAATGGCTCCGACGAGCACGTTTTGCAGTGCACAGCTTTTCAAAGCAGCTTTGAAGCAGGATCCTGCAGCTCTCAGCTCCTGCTCAGTGTTTAGCTGGGACCTGGACTTGGTCTGCAGCAGCAGCAGAGAAGCCTCACAAAGATGAGACTAAAGGAAGAAGAACGCCCAGAGCCTGCTGCCCTCAGAGTGGATACTGCTTCTCTACACTCAGCCAGAATCCACTCAGTGTCTGTGATGTGAACTGCAGTCTCAGTGTGGAGTCAGACGTCAATGAACTGGTTCTGCTCTGCAAAGCTGAAACCAGTTGGAGCTGGTCATGCTGGGAACTGTTTTCATGGAAGTCCTTTTAAAAGTATCCCATCAGTGATGAAATATGCTGCTTGATATATGGAGTCACTGAGGCGGCATCATCGTCAGTAGTGTCAACAAATTCATGCAGGTTCTCCAATGAATCTGTGTCTCCTTCATCGAGTCTCCTGCCCCACACTGCAAGCTTTCCAGTGACAGAGCTGATCTTGTGACCTGAGGGAGGTTTTTATCTTTCCCTTGAAGCTGTAGATTTACTTCATTTCCAAATATGTCACTCAGGTAGGCCAGTTTTGCCAGGAAGCTCTCATCACTAACTCTGCGACTTCATACTTGTGCTCCTGCTCCAAAAACATCTGATCTGCTCTCTGAGCACAAAAACTCAGGACAAGACTTTTCCTGGTGACAGCCGCCTGGCTTCACTGTGAAACAGCACAGCTTGATGTTCGGCTCCATCTCCTCACAGACAGCAGAGACACTCTTGTTGTTACTGGTCTGGTCTTTATAAAACCGACTACACCAATAATTTCAGTCATAACCTCACTGAATTCAGAGGAAAGCTGCTCTCAGTGTGAAACACTCCAGCAGAGGGCGCTGTTAAGTCCTTATTGTAACACAGTTACTGTGTGCAGTTAGACTTCATACATAATCTGCACTTATTTCCATCAGACATGCTGTCAGGAAATGATTGGTTTCTATTGATTCTACTTCCTGTTGACTCGTTTGATGACAGTGAAACAATCACAGCTGATTGTGTGATGATGTAAACTTTCACTGTTACATTCAGTGTGTGTGACATAATGTTAGTGCAGGCTGATAACAGCCTGGTTCTGTTAGAAACACATGAACGTGTCCATAGATCAGTGTGTGTTTAACATGAGAGCTTCAGCCCTGCTGATGTGTTAAATAAAGACATGCAGGAAAACTGATGAGACTCTGAAATAACTCTTTATATTTATAATGTAACTCTGCATCAAAAGAACAACAAAGGATCCCAGACAGGTTTCTGTGAACAAAGACCATTCTGATGTTTCTGTGTTTCTAACACTTTGACATTATTAGTAAACAGACTGCAGTGAGCAGCATTTATAAAGAGCTTCTATATAAAGATATGACAGCTGTTTGACAAGTTTATCACTCTGTGCTTGGACCTGATCAGTCCAGCTGTTTACTTGAAATATGTTCATTTTGGGGTGGGTACAGTTTCCTCTGCGGTGGGTAGGGTGGGCTGCCCCGGGTCCTGTGGGGCTTGGCAGTGCTACCGTAGGCCGCGGTCTGGATGGACCTGGGCTCCCTTGCCTTGGTGGGTACCAGAGGACGGGGGTGCCTACTGGGGTCAGCGGGGGAGCTGGCCCTAGGGAGGGGCATCCTCCCCTCCCTCCTTTTCCTCCCCATCCCCGGCTACCTCCCTCTTCCCGCTCCACCACACTCACCCATACAGGTAGGGCCTTGGGGTGCGGGTGTGTCACAGGAGTGCAGGTGAGACATCCCCCCCCCCCGTCCCCTTCTGGCCACCTGTGCCTCAATTTTATCTCACAACTTAGACATCCACATTACTTACACTCTCATAACACACACATATATATAGGGCCTTGAGGGTGGGCACGTTAACGGCGTCCAGTGGACGGTCTGTGTACTCAAACCTACCTCTGGCGCTGGTGCCCACCTCTCAATTTTAAATCCATGTAGACATTGAGGGTTCTCGGGAGGGGCCATGCTAACACCTGCTGCTCTCTGGCAGCAGCACCATTTTTTAGTTTTAAATGCACTTTAGAGCAACACGCAGCAACACTACACATGAGCGGGAGGAGGGAGGTATGGGGTCTTCACACACCCCCGTTCTCTGCTAGCCATCGGGGCGGGGGGGCTGGGAGGAGATGTTGGCTGTCCGATTGGCCTCCCTGCTGCTGCGGAGCCTGGGACGGTCTGCTTGCCTCCACCCCGGGGGGAAGGGTAACATCTCTTGGGTCTGGGTTCTGCTTCCCCCTCTGGGGGCGAGGGTACCTGGACCCGGGGTATAGAGTATGTTTGGGGAGTGTGATTGTGTGTACATGTCCATTTATGTCAGTCCTTACGTTGGGTGAGTGCTGAGTGTTTGTATATGTGTGCATGAGGGTGGGAATGCATGTTTGTGTCTGTGTGTGCCTGTTTGTCTGTGTCTATATGTCAGGTCGGGTCTTAGACTCCACCTCTCTGGGAACTCCCAGGCCCTCCAAGGCCTATCTCCCCTCACCACACTCCCTGTTGGTGACTGATGCCCTCAGGGGTCGGTGCATTGGTGGTTCTTGGTGTCCGGGGCTGGGCGCTCAGGTATGTACCGGCTCACTCCCGGTGGCTACCTGGCGGGGCCTGGCGCCTGTTGCTCGGTCAGGCCTCCTCCGGGGTGTGGGGGGCCCTCGGGCCTCCGGCCTCTGGGCCTGCGGCTCGGTTCACTCTGGCACAGCCGGCTGCCGGCGGAGCCGTTGGGCACGCTGGTGAAGCCCCCTCTAGCTTCTGCTCGGTGGCTACTGGGTGACGCCTCGTCTGGGGATCCTCAGCCCTTCCCATGAGGGTGGCACAGATGCCCCTCCGGTTGTCCTCCTTGGGCTCTCGCACTCTGGGGCCTGGATCTCCTCCATGCCTGTTTCATGCCCTGGGGGACGGGGCTATGGCTCGCTACATCCTCTTGCAGACCATTACATGTGGAAACCATTTGAATACAAGCGCGCTGATCCACACAGGTGTGCACACGGGTGTTCACTGCTCGTAGACTTAAATTACACCTTTCTTGGCTGCTACTTCAAAGCACATTGTGCGCTGTCTGTCCTGCGTGCTGCACAACACATTATTTGACCACAAGTGTCTGTGAAGGTTCTCAGTCATCCAGGTCATCGTAGTCAAAGGAGCCTCTGTCAGCTAGAGCTGGGCGATAGAACGATAACGATATGTATCGCGATATAACTTTTACTCGATAGAGAAATTAAGCTATCGCGATAGACCTCGCCGCTCTTGTCCTCTTAAAAAAAAAAAAAAAAAAAAGGGTCAGCCAATCCAAATTAAGTAGCGCAGAGCCGAACCAATCACAGCCGCAGTGTCACGTCACGTTACTTGTTACGTACAGCACAAGTGCCAAGCCGCACGTGTGTTTGTTTGGGAAGCAGCCAGCGGGTAATGGAGGAAATGAGTGTGCCGACTAGAAAAATCAACCGAGCGTGACCGAAGAGAAAACAGATGATGGTTCCAATGCCGGAGAGATTGTCGAACAGAAGAGCCACAGAAGTTCCATAGTGTGAAGGTATTTCGGCTATTTCAAGTCTGACAAAAACAGAGTAGCGTGCACTGTAAATTGTGCCGAAAGCAAGTCTGGAAATACAATAAACTGGTGCATGCGTCACACTGTGCGCCACGTTATTGTTTCGGTGAAATGAATTTCTACAATACTGTTAATTCTACTCTCTGCAGTGTTTAAATGCTTACATATACACACAGTTACTGTCCCTCCACGCATACGACTCGGTTCTGCTTCTATGCCCCAGCTTTGTTTACTTTTTCCCACCGAGGCTTCTAGACTTCTGATTGGCCAACATTTCTGCACGGTTAGGAATCTAGCGCCACCTGCTGCTTTGGCATGTTCATAGCAGCGTTTTCCTTCATTTCTGCCTTTATGTGTGGACGGGATTATTTTTTAAAACGAAAACGGAAAATCTCCGTTTTCAAAAACACCCGTGTACGTGTGGACGTAGCCTCAGTCTCTGACTGGAAGCGCTAATTCGTCATTCGGCTTTTGTCAGACTAAAGTAACTGTTAAAACTGTTTGAAAAGCTAAGCTATACAACAAGGAGAGATTGAGAATTTCCTTTTAGTTCTCAGTTTATTTGATATTGACAAAAGTTAGTCAGTTTTGTCTGTTCTTCTGTAAAACAAACTAAGATTTATTTTTAGAATTAATATTTTGTTTCTAAGTGGAATTGACAATTTAGTCTGTTTCGTTTGTTCTATTTTGAAACTTAAACGCTTTAGCGGCTGCCTTTTGTGTAGTTTGTAATATTTGCCTTTATTTATCTGAAAAAGTCTCATGTTCCTTAAGTACATCTACCCTGTTGAACTTATTATGGGAAATAAATATTTAAATAAAAACAAGCTGCTGATTATTTCACATTTTACTTGTGAGCAACGGCACATTTAAATCTTACAAATATAGTTATTTGGCTGATATCGTGATAGATATCGTTATCGCCTGAAATGAAAAAAACATGTCGTGATATGAAAAAATCTCATATCGCCCAGCTCTACTGTCAGCAAAGAGGCACAGAAAAGAAGATCAGACACCAGCGAGGGAGGATAAGAAGGACAGACGCAACAACATTGTCATCCCCTATGTAGCCGGTGTATCAGAAAAACTCAGGAGAGTTTTCTCCAAGCATGACATCCCGGTGTATTTCAGACCCAGCAACACGCTCAGACAAAAACTGGTTCACCCGAAAGATAAAACGCCAAAACACAGACTTAACAATGTGGTGTATGCTGTACAGTGCAGCGAGGAATGCCCAGACCTCTACATTGGAGAGACCAAACAGCCACTTCACAAGCGCATGGCACAACATAGAAGAGCCACCTCCACAGGACAAGACTCAGCAGTCCATCTGCATCTTAAGGATAAAGGACACTCCTTCGAGGATGCCAATGTTCACATTTTGGACAGAGAGGACAGATGGTTTGAAAGAGGAGTGAAAGAAGCATCTATGTCCACTGTGAGCGACCATCTTTGAACAGAGGCGGGGTTTACGAAACCAACTCTCTGCCATCAATAATCCAGTTTTGAGATCCCTTCCCAGACGCCTTAACGCCCACTCACATCCTGGGCCATCTGATCTCAGGAATTCGCATGATAAGGTGGGGCCAGGTTTCACAATGAACACACCCGAAACTCTGGCTGATTGGGACCCACACCCAGTTTCACACCTTGGCTCAGGCGATTAGAGGATCATCAGGGGGTCCTTTTGTCCCTCTGTGGGGGGTCACTCCCACTAGGTTTATATCTGGGACTCTCCACCATTTGACCTTAGAACTGAAGAAGCTTCTCGGATGAGAGGTGAAACGTCTTCAAGCAACTTAAAGAAGTCCAGACGCTTTTCTTTGCAAGCTCCTTTGACATTTGACCACGAGCAATCTTTTCTGGTTTGACGCCGTCTTTGTAGCCAGAAACCAGCTCTCTCCTCGGCTTCCTCCACTACACGCTTCCCCCACGCCAGTCTCCTCCGTCACTATAAAGGGGAGAGTCATGAGCTCCATCACCCTCACCTGTGCCGTCCAACGTCCCGCCACCAGCCTCCACTGCAGCAGGCCAGAGACCACACCCCTGCCACAATAAGTAAAAGTATATCCTTGCTGTACCCTTAATGCTAAATGTGCTAAATTAACCGCTGCCTTTGCCCCTTTGGGATTATTCTTATGTCACTGGGATGTTGACCTTTGACCTTCACATTAGAGAGATGGGCAGACATAATTAGTGTATGAATTTTAAAGTAACAGGTAATAAAGAGAGTGTAGCAAATGTAGTCAGGTTTATTACTCTGTATCACACATGAGTGCCCGAGGGAGGCGGGGCTGACTGGGGAGACACAGGAAACAGAGAGACAGGGCTGACTCGACATGAAACGATGAAACGTGGGACACGGGAACAGAAACTAAACACAGGCTGAAATGAACACTGAGGGAGGGAGAACTAAGATTACTGAGAGCCTGATAAATAAGAAGAACAAAAAGCAAGAAAAACAAGAGTCAAAGAAAACCAAAAACACAAAGCATTGGGCCAGGACCCACTGCTGTGACATTTATATGTGATAAAAACATTAAAAACTGCTCAGATGTTGAAATCTTTCTACGTATACTTTAGGTTCAGCTCTCCAGCCTGGCATTTGGTTAAGCATGATTCAAACATTTGATTTTGTTTAACTGGTTTTAATTATAGTTACTTTTTGTGAACATTTGTTGCAGCATTTAAAAATACATCATTTATTTTCAAACTTTTATTTGATTTAGAGCATCATATTTGACCAACGTAAATGTTTTAATTTCATATAAAATAACTGAAACAGTGAACTAAATATCTGAAATCTTTCCTTCCTTAAAAGTTATAATCCTACTTAAGTTATAGTGCAAACGCTTAAGCAACAAATATACTTGATGCTAATTAATTAATATTTCCCTTTGATGTTGCAACTATGCGGTCACTTCTGTCTTTAAACAAAATAATATTTTCCAGTTACAGAAATCATAAAGTCCAAACTAAAGTGCTACTGTTGCTATATGCATTTTATATAAATCATGGATGATGGTCCTGACATGAAGGAAGAGAAAGTTACAGGTTGCATCCTTTGACTTTGTCTCCGTGCCTTTGGGCGATTTTCAGAAGGACAGATGTTTCGGCATCTAATAACCAACTCGCAAAACAAAATAAAAACAACAAACAGATATTATGATACAGACTTATAATCTGCACCCATGTTTTTTCTAAATTCTATAAAGTGAGCGCGAGAGCCCTCGGTGCGCCTGCGCGCTGCTGAAGTCAAAGTAAACTTTATTGTCATCTCCGCTACAGACAGTCCAGCATATAGAGAGACGAGACGACGAGGCTGCAGTTACAGCGGTGCAAGTAAACAAACAATAAATATAAGAAGAGTAAGAAAATAAATCTACACTTTAGGACTCGGGGTAAAGGATCAATAACAATTTAATTTATAATTTACAGTTTGATGATTTAAAGTCTCACACAACCCGTCAAAAGGGGCGGGGCCGGCTGCTTCCAAGTAGAGCACATTTCATTTATAATGATGTAAATCCAAGCCCATCATGGATTCACCATCTGAATCCTGGGTTGTGTGAAATCCCAGAAATCAACCTTAGACAAAGTGAATCTGTGAACTAAGGTGTTGGTCTGTTAGGTTAATTGTGCTGATCCTCGGGTTGGGGGATTTGTGTTTGTACTGGAGCGCAAAATTCAAACCAATGGAAGATGGACAACAAAAGTTCAAAGCCATCAGGTGCTCAGGTTAGAAAAAAGAGAAAAGATGCAGGTAAGCAGACGTGTGATTGGATAATGGCAGCTCATCCTGAACCAATCAGACTAAACTCCAGACAATACATTATGTTACAGATTTTAATATTAATTAGTCATTGTTACTTGTTGATTTGTCCTTTTCTCATTGTGTGACGAATTATGACGACTGTTTGGTAGCTGTTATTGTCTCTCTCTCTCTCTTCATGTGTGTTTCTCTGGTGAAACAATAGTTTTGTGTTAATGTTAGGGCTGCACGATTTTGCATAAAATGAGAATCACGATTTTTTGGCTTAGAATTGAGATCATGATTCTCTCATAACAATAAATAAACATAAAACAACAAATGTCTCACGTTTTGTTGTTGCAGCAAAATGTTGTCCTGCTTGAAATTCCGTCTCCACCGTTGCTCGACGCTGCGTGTACAGAGCAGGTAGTGCAACAATAGAAAAATAGTTGCGGGACGGCACTGTGTAGCGTTTGTCTAGGGTGTTGATCGTTTTCCTAAATCCCTCGTTTTGCACAGTGTTAATGGAGCCATATCTTTGGTCAGGTGATAAGTGATAGCCTCCGTGATGTCTTTGTGCCTGCGGGAGTTCGACGTGTATAGGGAAGCGCTGTATAAGGTTCCCGTTATTGATGTTTGGGTGGTTGACCGGGACGGATTTTCTCCTGTCACTTTCTCGTCATCCCTGACGTGCTCTCCGTTGTTGTTTCCCTGCTAATTTTAGCATCACACGGCACAGCTTCTGTATCACGTGGTATAAGGCTCCGCCCTTGTCATTTGTTGAGCAGGAAGAGTGAGCGCTTGTTTTCATGCAGAGTACGTCCCGGATCAAAATGTGAAGTTTTACAAATCACCACTTCTTTAGTTAATATCATTTCAGTCTCAGACAATCTCGTTTCTCTTACAGAGGTTGAATGCACCTTCTGCGGATGGCGGTACCACACAGTGTGCGTGGACTTCCCCTGCACAGAAGGCAACTACAAATGCTGTGAATGCTAAATAAACAGAAACAAATGATCCCTGTTGTCTTTGCTTGATGATTGGTTTGAGTCTTGACAATCCACATTGCTGGCGTTGCATCTTTCAATGCCAGCAATGGCAGGTATCAGTGCTCAAACCTTTTGTGTTTGTTTCCAACAAGTTGCCCACCTCGGGAAACAAAAATGTGTTCTTTTACTTGTCAGATGAACATATGAGACACTTTGACTCTTCAGTGCAGTGTGGAGCCTAACAAAGATCTGTTTTGTGTCCCAGCTGATCAGCAGGAGGAGGAGAGTCTGACGGAGCAGCAGAGGAACATTTTCAGCTACTTGGACTCAGCTCAGCCACTACAGAGGAAACAATGAGCTCAACACAGAAGGTGACAGACAGAGCAGGACCATATGACCAAAGATATTTATCACCATATACATCTGAACATTTGCCATAACGATGTAGCTGACGATAGAATTGACACCAGACAAAATACTTTACAGCTGCACAACTTTATTAAAAACCCATCAATGTATTTTCACTGAAACAAGCAGCTGTTGTTTATGTGCATTAAAGTTATATAAAAATGTAACAGTGCAAATGCAAATTGCTCGCTGACAGTTTAACCAAAAGGCGTTTCCAGTGGAAACTGGCCGACACATCCTGAGCATAACCATGTATAATATCCACTAAACTTCAGAAGAGGTTATACAGTCGTGGCCAAAAGGTTTGAGAATTGCATAAATATTGGAACCTGGAGAAGTTGCTGCTTAAGATTTTATAATAGCATTTTGCCTGCACTCCAGAATGTTATGAGGAGTGATCAGATGAACTGCATCGTCCTTCTTTGCCATGAAAACGAACTTAATCCCCAAAAAGCCTTACCACTGCATTTCATTGCTGTCATCAAAGGACCTGCTGAGACCATTTCAGTGATCGTCTTCTTAACTCAGGTGAGAATGTTGGCGAGCACGAGGCTGGAGATCATCATGGCTGTATCCCGATTCAGGTTCTGCAGCTTTAAAGTCCTCAAGGGCCGCGTACTCAAAGACCGCTAAGGCCGAAGTGCGAGGCTCGTAGGCTCGTGAAATGGGACGTCTAGCCTCCGTCGCGCTGCCCGGGTTGCCTAGCAACCATGATACTAACAGCTGGAAACGTTTCATACAGCTTTGTTTGACAGAAATGAAGGAGAACATATTTAGTTCATTTGTTTCTACATGAGCTCTGTGTGATTTGATGAGTATCTGAGGCTGAGACCACAGGACTGTGAAACATGATTGTTGGGCTTCATTTCTGTGCTGCTGGCTCTTCCTCCTCCTCTTCCTCACACACTGTTGAGTTTGTCCTGGTGGATCATCAGGGCTGCAAAGCCTCACAGATGATGTGCAGCAGTGGCTCCCTCAGTCTGTCCTCACTCTGGACACTTGCAGTCGTCACACATGGAAATCAAATGTGTGATAAGCTGCAGGATTCAAACACAAGTGTAACTTATAAACACATGTTCATACTTTTATTCCACAATCAGAGAGAAAGAAACAGAGAGAGTGCAGGACAGACAGACAGGTGACAGTCTCAGGTGTACACACTGCTACACAACAGCACCAGAGAAGCAGGATTTAGTGTTTGTGTTATTACAAGTGTAAACAAGAAGAGTTCCAGATGGTGCAGTGGACACATGTGTGACTGCTGTGATTAAAGCATCTTTCTTTCAGCTTAACGAGTGAACCGTCAGCTCGTTCAAACACACGTTAAAGTGCGTTTGGCTCGACACCACCGAACAGAGGCAGCAATATAACACAGCTAACATTAACAGTGCAGTGAATCCTGCTTGTGCCGTGATGTTCAGGACTGCAAACCGAGCAGCATCACTGACTTTCAGCTTGTTGTGTTTGTGGATATATGACTGACTTTAATTATCCACAAAATCATCACATTCTCTGTCAGATTAAGGTCGACTATTGAACGGCGTATATTTTAAAGGCTTTAAAACCAAGTTAACGCTGAAAGTACAAACATCACTAATGTCACATAACTCTGCCGACAAGGCATAGCTATGGCTATGAAATGCTCTTTGTGTATCACTTCTTCATTATGAAAGATGTCATTAATGCACTAGTAATGTCTCATCTGGAGTATTGTTCAATCATTTGGTCAGCAGCTAATAAGACAGATCTTAACAGACTTCAGTTAGTCCAGAATAAGGCGTCCAGATTAGTGTGAAGATGTTCATACTATACTAATATTGATAAAATGCATAATAAACTTTCTTGGCTTAACAGCAGGTTGGATGTAATGTGTTAGAACTACCAGCAGGTGGGGATAAGAGACCTTTAAGGTGTTTGGTGCCACGCTCCACCTTCAGGTTTAAAACTAGTGTTAATGGAGTTTGAAGGTTGAGTTTGTTCCACGACTGCATTTCACTCACTGCCTCTGTTTGTATCTCTGTCACTGCAGAACCAACATAGAGCCAGAAGTCAGCGCTCTCAGGAGGCCGACAAACCTCACAGAAGAAAGGGAGAGAAAAAACACACCTGTGACGAGTGTGGGAAGGGTTTTACTCTGAGGGCTAAACTAAAACAGCATCAGGTCATCCACACTGGAGAGAGACCGTTCAGCTGTGACTTGTGTGGAAAGTCTTTTTCCTTGAAGGGTTCCCTAAAAACACACCAACTCATCCACAGTGGAGTTAAAGCGTACAGCTGTGATCAGTGTGGCAGAGCTTTTACTCACAGTAGCAGCTTACAGAGGCATCTAGTTACCCACTCTGGAATTAAGGCATACAGCTGTGATCAGTGTGGCAGAGCTTTTACTCGCAGTAGCCACTTACAGAGTCATCTAGTCACCCACTCTGGAATTAAGGCATACAGCTGTGATGAGTGTGGGATGGAGTTTACTCTGAAGGCTTCACTAAAACAGCATCAGGTCATCCACACTGGAGAGAGACCGTTCAGCTGTGACTTGTGTGGAAAGTCTTTTTCCTTGAAGGGTTCCCTAAAAAAACACCAGCTCATCCACAGTGGAGTTAAAGCGTACAGCTGTGATCAGTGTGGCAGAGCTTTTACTCGCAGTAGCCACTTACAGAGTCATCTAGTTACCCACTCTGGAATTAAGGCATACACCTGTGACATCTGTGGAAAAACTTTCAGCCGGAGAGGGAACCGAAATACACACCTACGCATTCACACCAGACATGATGTGTACTGCTGTGAACAGTGTGGCAAACAGTTTACAACAGACGCACACTTACAACGACACATGTTTACCCACACTGAGGAGAAACCTTATCAATGTGACCTGTGTGAGAAGACTTTTAAAGCTCCACATCACCTGAGACAACACCAACAGATCCACACCAGAAAGAGACTCTACAAGTGCAGCTACTGTGAGGTATGTATTTATATTGTTATCTTGTCATTTTAGCCTGACTGTTTGGAACAACTCTGCTCATTAAACTGTGTTAGCATGTTAGCAATTCTACTGCATGGAAAAGCAGCTCTGAGTGATTATTCAGATTTTCCTTTCAGTTATGATTTTAGTATTACTGTAGTATTATGGTGGTAGTATTGTAGTTATTGCAGCCCAGTAAACTGAGTGTGTTAACTGAAACAGTCAAATGTAGTTGGACGTCTGCAGAGATGCTCTTTATTTCAGGCGACGTTCAGGATACAAATGTTGAAGGACTGACTTACACTGTCTTTGTGTCTTTGTTTAGAAGCAGAGCGACACAGATGGATCCAGTTCTCAACCCTGTCATCACTGTGGTGGTGTGAAAGACTTTCATTGTGACCTCTGTGGAAAAACTTTCAGTCAGCAAAAGACCCTAAAAGTACATCAACGTAGACACACTGGAGACAAACTGAAATACTGCAAAGAATGTGGGAGAAGCTTCACCACACCAAGTGAGTTAAAACGACATGAACTGATTCACAGTGGGGTTAAAAAGCACATCTGTGATCAGTGTGGGTCATCCTTCACCACTGCAGGTCAGCTTAAAACACACAAAGGAGTCCACACAGGAGAGAAACCACACAAGTGCAGACACTGTGAGAGAAGCTTCTCACAGTCACATAGTCGTAACATTCATGAACGTACACACATGGAAGGAAACTACAGCTGTGACCAGTGTGACAAGAGCTTCAGGAATCTCAGTTCATACTCTGCACACAAACGATCCCACGTTACTAATAAACTGTTTCACTGTTACCAATGTGCCCAAACATTCACCTCATTGTCTGCTCTGTGCAAACATCAGCGCGATCACTCAGGGCTGAAATCACTCCCATCACTGGATCACAGTGAATCTGAAGACACAGAAAGATCCTCTGGTTTCTGTGTCGGACTCAAAAAGCTTGAGATCAGGCTCCACAGAGTTCAGATAGAATCATTTAAACTTGTGTTGAACTGAACTGGTTGCTGGGCTGAACTTCTACATAATACAGATCTACATGGGATCTTCTTTTCTGTTGTTTTACTGAGTCAGTTTTGTCCTTTTTTCTCTGTCCTGGTTTTGCTCGTCTGTAAATGATTGAAACTCAGTCAAATAGTTCATTGTTCTCCAGCAAAACGTTTTGGAAACTCATGTTTAACCTTTAAAACTCTGACATGTTTTAGCACACAAGGCTTCATCGGGGAGTTCACTCATGATTGGACCATGAGAACAAAGGTTTTTAGTTCTTTCAAAGAGAGTCTTGGAGATGTTTGATGTTTCTGTTTTTCTGAAACCACCTGAAAGAAAAACTATTTTTCTTGCTTTATGTAGTGTGGAAGTTTTTAATGTTTCTTCATCTGTGATGTTCTTGAATGTGTTCACGTGAAGATGGTACAAATAAACTGTCCTTTCAGCTTTAGCTCCTAATTTATTCATTATTTATGGATGTAGCACAGCAGCCGTCTCTTGATTAACACATGGAGGGCTCGGGATCTGATGGTGTCGTCTCCCTAATTTGCCCACTCAGTAAATCTCACTCATGGCCAAGAAATTGAAATAAACCTTGTTTCCCTGCTGGATAGTGATCCACTGTAACTCTGCTCCTCCTTCCTGTTTAGGATTTCTGTGGCTGAAGTAAAATTCCCTCCATCCATCACTTATCCCAGCTAACCCAAAGTGAAATAAAGTTTTGCTCGTCTTAAAAAAGCTAAAAAACAAACTGTAGAAATGGTCGACTCAGTGACTTCATAAAATATTGAAGTGGTTCAGGTAGAGCCAGTTTTTAAATGACCATGAACACTGAGCGTATTGTATCTGTACAGCATGTTTTTCTATTAGACAGATTTGTAACAGAGGCCTTGCTCTCAGTAAGTTTGAAATCCTTTTCTGATTTCTTTTGTAATCTCTGATCTTTGTGTATCCTGCTCAGTTTGCATGCTGCCTGTAGGAGTTTCTGTCTTTGTATTTGAAGAGAATTCATTGAATATACTCAGCTGCTTCCCTTTGGTGCCTCACACATCACTGAAGTTTTTCAGTGTCCAGTTATTTGTTTTTAATAGCTGTTTGAATTCTCTGTATGTTTGACCCTGTAGACTGTTTAATGGACTGCTCGTCTTCCTGTTTGTAACCACTGCCTGTTTAGGACTAAAGATTTGGATTTTTGACTTTAACACAGCCTCTGCGTGTCGTCCCTTTGTGTCCTCGTCCTCTGTGAATGTGTCACAGATGTTTCCATGATAATAACACAGCTTTCCCACAGTGGCTTGCAGCAGCATTTATTCACAGCACATTTGAGAAAGGTTCAGATTAACTTGATGAGTTTATATTCAGAATGATTCTGACAGTGGGCCACTGTGAATTGTGATCTTTCATCAGGTCAATGTTTAAGTTCAGTATTTCAAAGCAGGAGCTATGAACAGTCATCATGTTGGCATTAGAATTATTATTATTAATCATTATTAATAATGTCGTTACTCATGTATAACTTTGATTAGTATACATGAATTTTATCAATAGTAAAAATAATGAATAATTCATGTATAACTTTTATTGTGTTTTGTATATTAATTATATTTAAATAGAGATGTTGACCCTGTCTCTACAGTAGCATCAGTGTAACATACATTATTGGTCCAAGCTGTCATAAATGGGGAGCCTGATCCTTTATTATGAAAACATGACGAGTATTTTTCTTGTCAGTTGGGAAGAAGTTGGTCTTTTTTTCCTTCTTTTTGCTCAGTTTGTCTTTTCTTTGATAATTGAAACTCTGATCAAACCTACTCATGTTCACAGCATGTAAAAGCAGCTGACAGTCCGTGGCATTGTTGTTTGTAGAGGTGCAGTGTAGTGGGAGCATAAATCAAAAGAAAACAGTAACATTTATGTAATAAAACATCTGAATGAAAATGAACAGGCCCTTTATGAACTTCAAAGGGATCTGAAAACAACACTTTTTAAAAGAGTATCTTGGGGTGTAGGTGGTCAAAATAGAAAACTGAGCTGAGACTCTAAGTTCAATCCATCCATTGGTTTTTACTTAGGAGGAAGAAATGTCAGGCTGGTGCAGGCTGGTTAGGTGCATGTGGTTATCTTTACCTAAATGAGTTCACTTTGTGGCTGCCAGGTTGGGCAGAAGTACCTGTCCCCTGTTAGGCTTAGCAAGGTTCTCCAGGAGTTTCTCCATGGGTAGAGCTTCTAGCTCCTGCAGCACATCTGTGGCCGTGCAGGCTGCCACTTTCTTGGTTGCTCTTTTTACCCCACTGGTGGATGAGCTGCAATGGTCTCCATTTGTCCCATATGTGTTTACTTCTTCTTCTTCTTTTGCATATTAAACACATTATTCTGTTTCTATGTATTTGCTATGATTTGCTATTTGTTAAGTAACATTGCTTCACTCACTATGCCGGGTTTGTGTGTGGAAGCATTCAGTTGCTGGCAAATCAAACATTCTGCAAATGAAGCTGAATACTCAGTTACATGTTTCTTTACATTTTATTATGTTACAGATTAAGTCATTTGTTCTTACTTTGTTTGTCTTTTCAGTCTTCATGAGGGTCAGGTGTGGGGAAACGCCCGCCCGGCATTTCCTCATTTTAAAGTCCTGCTGATGTCACACATGACATCAGCAGGTCAAACCAAGTGGAGGGGTTTGTTTGTCCATAGAGATGCTTCCTTTTGTTTGTTTTAAGGTTTAAATGGATTTGTTGAATGTGTTTCTTTTCATCAATACTGCCATTTAGTTGTGTAAATGTGCATGTTAGAAGTGTGAAGAGGTTTTGTGTTTAGAAATTGTTAGCAGAGCTGCCCTGTGCAGCATTTATGGCATAATACTTTTAAGGGAGAATAAAAAGTCGACACATACATCTCATTCCTGACGGAGGACTCTACCACAACCCCTCTCCAGTCCATTCACAGAGTCATTGCATGATAAGACATGGATAGGATATGGGCGGGGCCTTTTACCGTCATTTTATTAAGGCACAAAGTACAAACACCTGTGGACACATAATCCAACACCCCCACTTGTACACAGGTTGGGGGGAAAAACAATCCTCCAAAAAAAACATCTTATATTCCAAACACGAATCCAGAGAATTTGTCTAACTTAGACTTTGAGACTGGTTTCGTCATCATATCTGCTACCATTGACTCAGTTGGACAGTAATCAATGAGCACTTTTCTTTCATGTACAGCTGACCTTATAAAATGATATTTCACATCAATGTGTTTACGTCTTTGTCTGTTCACTGGATTCTTTGACAAAGCGATTGTTCCCTGATTGTCCTCCAAAATCATAGGTATTTCATACTCAAACTCATCAAGATCTTGAATCAAATAAGTCAAATACATACATTCCTGAATTGTTGCTGCTAATGCCATGTATTCGGCTTCACAAGTTGATAATGCTGTAGTTGTCTGCTTTTTGGTTTTCCATGATGGTAAATGGCCTGCATTTGTATAGCGCTTTTCTAGTCCATAGGACCCCAAAGCGCTTTACACTACATTCAGTCATTCACCCATTCACACACACATTCACACACTGGCGATAGCAAGCTACATTGTAGCCACAGCTGCCCTGGGGCGCACTGACAGAGGCGAGGCTGCCGGACACAGGCGCCACCGGGCCCTCTGACCACCACCAGTAGGCAAACACGGGGTTAGTATCTTGCCCAAGGATATTTGGCATGCAGCCAGGGTGCAGCCTGGGATCGAACCACCGACCTTCTGATTAGTGGCTGACCTGCTCTGCCACCTGAGCTACAGCCTAATTCTGGATGGATAACGTGTAGCTCCAGCATCTACTTTATCATCAGTTTTAACCTCGGACTCAGTTTGACTGCTTTCACTACCATCCTGAACATCCTCATCCTTCGTCTGTTTGGGTTCACCATCTTTTCTGGATTCATAAACCTCATCTTCATACATCTGATCATTCTGTGTTTGTTGATCCATTGTCGCGGGATTTAGTATTTTTATCAATCTGTGCTTTTCAACTTTCCCGGTTTTTGGGAAATAGATCAAATATGCTGGACTGTTTTTGTCATATCCCAAGAAAACACCTTTGTCGCATCTTGGATCCAGTTTTCCCCTATTTTGTTTATAAGCATAGCACAATGATCCGAATTTTTTCATTCTAGAAAGATCAGGTCTTTTTCCAGTTAACATCTTATACGCTGTCTGACCTGTGCGTTTATTAAAACACCGGTTCCGAATCACTCCCGCGGTTTGTACTGCATATGGCCATAAAGACTTTGGCAATTCGCTCTCAACTAACATGCATCTCGCCATGTCAAAAAGTGTACGCCAGTTCCTCTCTGCTGTTCCATTTTGATGAGGCGAATATGGCGCCGAAGTTTCCTGCCTAATGCCGTGTCTACTTAACAAATCTCTGAACTGTCTACTTGTAAATTCAGTTCCATTATCAGAACGAATGCACTTGATTTTCCCATACGATGCCACCTCTGCAATAAATCTTTCAGTTGCCTGAGTTGTATCACTTTTGTGTTTCAGATTATATACAAATGTTGCACCTGAATAATCATCAACAAACGACAAAACATACTTAAACCCTTCTTTAGAGTTTGGCGTAATCGGACCAGCTAAATCCGTATGTACCAACTCTAATGCTGTCCTGGCCTTTTCATCGGGTTCTCGGTTCCTAGTTTGAGTAAACTTCCCTTGTATACAGGCTTCACATTGCATATTTTTGTTGATTTTACCCTTAATGTCCATTCCATCGACGACATTTTGCAAATTTTGAACATCCTCATAATTACAGTGCCCTAGGATTTCATGCCACGTTGCATATCAAAACATCCATTACATTTCTCCTCAAACTCTTGCACAGTGTTTATAAAGAACAGTCTCTCATGTTCACATATAGGGAATTTTGTTCCATCAACATGTTTAAGAAAACTGTCCCCGTGTTTGAAAACCACAGTGGCTCCGTTACTAGTAGCTGCTTTTACTGACAAAATGTCCTGTGGAAACGATGGAATGTAGAGTGCTTGTTTCAATGTTACCTTGTGACTTCGTCCTTTACTGTCAATCATACTTATCTCAGCATCTCCTCACCGCTTTGCAGCTCCTCTGCTCCGCCTTCCGTCAGCCAACTCTACACAATGAGCCTCGGGTCGAAATGTGTCATCAAAAGTCTTAAAACTCTCGATCTTCGTAAAGATATGTGACGTCGCTCCGGTATCCACCAGTAGCTGATTGTTCAGCATCTCTTGGCCGCCGTCCGGGACCCTCTGGGGTTCGGAGCCCGTCTTGAACGCGTAGTCCTTCTCCATAACCCCTCTCGCTTCATCCCGTCTCAGCTTCCTTCTACAGGTCGCATCTTTGTGTGTACTACTCCGGCAAAAACTGCACCATACTCTAGATCGGCACGTTCTTGCAGTGTGTCCCTTTAGTCCACATTTAAAACACACAATCTCATTATTCTTTGATCTTCGGTCGTCTGCTCGCCAAAAAGTAGAATCCTGGTCTAATTGCACTTTTGTCCTCATTACGTTGTCATCTGTTACAGCCGCACGCATTCTCTCGGTTTCTTCATAACTTCTGAGTTTTACTTTAAACTCTGAGAATGTGATTTTTGCTTCGCTCTGTGTAACGTGCACAATCAGGGGTTTAAATGTCTCTGGTAGTCCTTTCATTATCATTGCGATCAGAAGTCCATCAGTTAATTGCTCACCCGCATTTTTCAACGCTGTGATAATTGCTTCTGCTCGGATAATATAGTCCGTCACACTTTCATTCCTTTCATTTGTGAGAGAAGTAAGTTCGGTGTACAGACTTATAATCCGTGGCTTGCCCACTCCTGCATAATGACCTCTCAAAATTCTTAGAGCTTTCCGTCCGTCATCAACTGCATCTCTCATAACTAACGATAAACTTTTGTCATCTAGAAAGTGTATCAACTCTGCATATGCTTCTGCATTTTTGTCATCATCTTCACCTTCGGCTTCTCCATCACCCTCAGCCTTCAAGATGACATCTTTCAAACCTTGTAGTCTGAGATGACCAAGGAACTTTGTTTCCCATATCTCATATTTCCTTTCATCTCCATCAAACTGCAAACAGGAATATCGACTACCCGACTCTGCCGTGCGTCTGCTCATGATGCTCAAAATCGCTTACTCACTCAATCGTGCCAAACTTTTAACACCTGCCGGTATCTTGCGGTTTCAGGAAACGCTGCCCTTCCTTTGGCAGTTACAGGACCTCCTCTTTACTGCTGTCTGGGCCCATAACCTGTTAGCAGAGCTGCCCTGTGCAGCATTTATGGCATAATACTTTTAAGGGAGAATAAAAAGTCGACACATACATCTCATTCCTGACGGAGGACTCTACCACAACCCCTCTCCAGTCCATTCACAGAGTCATTGCATGATAAGACATGGATAGGATATGGGCGGGGCCT
The DNA here is from genome assembly GCF_057382095.1 of Aulonocara sp. 'chitande type north' Nkhata Bay. NCBI lineage: Eukaryota > Metazoa > Chordata > Actinopteri > Cichliformes > Cichlidae > Aulonocara > Aulonocara sp. 'chitande type north' Nkhata Bay. Next base: position 74,729,019 of record NC_141346.1, read on the forward strand.
TTTACCGTCATTTTATTAAGGCACAAAGTACAAACACCTGTGGACACATAATCCAACAGAAATGTATAGAAACCAATCATTTACTGACAGCATGTCTGATGGAAATAAGTGCAGATTATGTATGAAGTCTAACTGCACACAGTAACTGTGTTACAATAAGGACTTAACAGCGCCCTCTGCTGGAGTGTTTCAGTACTGCGTTAACTAGAATACACCACCTCCTCCTCACACCACCTGCTACAGCTCTACTCTTCTATGACTACAGTCATCCACAGCACTGATGTGAGGTCACATGGTTCATATGTAAGGAGCACAGCTGACCTCAGGTCAGTTTAATGACTGTGAGCAGCAGCTGTGTTATTGTCACTGTGACAGGGAGACACTCTCAGACACAGCGCTCATGTCAGCTTGTTCTCATGCAGGAGGATCAGGAGCTCCATGTTTGTCTTTCTGTTTGAATCATGATGTGTTTGTGCCATCAGAGTCTGTCATGAGTACTCAGGGTTTCACAGCAGCTCTTCTGGATGCTGACGAGGACTCCAACCTCATGTTTCACCTCTCTGAGCTTCTGATGTCTGTGAACACTCGTGTTTCTTCTCTGGGCTCATCTGGACAAAAACACCTTTCTGTGTTTGGCTGCAGCCTCATTCTGACTGACAGGAAGTGTGTTATCCATGAGCTGCACTTCTGTGAGGAAGTTTCCTGCTGTGTTTCCTGTCTGTGGACAAACACGAGTGTTCCAGCTGAGGACTTGCTTCCTTCCACCTGTCCATACAGGACATCACGCTGTCTGCAGCTCTGTAAATGCAGCTCCAGGTCCTTCCACGTGCTGCTCTGTATTTGTGCAGTTTGTAGTGTGTCCTGGGAAACGTAGCACACATGGTGTTCTTCTGCTGTTTCCTCCTTTCACTGAGTGTGAAACACTGACGCTGTGCTGTTGTTCACAGAGGGGAGCTGATTCTAGCTGCAGCTGGACTCTGTCATCTAACTGAATGTGTTGGTGCTGATCACGGGGCTCTGAGGGGGGAGCAGCAGGAGGACTCTGGATGCTGACGTCAGTGTATCTGTGGAAGCTCCCACAGCGTGTCTGTCATTCAATATTGTGCTGTATATTGTATCTATGCAAAGATGAACAGACTGTGTGTTCACTGGTCTCTGTGCTGCAGCTCTGATGTCATCATCACTCCCTCCTCCACCCTCAGCAGTCCCAGCATGCTGCTGTGGTGCACCCCACCCTCACTCTACACCTGAGCCACAGACCACACCCTCCACCTCAATATACACCACAGTTTTCTCTGCTGTGGAAATGAGATCAGGAGGAAATCATCATTATTATTATTTAATAAACGCTCACATTAATGTGGGCTTATTTGTTTCATATTAGAAACATTAGTTGAGTGTTTTTAGTATAAAATGGTCAAAGTCCCTCTTTTTGCTCCTCCCCTCACCTGTGGATGGGCGGTGCTGTTACCGTGGTGACAGCTTGGATGTGTTTCAGTCCTGCCTGGTTATCACTGCAGGAATCTTTCACATTTATTACAGGTAATAACTCTGATTTTTCTGTGTATTATGAACCAAATGTATCCTGATACACACAGAGATGGATGAGCAGAGGTCACATGATGAAAGAACAAACATGGAGTTTTTGATTTATTTAGATATTTATTGATGAATGCAAACAAACCTGACACTGAACCATCGTCCAGCAGAACAAACCTGATCACATGACCTGCTGACCCAAACAGTGCAAAGCTCCATGGCAACAACAACAAACAGCCTCACATATGTTAACAGAGGCTGTTAGAAGCACAGAGTCTTTACAGTCTTTCTCCTGTTTGGACACAGATCTCTGCACATCTTCATCACAGTTACTCACAGACGTGCAGAGTGTGTGGATATCAAAGCTAAGTTTCCACCATGTTTGTAGTCTGTACTGGGACTCATGGAGCATCTCTCTATGAGCACCCAGTTTAACCAGCAGCCTTCACACCACACATCACACAGACATGGAAACTTCAAACCTCAGACTGAAGACACCATCAGAAATAAACAGATTGTGATGAAGATGAAGAACTGGACCAGTTTGCTGTGGTTTCTTCTGTTCCTGTCAGAAATAAGAGTCTGGCAGCACGTTGCTCTCCTTCCACATGTTTAAGGAGGAAGTGAAGAAGAGCGAGTGAGTCGTCTTCCTCTGTGGGCCCAACATCAGGCAGCAGCCACGTATTTTTAAAAACCCAGCACACTGCTTCAGAAACACTGAGTCCAGGTGACCAGAGTCATGTGATCAGTGAGGTCTTCACTCAGGACGTCACAGCTTCAGGACCTGATTCAGAGGTTTATGAGGACGTGGATCATTGGTGCTGATGTTGTGTGAGAGCTGGTGAACCATGGGGAACATAAATAACAACCAGGCCATCAGCAGTTCTACCCCCAGCTCTAAAACCTACATAATACACTATACATATAGTTATTGTTAAGGTTCAAATATTGAGGAAGGAGAGTACAAACAACCAGGTCCAGAAGAGCTTGGTCAAACAATTGATTTTAATGAACACACGCGTGGGGGGACCAGCGCCGTACGCAGACAGCGCTGATCTCCGACTAATCAAAGCATAAACAGATATTTTATACCATCGGGGTTTGAATTTAATGACGCCCCTTCAACGTCACACAGATACATACATACATACGTCAAATCAAAACCACAATGACTTTTAACACAGTTTGAAAAGAACATTATCTCTATCTTCATGGCAGATGTTTCCTGTCAACCTTTTGACTGCCGCTTCTCCAAAACCACAGACCATGCTCTGCAGTAAGATACCACTTCTGCACGCCCGCAGTTGCAAGCAAACATGATTAACCTCTCACCTATAACTGAATGTATCTACTATGTGTGTGTGTGTGTGTCACGACCTCACTTGGCACTCTGTGTCACCTCTCACCTACTAACGCTCGCAGTCAAACAGAGGCCACTCTCACATGTGTTAGCAGTTTACTAAAACTATATATGTAGTATATTGAATAAATGTTTTAATCAAGAACCTCTACTAGAAGCTTAATAAAAGAATATAAAAGTATAAAAGATAATAATGAACAACCTGGTTATTCAAATAGCATCATCCAAACAGCTCCTCAGAATAAGCTGCACTTACACTCTGCTTTTAGTTTCACTTTTGCAAAAGCACGCTCTGCAAACCTGCAGTTTCCTGTCAAGACTTTGCACAGAGTGGACTCAGAATCAACAGAATCAGCCCATACACACTTAAGATTATAACAAGCATTCAAAAGCATTTAAGATCATAGATTCAACTCAACAGTTTAAAGTGGTTATAACTGCACCTGTAGTAAAGGCTAACTGGGTACCAAAATGTTTAAACATCTGAATGCAATATCAATGCTGTAGATTATATTATTAATGCAATGGTAATGATGATGATTATTAACAGTAGCAACAAAATAATTTCCCTGATCTCCACATTATATAGGTTATAGTATGTTATATATAAACGTAGCTGAAGCAGTTTCATTTGTAGCTTCACGCTGCACTTCACATGTTTGTCCACCAGATGGCAGCACAGAGGCCTGTGTTGGAAAGCTTTGAGTAATGAAGCGTTTTCAATCCAAGCTTCAGAAAGCTTCATGTGGTCATCAAGGAAGCAACCAGGAAATATCTGCTGTGTGTAAAAACAGCAACACAAGAATCCAGGATGAAGACAAGAAACTCAAAGCTCACAAAACAGGTGGAGCTAATTTTGTGACGTGTTTCTGTAAAAACACCACAGAAGTGAATCATCAAAGTTTCCATGTGAGCTGATGATGCTGCTGCAGAGTTTCTGTGAACCTCCTGTGACCCCGCCTCCTCATACAGAGACATCTGATTGCTCTTCAAACTGCATCACGTGGACACATGTGATTGTGTGTTGTAGTATTGATCCCAATGCTGGTATCAGTTCTGGATCAATAACACTGGATGGATGCGTTCAGCATGGAGCCCTGAGCTGTGTTACAGACAAACATGGAAACTGACAGGTCTGTGTCATTCACAGTCTGTAACACTTCTAAACAACAGAGGCTGACCCAAGTGCCTCAGAGCCAGGCACGCTCACATCACAGCTCTCTAAATAAGCCAGTTTCAAAATAAGAGCTGAAAGCTGTGTTTGCTTGTGTTAGCTTATTATTGTGGAGACTAACATTCAGTGATCATGTGTTCAGACTCATAATGATTACTCTCAGAAATCCTCATCTTTGTATTTACTGTGTGTTGGATCAATAACTGAGATTCATGGTATCACACAGCTGTGCTGCTGCTGATGTCAGCACATCTGGAACAATACGAGGTATCTGCTACCAGACTGAGCAGGACGTGAGACCTGTGGACTGTTTAAAGCTGTCCCTCCACAGCTCACTCAGACCTGATCCACACCTCAGTGATATTCTCTGACTTCCTCAGTAGAGACAGAAACCATTCAGATCTGGGACCATCAGCTGACTGATGATGTCACACAGACTGTGTTTTTCAGGAACAGTGATTCTGATGTGAGCCTGCTAGCTGACAGCAGACCTGATGAAAGCACATGTCCACATCTGTGAGGACAGACTGGACTCTTTGACTGCACCTTGGTTCTCCTCAGAGGTCTGTACAGGAGCATGTCCACCCCCACTGAAGATCTCAGTCACTGTGAAACATAGAAAGCTGCTTGTGTGGCCTCTGCCTCACATGTAGATACAGCTACAGGTTTCTCTGTCAGTCAGACTGAAACAGTGTCCTGATGCTGCATCATTCAGCTCTGTGCCCCAGTCAGCATCACTGGGAGCTACCAGTGTTTCTGCCCTTTTCCTGTAACACTACACTCAGCACAGGCTCAGCTGGTATCCAGTGTTGGACTTTGGCTTCAGCTGCTGTGATAGATCCTCTAACATAGATCAGCTCTGCTACATGTTGTTAGATAAGTGCAGCTGCTGTCATGTCCTGATGTTTCTCTGGCTCAGCAGCTTCTCCATCAGAGGTTCACATGGAGCTGATCCAGTATCTCCAGTAACTGTGTTCTGTGCCTCACTGGTTCATCCTTCTGTCTGTGTGACGTCAGTCAGATGTTGAAGTTAAACTCTGTAATCTTCACTGTGTCACAGAGTTCAGTGAGTCCCGTTATTCACAGTATCAATCAGATCATCAGAGAACAGCTGATCAGCAATCAGTGGTGCCAACAGCGCCTCCTGTGGTGAGAGGATGCAATAATGCAACGTAGCATTTTTCCACTCAACACTTGCAGTCATGGAAACTGTCTGTTGGATCTGTGTGACGTTGCTTTCTTGGTTAGAGTTCCTCACAAACGTCCAGATGATTCTTCTAATGAGGCGTCGACCATGTTTGCAGCTCTTTGGAAGAAAACGTCGCCCTTTGCCATCCTTACTTTTCTTTGACTTCTTCAAATGCAGCTGAACTCCAGCTGGTATTTTCTTGGACTTTGCAGCTGTTTCTGGTCATCAGTTCATTCCTGCAAACCTCTGAAGCTGAACAACAATGATGCTGCATTGCTGGCTGATCCCAAAAGGTTGATTCTGTTCATCTGGACGTTTTCAGAAACGTTTGCTCACTGATCAGGTGACTTCTTCAGTCTCAGCTGACTGCAGCTTTACAAGCTTACAAACAGCACATTTGCACAATGACTGAAAGCAGCAGCACCTGATATATATGATACTAATATAATACATATACATATATAATCCATACTAATGATGAAGGAACTGAGCTCACAGTCCATTGTTCATTCAGTGAACTACTCAGTTTATTTTGGGCCTCAGAAATGCTCACTCTGTTTGTACATCACTGTCAGCAATAGACTCATTCTGCTGTGTGGACAGGAACACATGTGACATCACTTCCTGTTTGTTTGTGACTGAAGAAGTTTACAAGGAATCATTTAGAAGAGTTTCAAACATCAACTGATTGAATCCATGAATCTGAAAACGTGTTTGTGAGTGAAAGAGACAGACATGTACAGACTGAACTATCTGTTCAACAGTCAGAGTGTTTCTGTAACAGGAGACACTCTGTACACTCCACTCAGCACAGGGACACTGAGGAACCAGACCAGAACATAAACCCAGGATAAAGAGTTTGAGTGAATGTGGTGTTGAAGGTGTGGAGGTGGATCAGAGTGTCAGAGGAGACTCTGTAGAAGGACAGAGTGCCAGCAGGACAGTCCACATACACTGCTGCTCTGTTAGAGACAGAGGAGGAGGAGGAGGAGGAGGAGATGGATGTTTGTCTGTTATTGTGCCTTACAGAACGAGGACCATGATCAGAGCAGAACAGACTCCAGGACTGATCATTGCGTCCAAACACACAGTCATAACTGCCTCCTTTCCTTCTGATGCTTCTGTAACTCACTGATATATAAACGCTTCCTCTCCACTCGACCTCCCAGTAACAGCGACCAGTCAGACCATTTCTACACAGCAGCTGAGGACGAACATCAAATCTGTCTGGATGATCAGGATATGACTGAACCTCCTCCACATGTGTCACCTTCCTGTTGTTGTCAGACAGTTGGAGCTTTGTGTTCACTGTGTTTGTGTCGATTGTGAGTTGACAGGAATCTGATGGAGAGAACAAACACAATCCAGCTGCAGTTATTGATCCATCATCTGTTCATTGATTGACACTTTGATGATGACTCCTGACATGATGAAGATGGTTGAATGTGTGCTGCTTTGTTTTCATGAATCCCATTAAAAACACACTTACACTTCCTCAGACCTGGTCTCAACCATCGGACTCCAGCAGGCTCCACCCTGAAAGGAGGAGGGGGGTCAGAGCAGCACAGTCAGCATGCACACATGGACATTACATGGCTCTCACACACACACTGTTACACACTGAGCTCAAAGCTCGGCTCCACTGTTTTATTCAAAGAAATCTACATTTATTTATCAGCACATTTAAAAACAGCTTGAGCCAAAGTGCTGCACAGAGTAGAGAGAAAATAGGAAACATACACAGTAATGACTATAAAGACTGGTCAGGATTGAAAGCTACAGAGTACAAATGTGTTTCCAACCGGCTTTTAAAAATGTCCAGTGTTGGTGACGACCTGATGTGAAGGGCGACTGTTCCAGAGTTTGGCTGCAGCCATCGATAAAGCTCACCTCTGTTTTTACGTCTAGTTCTGGTCAGAAGCTGCTTATCTGCAGACCTGAGGGCTCCACTTGGATTCTTTTGTTAAAGAGAGATAAGATGGAGCCAATCCATTCACAGATTTAAAGACAACCAGATCTGGAAGTGGATTCTACCACGTACTGGTAACCAGTGGAAAAAGCTGGTGATGGGTCGTCTAGCACAGACCCACCGCTGGAACCAGACAATTGATGAGGGAGAGAACTGTGACAGCGCCGTTCCTTCACTTGACCTCAGTCGCTCTCGTCTGCTCCCTCGTAACACTGCTCTTTATTGAGCTTACATGAATATGCACAAGTTCATTATGACGTCTTACACAGGTATGAACAAAGAGTACCAGTCTGTGCATAGTGTGTGTGTGTGTGTGTGTGTGTGTGTGTCTGTGTGTGTGTGTGTGTCTGTGTGTGTCTGTGTGTGTGTGTGCGTCTGTGTCTGTGTGTGTGTGTGTGTGTGTGTGTGTGTGTGTGTGTGTGTGTGTGTGTGTGTGTGTGTTCCAGATGTGACCCTGTGACCCCAAAGCTGGTGCTAAGAGTCCAGCGGTCCCCCTAACAAAGGGCTCTTATACTTAACCAGACACAGAGTAGGTGTCCTCCTACACCAGGGGTCTCAAACTCGTGGCCCGCGGGCCAATTGCGGCCCGCAGGACGATAGTTTTTGGCCCCACCTTAATATGAAAATTTAATGTTAGTTTGATAATGTATGACACTTTACAGTGTTGTGGGCGGAGCTGAATTAACCCACCAATCAGGGTGGGATATGGATCTCAGGGGACACCAGCCGGGCTTGATGCAAGCAGGGAAACATTTCTCAATGAGTCAAAGTTCCAGCAGCGTTGCCCTGGAGTGTTTCTTTCTTTCCTGTGCCTGGCTGGCTTCCTCCTTTCTATTGGGCAAACGCCGACATTCGCCCCAGCGCGCTGCGTTCACAACACTTCAAAAAAAGTTGTTTTTTTAAGTTGCTGCCCAGCGGGACATTATACGTATATAGATTTATACACACGTCAGTGGGATTTAAAGTTATTTTTCCACAGAGAGAGATCTCATATTAACTCTCACAGTGATGCGTAGGCGGCGGGATAAAAGAAAAGTCATGAACTCAATGCAGCCCAATTTAGTCTGCAGTCACATAGCGACACCTGTTCATCGGCAACAACAGTCCCCGGTAACCCGGACTAATTATAGGGTCGCACCGTAATTTGTGGCTCCATGTTTTTATTTGCATCACTCCGTTTGCACTCCGTTTTGAAGTGATGGAGGAGCTGCTCACAGTAATTCCAATGCATGGCCAGACCACCGCTCAGCAGATATTTACAAGCTGTGTGATGCCATTGAGAATGTTGGTTTGCCATGGAAGAGGTTTGTTGGAATAACAACAGATGGAGCGCCATCAATGACAGGGAGGAAACATGGACTGGTGGCACAAAACAAACTGGAAGAGGAAGGCGTGGAGGAGGCCATTGCTCTGCACTGCATCATCCATCAGCAGGTCCTTTGCAGCAAATGCCTGAAGTTTGACAATGTGATGTCTATTGTTGTGAAATGCATCAACCAAATCAGATCCAGGGGCTTAAAGCACCGAAGGTTCTGTGCTTTTTTAGAGGAAATGGAGTCAGAATATGGGGATGTGCTCGACTTCACTGAGGTACGTTGGCTCAGCAGGGGAAATGTATTAAAGAGACTTTTTGAGTTGAGAGCAGAAGTGAAGCCTTCATGGAGAAGGATGGAGTTAGTGTTCCTGTGCTAACTGATCCCAAATGGCTCATGGACTCAGCTTTTCTTGTTGATATGACACATGAGCTTAATGTACTGAACAAGACGTTACAAGGCCAGGGGCAACTTGTCAGTGCTGCCTATGACAACGTGAGAGCATTCTCCACAAAACTGGCGCTCTGGAAAGCTCAGCTCTCTCAGACAAACCTTTGCCATTTCCCAGCATGCAAGGCACTCGTGGATGCAGGCACACCATTCAGTGCTGACGAGTATGTTGATGTCATTTTGAGGCTACAGGAGGAATTTGATCACAGATTTGCTGACTTCAAGACACACAGAGCCACCTTTCACATTTTTGCGGACCCCTTCTCCTTTGATGTGCAAGATGCCCCTTCTGTGCTTCAAATGGAGCTCATTGAGCTGCAGTGCAACTCTGAACTCAAAGCAAAGTTCAGGGAGGTGAGTGGAAAAGCAGACAAGCTTGGACAATTTTTGAGAGACTTGAGCCCTAGTTTCCCTCGGCTTTCCCGAATGTTCAAGCGGACCATGTGCCTTTTTGGTAGCACATACTTGTGCCAAAAGCTCTTCTCCACTTTGAACTTCAATAAGTCCAAGTACAGGTTCAGACTTACGGATGATCATCTTCAAGACATACTGAGGGTCGCAACTGCTTCCTCCCTCCGGCCAAATCTGGCTCGGCTATGCGAGAGGAAACGCTGCCAGGTCTCTAGCAGCAAGGAGTAGGCAAGAGAAGCCATGTTCAGAAGAACAGTTCATTTTCTACAGTGTTCCATTCATGTTCAGAAGAAGGTTATAGAACTGTTAATACAGACATTTCAATCTAAACACAGCAGATATAGAAGACTGAAAAAAACACACAAGTTCACTGACTAAAAACATCTTATTATTATTTTATTTATGTATTACAGATTGATTTTTTTTCTTATTAATTCTTAATTTGTTTATTCATTTTTCATATTTTGTGTTAAAAAATAAAAATAAAGAGATTTGAGAAGATTGGAATTTTTTAACCATGCCTTTCTTGTAGAAAACCTAATGCGGCCCAGCCTCACCCAGACTCTGCCTGCAGCGGCCCCCAGCTAAATTGAGTTTGAGACCCCTGTCCTACACCATAAATCAGTAAGAGAGGGTACGACCTCTCTCATGGCCCCAAGTGGTGTGTGCATGCCAGAGCACTCTGGAAGGCACACAGAGTCTTTACAGACTACTCAGGATCAAACCTCTATCATTATGCAATCGATTATACAACTCTAAGCATATATGAGTAAATATTTCTAACCATAAATGACAATCAACAATATAAACCTTACAGCTGGTTTTAATAACAGAATTCATTTGTTTCTCAAACGAGAAAGAGCTATCGAGAAACACTCCTAAATCTTTAGTTCTTAACTTTTCCAGTGGGCCAAGGTCAACATTATCTGCTAATGCTAAATAGGCTGCCGTTATTAACTAATGCTAATTTGACATGAATTAGCATTATGCACTAATGCTAACACTTTTAAAAATGTGAGTAGCTAATGCTAACACTATTTCCCTTAACTTTATAACAATGTGAACGGCTAATGCTAACACTCTTTTTCCTAGCATTATAACATCTGAGCTGCTAATGCTAAGTAGGCTGCCATTAGCACCTACGTCTAATTTAAGGCAAATACGCATTAGAACCTAATGCTCATATCGTTTTCCTTTGCTTTATAACAATGTGAGCAGCTACTGCTAAATAGCATTAGCTAATAACAGCAGTCTAATTTAATGCAAGTTAGCCTCATTTGCATTACAACGATGTGAGGAGTTAACGCTAAGTATGCTGCCATTAGTGGCTAATTCTAATTAGGGGTGAATAAATATTACCAGCTAATGCTAATATCGTATTCTCTTCCCTTTTAACAATGTGAGCAGCTAGTGCTAGGTAGGCTGATGCTAGCAGCTAATGCTAAAGCTAATTTAATGTGAATTAGCATCACATTAGTGAGGAGTTAATGCTAAGTAGACTGCCATTAGCAGGTAATGCTAATTTTAGGTGAATAGGAATTGGCAGATAATGCTAATACCATATTTTCTTGCTTTATAACAATGTGACCAGCTAATGCTATGTAGGTTGCCGTTATTAGCTAATACTAATTTGAGGTGAATTAGCATTATCCCCTTATGCTAACAATGTTTTTTCTTACTTTTTAACAATACAAGTAGCTAATGTGAACACTTTTTTTTTTTATTGAATTCTAATTTTTCCCTTGCGATGTGAAGAGTTAATGCTAAATAGGATGCCATTAGTGGCTAATTCTAATTTTAGATGAGAAAGCATTAGAAGCTAATGCTAATACCATATTTTCTTGCTTTATATCAATATTAGTAGGTAATGCTAAGTACGTAGCCATTATTAGCTAATGCTAATTTAGGTGAATTAGCATTATCCACTAATGCTAACACTGTTTTTGCCAACTCTTTTCCCTTGCATTATAACAATATGAGCAGCTAATGCTAAGAAGGCTGCCATTATTAGGTAATGCTAATTATTATGTGTGTTAGCATTATCCGCTGCTGCTAGCAATGTTTTATCTTACCTTTTAACAATATCAGCAGCTAATGCTAACACTACTTTAATTTCAGTTAAACCTACTTAGCATTAATTAACTTCATTTAGCATTAAGAAGTTTTTGCTATAGGCTACCATTAGTGGCTAATGCTAATTTTAGGTAAATAGAAATTGGCAGCTAATGCTAATACCATATTTTCTTGCCTTATAACAATGTGACCAGCTAATGCTAAGCAGGTGCCATTATTAGCTAATACTAATTTGAGATGAATTAGCATTATCCGCTTATGCTAACAATGTTTTTTCTTACTTTTTAACAATACGCCATTAGTGGCTAATTCTAATTTTAGATGAAAAAGGATTAACAGCTAATGCTCATACTGTTTGCTTTGTAAGAATGACAGCAGCTAATGATATGAAGTCTACCGTTATTAACTAATGCTAATTTGATGAGAATTAGCATTATCCGATAATGGTAACTCTTTTCCCCTGCATTATAACAATGTCAGGAGTTAATGCTAAGTAGACTGCCATTAGGGGCTAACTCTAATTAGGGGTGAATAATTATTAGCAGCTAATACTAATACCGTTTTCTCTTTTTCCTTATAACAACTTGAGCAGCTAATGCTAATTTGATGCGAATTAGCATTATATTAGTGAGCAGTTAATGCTAAGTAGGCTGCCATTATTAACTAATACTACGTTGACATGAATTAGCATTATGCGCTACTGCTAATACTGTTTTCTCTTACTTATTAAAAATGATAGTAGCTAATACTAATACTCTTTTCCGTTGGGTAACAACAAAGTGAGGAATTAAGGCTAAGTTGGCTGCTTTTAGCGGCTTATTCTAATTAGGGGTGAATAATTATTAGCAGCAAATGCTAATACCGTTTTCTCTTTCCTTATAACAATATGAGCAGTTAATGCTAATTTGATGTAATTTAGCATTATATTAGTGAGGAGTTAATGCTAAGTAGGCTGCCATTAGCAGCTAAAGGTAATTTGAGGTGAATAAGCACTAGTAGCTAATGCCAATACCCTTTTCTCTTGTGTTATAATGATGTGAAACGTTAATATTGTTCTCAAACAACAGAATGAGAATGAAATATTGATTCTAACAGGGCCCATAAACAGCATTAGCTTAGCAGCATTAGCTTATCAGAGTCTCCATCATGGTCACACAAATCCTTAGCGGAGCAAAGTGGCCTACTTAGCAATAGCTGCTGTAGAAAGCAAAGGGAAAACAGTATTAGCATTAGCTGCTAAATGTGCACTTGAGAACAAATCTATTGTGAATTCAGCCGTGAATGTAGTGTTTCCAGTAAGCTTCCATTTCCAAATGTTAGCTGCTCCTGTCTGCCTCTTTGTCACACACAAAGACTGAAATGATTCACAGCCTTGTTTCATCCTTCTGTCAGTGTCACTGTGACTGTGGACATACAGCATGGGAAACACACACATGGCTGATACTTGTATCTAAAGTTACAAAATGTTGTCTCTGTCCAAATATTACCTAACTGTAAGTCTACTTTTAATGAAACTCTCAACATGACTTATCAGTTATCATTAATGTTCCTGCAAACAGACTCCTTGAAGACCCCCTACATAAATATCCATGTACTATCCAGCTAGACTAGTGTGTCTGTCCCTGAAAATATTCCTGCATGTGTGATTGTTCATGTCTCATCTGCAGGAAACAAACAGGAAGTGAGTGAAAGACACAGGAAATGATTCCAGCTCTTCCTCCTATATCAGACATTCTCTCCATACCTGAGAGTGTCCAGTCTCCAGCCTGGATCCTTCAGTCCAGCCGACAGAAGCTTCATTCCTGAGTCACCTGGATGATTGTAGCTCAGATCCAGCTCTCTCAGATGGGAGGGGTTGGAGGTCAGAGCTGAGGCCAGAGAAGTACAGCCTTCCTCTGTGATCAGACAGCCTGACAGACTGCAGACACACAAAACAACAATCCATCTGTTATCCATCTCTATAGCAGCATAACTAAGGGATGGTTCAGGGTCACCTGATCCAGCTCTAACTATAAGTTTTATCAAAAAGGAAAGTTTGAAGCTGATCGTCAAAGTAGAGAGGGTGTCTGTCTCCTGAACTCAAACTGGGAGCTGCTTCCACACCCAGTCCAACATAGCCAGGCTTTCTTTGCTGCTTTGACAAAACCTCAAATCCCAGTCAGAGATGGTGAGCATCATCACAGTGATGATCATTTCTCTGTTAACCCAGGCTTTCTGCTTCAGGATCTGTGCACGCTCACAGAACAAGGAGACCTTTAAACATCATTTCACTAAATGGATGGACTGAGCTCAGCCTACAGATGAACTGGATAAATAAAGATTTGACCTCAGTGTGCTCAGTGTTCCTGTCTATTCCTAACATATTCCTAACATGATAGCTGCACTTTAGAGCTCTAAAACTGGAACTGACACATATTTAAACTCCACATGTTACTCAGTACATTCAGTTCTGACACTCGCCCACAGTCCAACAAAGGAAACATGGAGATCACATCAGTTTGTCACCAAAGTCTAATTATTCCAGAGGGCAGTGTTGATACAACTAAAGTTATTTTTAAGCAAAGTTGAGTTTTTTATTGTCGGAGTACTTCATGTCTGAAGTATCACTTAAATGCATTACACGCTGTTGATGGCAGCAAACAAACCACCCAAACAAACAGAGGTGGGAGGCTTGGGCAGACTACGTAGGATCAGCTTGTGGGAGGAGTCAGGATAAAACCAAAGAAAGACAAGCTAACAAACACCACAGTGAAGTGAGTAGCTACAAACTGCAGGCTGATTAGTGTTGTTGAAGAAGTCGGTCTGAGGAACGTTCTTAGGATCAACAAATGACGGCATGTATGAGCCTCCCTCAAGACGCACCATCACAAGAAGAACACATGAGCTGTAGAAAAAGGAGAGACTATGAAAGCCACGGCGTTACAACGTGCACCAGCTGTTGGTCTCTCTGGAGACTACTGGGCGTGGCTGGGTAACCATGGTTACTTGGGAGTTACAGTACATGATATTAATGAAGAGTGGGAGCTGCGTTCTATAGCAAACAATTTGTTATGAGGTAATCAGCTGATCTTAGTTTAACCGGAAGCCCTTCACAATAATTGCAATGCCTTTATTTTGTACAACTACCATCAGTTCGTCTGTACTGATGGTAACTTAAAGTCACACTAATGTCGTTTAGTTTCTATAGTTTATGTAGTGGAAGTATACTACAGTATCCTGATCACTGATAGGACAGATTTATGTAGATATACACCTTTGTGTTTAACATTACTGCATTATAGTACTGTGATCTTTGTCCTTATATATGGCTATATTAGCTATACTGATGTACGTACATATAACTGGATATGTAACTTATCTATTCATCTTATTTGTCATGTATTTGTATTGTGTACTTCCTTTTTGTAAGAAACCACACACATGATCACAGCCGCAAGAATCAATCAGTGAAAGAATAAAGTGTCTCAAACCAAACCTTAAGCTCTTTATTCCACATGCTGGGATCATTTGGCCTTCAGTGGTGTTCTGGCTGACACACCGGAGTGACCAGAGTGCTAAAGAGTGAATCGGACACACCAGTGTCATCTCTGATATCTCCACTACATTTAATCGTCCTTCAGCTTGTGGCTGCCGTTAGCTGGTCTGCTAGTTAGCTGATTTGCTATTTAGCCGGTGTGCTAGTTAGCTGGTGTGCTAGTTAGCCGGTTCGCTAGTCAGCTGGTGTGCTGACCAGCGAACCAGTAGGTTACAAGATGAGCTTGTCTGTCTGATGAGCCAGCTCTCTCTGTCTTGGTCATTTTGTCCTTGGGCAAAACCTAACCTACCACTACAACTGTAGCTTACCTCCACCAGTGTGTGAATGTGAGAGTGAATGAATACAGGGAGTGCAGAATTATTAGGCAAATGAGTATTTTGTCCACATCATCCTCTTCATGCATGTTGTCTTACTCCAAGCTGTATAGGCTCGAAAGCCTACTACCAATTAAGCATATTAGGTGATGTGCATCTCTGTAATGAGAAGGGGTGTGGTCTAATGACATCAACACCCTATATCAGGTGTGCATAATTATTAGGTAACGTCCTTTCCTTTGGCAAAATGGGTCAAAAGAAGGACTTGACAGGCTCAGAAAAGTCAAAAATAGTGAGATATCTTGCAGAGGGATGCAGCAGTCTCAAAATTGCAAAGCTTCTGAAGCGTGATCATCGAACAATCAAGCGTTTCATTCAAAATAGTCAACAGGGTCGCAAGAAGCGTGTGGAAAAACCAAGGCGCAAAATAACTGCCCATGAACTGAGAAAAGTCAAGCGTGCAGCTGCCAAGATGCCACTTGCCACCAGTTTGGCCATATTTTGGAGCTGCAACATCACTGGAGTGCCCAAAAGCACAAGGTGTGCAATACTCAGAGACATGGCCAAGGTAAGAAAGGCTGAAAGACGACCACCACTGAACAAGACACACAAGCTGAAACGTCAAGACTGGGCCAAGAAATATCTCAAGACTGGTTTTTCTAAGGTTTTATGGACTGATGAAATGAGAGTGAGTCTTGATGGGCCAGATGGATGGGCCCGTGGCTGGATTGGTAAAGGGCAGAGAGCTCCAGTCCGACTCAGACGCCAGCAAGGTGGAGGTGGAGTACTGGTTTGGGCTGGTATCATCAAAGATGAGCTTGTGGGGCCTTTTCGGGTTGAGGATGGAGTCAAGCTCAACTCCCAGTCCTACTGCCAGTTTCTGGAAGACACCTTCTTCAAGCAGTGGTACAGGAAGAAGTCTGCATCCTTCAAGAAAAACATGATTTCCATGCAGGACAATGCTCCATCACACGCGTCCAAGTACTCCACAGCGTGGCTGGCAAGAAAGGGTATAAAAGAAGAAAAACTAATGACATGGCCTCCTTGTTCACCTGATCTGAACCCCATTGAGAACCTGTGGTCCATCATCAAATGTGAGATTTACAAGGAGGGAAAACAGTACACCTCTCTGAACAGTGTCTGGGAGGCTGTGGTTGCTGCTGCACGCAATGTTGATGGTGAACAGATCAAAACACTGACAGAATCCATGGATGGCAGGCTTTTGAGTGTCCTTGCAAAGAAAGGTGGCTATATTGGTCGCTGATTTGTTTTTGTTTTGTTTTTGAATGTCAGAAATGTATATTTGTGAATGTGGAGATGTTATATTGGTGTCACTGGTAAAAATAAATAAATGAAATGGGTATATATTTGTTTTTTGTTAAGTTGCCTAATAATTCTGCACAGTAATAGTCACCTGCACACACAGATATCCCCCTAAAATAGCTAAAACTAAAAACAAACTAAAAACTACTTCCAAAAACATTCAGCTTTGATATTAATGAGTTTTTTGGGTTCATTGAGAACATGGTTGTTGTTCAATAATAAAATTATTCCTCAGAAATACAACTTGCCTAATAATTCTGCACTCCCTGTAGTGGGATTGTAAAGGGTCTTTGAGGGTCTCGAAAAGCGCTATATAAATGCAATCCATTATTATTATTAAGAGCATCTTTAGGCCTGACTGTGCTCATCCTTCCTCCAACCTCTCCTTACCAAAGATAACAACTACATCAGTATTAGCTCAATAACAATTTCTGCAATTCAATTGTGGACATTCATTTTTAAACCTTGTGTAAAACGATAAAACCTCAAAGTCTGAGCATTATTCTTTGTGCAAACAGCTCTTGCAGGTTCCCCCGGACTTAGGTTATTTTTATTATTTAATTACTTTCCTTTAAGCAGCTGTTCAGGCTACTAAACTCATCCCAGAAATAACAAGTGACACCATTAATAGTAGAGGTGGGAATCACCATACAACTCGCGATACGATATTATCACAATACTTAACGCACGATACGATATTATTGCGATTTTTTAAAATATTTTGCGATATTTAAATTCTGCACATAAAGGTAAACTTTATCAATATTCATTTTATCTAATATCAAAGTCTCACACTCAGTCTTTCTCTCATTTCAGTCAGTTTTATTGTTGACAAACTGAACGGTTTGTATTACAGTCTAGTCCAACTTAACTGAATGCAACCATCTGGTACAATTATAGCTATTCTGAACTATGCAATTTATGAAAACTATGCAGCCCCTTCAGCAACTGAAGAATTTGAAAGTAAATTTAAAAAAATATATAATTTTACATTAAATAAAAAAGTTTCAAACTTAATTAAAATTAAACATGTCTTAAATTAAAATAAGTAAACTGTCATGTTTATTGCTGCCAAAAAAAAAGTTAAACACATTTGGACAGTGAAGGAATGTCAGGATTGTTGCTCAGAAAAAGGATCAACATGCTCTGAAGTCAACATGCTCTGACTCCAGAGCATGTTGACTTCAGAGAAAAAATTGTTTGTAACAAAATATCGATTTCTGCTGTCCCTGTATCGATACATTATTAGCAAACAAAATATCACGATACTACACAGTATCGATTTTTTCCCCCACCCCTAATTAATAGTGGAGCTAACTTTAACAGGTGAAACTGATTTGACCTATAAGGCTACTGCAGTTACTTCTTATCAGTTTTAGTAGGGAAGACATCTGGATGAGGTAGTTAGTAGTATGTAGTTAGTACCGGGCGACTCCCCTCCCCCACATCGGCACCAGAACCCTGTATTATCTACAGGGTAAGACTGCCTGTTTTATCAAACTATGGCCATTACTACTGTGATCATTTGCAGCCCAGTGTGCCGCTCTCTCTGCTGGGATGAACCACTGGAGCTCACCCAGTCATCCCTTTCTTTCTCTCAAGAAGAAGTGAAATAAATATATTTATTATGTTACGAGTCTAATATTCTTTAAATCAAACTGTAATGAATAAATCAAGCAAGAAGATTTGGTGGCTCCACGTGTTGTAGAAGAAAAGATAAACATCTCATTTTGAGAAATCAGCCTTTAAAATTAAGTACTGTGAATAAAAAACAAACAGCGAGCCAATCAGCAGTCGCCAATATCCTCCTAATTTCATTCACAAAGAAATCAAATATATATATTATGGGCCCAAAGGAGCCTAAATCTTTAAATTAGGCAGTACATGAAGTATTTTTTTAAATAAACAAAGACATGACTATAACAACTTTTAGTAATTCAGAGTCCAATTATCCACTCAAATGTGAATAAAAGTTCACTTGACAGCTGTAAAAGTTACCTGTTTATACAATAATATAAATCACATTTCAAATGATCATCTGTGGAAAAGTTTGAATCCTGACCTGAGAGTTTCCACTGCACACTGTGAACTCTTTAGTCCAGCGGACAGAAGCTTCACTCCTGAATCCTGCAGGTCAGAGTTACTCAGGTTCAGCTCTCTCAGACTGGAGGACTGGGAGCTGAGGACTGAGGACAGAGCTTCACAGCTTCTCTCTGACAGGTTACAGCCACTCAGTCTGAAAAATAAAAGACAATCTATAAAACAAGTACTCATGTAGAGTTTGTTAATACATTTCACAACATTAAATGTTGACTTTCTATTTTTAAAGGAAACATAAACATACTAAGATACAACATCATATGTATGAACTTTAATTAATAATTCTAAAAACTAAATGTTTTCTGATCTGACCTCAGAGTATTCAGTTTACAGTTTAAACGTTGTAGTCCAGCAGACAGAAGCTTCACTCCTGAATCCTGCAGCTTTCTGATACTCAGGTCCAGCTCTGTCAGACTAGAGGACTGCGAGCTGAGAACTGAGGACAGAGCTTCACAGTTTTCCCCTGAGAGTTCACAGATGTTAAGTCTGAAGATAAAAACATGAATAAAGATTGTTGTTAAAGTGTAATCAAGGTGCAATAGCTTATTGTCTTGTGCTGAGCAGGTTAGTAAAACTTCCATTTAACTTTGAAATGAATAAAAATGCTATGAAACAAGGATAACTGGATAAAGACATAAACAAAAACAAACATCAAACACATAAACAAACAGAACTAAACATAATACAAATTGATCTGACCTCAGAACATTCAGTTTGGCATCTGGACTCTCCACTGCAGCAGACAGAAGCTTTACTGCTGAAGCCTTCAGGCTGTTGGTACTCAGGTCCAGCTCTCTCAGACTACAGGACTGGGAGCTGACCACTGACAACAAATTTTCACAGCCTTTCTCTGAGACGTTACAGCTGCTCAGTCTGAGAGAGAAAGGAAAAAAACAAAAACAAAAAAAAAAAAAACAATATATGTGATCAAATTAAATTTGTTTATATGTTGAACCCTTTTTTTAAAAAATTTATTTAAACCTATGAGACTATGAGTGCTACCAGTCCAGTGCACATGATTGGTACCTTGATGGTACCTTGCTCAGGGGTACCACAAGGTAACTATTCGGTGGATTCGACCCCTGACCTTATGATCATGGGGCGACCACTCTGCCTACTGAGCTAATAATTCTGTGTACACTGTCATACAATATTAACTAAAACAATTATTTTAGAAAATTTTAGTAATTCAATAATCATGCTCATTACCTGTGTATTGTGAATAACACTTGATTTTAAACACTAGCTGTATAAAACTCTTCCTGTTAAAGGTGTGTATAAAGGAGATGAGCTGAAATGCAGACTTCATGGAGAATGTTTGCTGTCAGGATATATCAAAGACAAAGCAGAGATCCATCCAGTCTCTTCCACTAAGCCCACAGAGGGACAGACAACCACTCTCACTCACACCTGCATGAAGTTTAGATCACCAGGTAACCTAACTGCATGTCTGTGGACAGTGGGAAGAAACTGTAGAGGACCCAGAGTGAACCCACTGTAATTCTGTGATAACACTGGTTATGGAAGCCTTACAGTTACATATGGTTACTGACAAGAAACACGACCTTAGAGGCAATTTCAGTAATGAAGACCGAGTTTCTCCCTCCATACAGGATGAAAACATGACAGCACAGCAGAGATTTATATTTAAAAAGGGAGGGTGTGCACTGAAAGTGAGATACAAACTTGAACTTAAATTATGAACATCAGAAAAAGATGTAGGTGAAGTCTGGCAGGTGAAGTTTGTGCTTTAGAATAAAACAACCAAACTCCTGGAGTTGGAGACAAATGAACAAACTGAGGATAATAAACCTGTCAGAGGGGCTGAAGCATCAGAGCTCATGTTCTTATAGGCTGGGTCTGGATTGTCCTTTGATAAGAGTTACAGAACAAAGTGTGTTTTAGAAATGCTGGAGTGAAACATTAAAACTACCATATATTTACCGAGTGACTGATGATCATTTAATTTACTATTTTAAAAAAATGTTACAGTGCTCTTTGAACTCAGCATTTCTGATTTATTTCCCATGATTTTAACAATGAAGCGATGACAACATGTTTACTCACAGAGCTTTGTTGGAGGCTTTGACCACTGGCAGCAGCCTCAGAAGAGCCTCCTCTGAAGCAGAGTATTTCTTCAGGTCAAACACATCCAGATCTTCTTCTGATGACAGTAAGATGAAGACCAGAGCTGACCACTGAGCAGGAGACAGTTCATCTGTGGAGAGACTTCCTGATCTCAGGGACTGTTGGATCTCCTCCACTAGAGAACGATCATTCAGTTCATTCAGACAGTGGATCAGATTGATGCTTTTCTCTGCAGACAGATTCTTACTGAGCTTCTCCTTGATGTACTGGACTGTTTCCTGATTGGTCAGTGAGCTACTTCCTGTCTGTGTCATCAGGGCTCGTAGGAGAGTCTGATTGGTCTGCAGGGAAAGACCCAGGAGGAAGCGGAGGAACAAGTCCAGGTGTCCATTTGGACTCTGTAAGGCCTTGTTCACAGCACTCTGGTAGAAGTGTTTCTTTGCAGATTCTCCTGTTTCAGACTTCTTGGATGTTGTTTGTTGTTGTTCCAGCAGATTGAGTCCAGAGTTGATGAAGGTCAGATGGACATGAAGAGCAGCCAGCAACTCCTGAACACTCAGATGGATGAAGCAGAACGCCTTGTCCTGGTACAGTCCTCTCTCCTCTTTAAAGATCTGTGTGAACACTCCTGAGTACACTGAGGCTGCTCTGATATCGATGCCACACTCTGTCAGGTCTGATTCATAGAAGATCAGGTTTCCTTTCTGCAGCTGATCAAAAGCCAGTTTTCCCAGAGACTCCATCATCTTCCTGCTCTCAGGACTCCAGTGTGGATCTGTCTCAGCTCCTCCATCATACTTGACCTTCTTCACTTTGGCCTGAACCACCAGGAAGTGGATGTACATCTCAGTCAGGGTCTTGGGCAGCTGTCCTCCCTCTCTGGTTTCCAGCACATCCTCCAGAACTGTAGCAGTGATCCAGCAGAAGACTGGGATGTGGCACATGATGTGGAGGCTTCGTGATGTCTTGATGTGGGAGATGATCCTGCTGGCCTGCTCCTCATCTCTGAATCTCTTCCTGAAGTACTCCTCCTTCTGTGGGTCAGTGAACCCTCTGACCTCTGTCACCATGCCAACACAGTCAGGAGGGATCTGATTGGCTGCTGCAGGTCGTGTGGTTATCCAGAGGCGAGCAGAGGGAAGCAGTTTCCCCCTGATGAGGTTTATCAGCAGCACATCCACTGAGGTGGACTTTCTAGGGTCAGTTAGGATTGTAGTTTTGTGGAAGTCCAGAGGAAGTCGACACTCATCCAGACCATCAAAGATGAACACAACCTGGAAGTCTTCAAAGCTGCAGATTCCTGCTTCTTTGGTTTCAGTAAAGAAGTGATGAACAAGTCCCACCAAGCTGAACTTTTCCTCTTTCAGCACATTCAGCTCTCTGAAAGTGAATGGAAATATGAACTGGATGTCCTGGTTGGCTTTGTCTTCAGCCCAGTCCAGGCTGTATTTCTGTGTTAAGACTGTTTTCCCAATGCCAGCCACTCCCTTTGTCAGCACTGTTCTGATTGGTTCATCTCTTCCAGGTGAGGCTTTAAAGATGTCTTCTTGTCTGATGGTTGTTTCTGGTCTGTCTGGTTTCCTGGATGCTGTTTCAATCTGTCTGACCTCATGTTCATCATTGACCTCTGCAGTCCCTCCCTCTGTGATGTAGAGCTCTGTGTAGATCTGATTCAGGAGGGTTGGGTTTCCTGCTTTAGCGATGCCCTCAAACACACACTGGAACTTCTCCTTCAGCTTAGACTTAAGTTTACGATGACAAACAGCAGCTGGAAGTTCTGAATAATAATAATAAAAATACAACTTTAACAATCATATTTTACAAAATGCTGATGACAATTTCTGACCCACTGAGAAATGACTGAACACACTGGTGTCACAAGTGTCTCATTTATCCAGCAGCTTAAATCTTTAGATAAATCCTCTTACTGCTCTGCAGACGGTCAGCCAGCTCCTCCTGCTTCATTCTCCTCAGGAAGTCCACTGTGATCTTCACAAATGCCTCTCTGCTGTTTCTCCTCTGCTCATCATCCTCCCTCTGAAACTCCAAGCACTGGGGCTTATTTGGATTCAGAGCCTTCTGGATCTTCTTCAGCTCGTTCTTCACAAAAGTGATGATGTTGTCCTCCAGCAGCTGGAACAGAATATTTATGAATGACCCACCACTCTGAACTTTAGTCCACACAACATCCACTTCTTTACGATCAAGGGGCATATCATCCACGACCTCTTCGCCAATTATAGGTTTGACTTTATCTGATTAACTGAGACTTTGTCCACAACTCCAAGATCCCAAAACGTTGATGCTGTTCATATGAATGCAGCGATTTCAGTGGGAGAAACATTTCACTGGTGTTCAGAGCTGAACTACCAACAGGTTGATGATCAAAGCCAGAAACTTGGAGATGTTTCAGGTGACTGAGTTGATCGTACAGACAACTGGTCTTAAAGGTTCACTCTGTTTACACATACAGATCAGTATTTAAGGTTTGACTCTCATCATCCACTGGAGCACAAACTGGACGTCATCAGGACACAACAACACAGAACAAACACCATCCCCACAGACACAGCAGCCAGCGAAGCAGAAGAACTTCACATCAAGAAGGTCCTGAGTAAATGTGAATGCTGGTTTGAGGGCGGAGTCAAGGAGGCCATTTATGTGAAAAGGAAAGACCATCTCTGAATGGAGGAGGGGCCCAAGGGTACAACTGTCACCATCTTACATGCTGTGATTGCAGCCATTCCCCAGCTCTCTGTGAACTGGACTCATGACCATTGATCAACAACCATTGATCAATGGTCCTGACAATATGCGTACCAATGATCAATGAACTGACCTCCCAGCCCATTGTTCCTTCAGTGGGCTGGTTTCAGTCATACAAATGTCCTGTTTATGAGATTGAAACCTGCAGTCAGCTGAGACTGAAGAAGTCACCTGATGATGATGAAACGTTTCTCCCACTGAAAACATCCAGATGAACAGAATCAAGCTTTTTGGGATTTACGTACCTGGATGATTGAGCATCAAGACACAACTCTGTGACTTTTCTCAGATGAATAAATCCTCTCCTCCAGCTTTGTTTACATCTACCAGCCCTGTGGCGCTGCCCAGGGAAATAATCTATGTGAGAGGTGGAAAGTCATACAGGTGTCTGCTCCTGCCTTCAGTTATTTTATCTACTGTGTGTCAACTGGCTGAACCTCCTCCAACTGTCTACTGTCTCCCTAAACTCAACAATGACTTAGTGATCTATCCATTCTCTGACCAAACACATCCTGCTGCAGGAGGTTAACATAGCAGCCAATGATGATCCCACTCACTGTGAACAACACATCTGGACCTGATTTGCTGCTCTGGTTTACACGTGAACTTCCACTGCTGCTGTCACCAACTTGAGAGGCTCTACAGAAAAACTGGACTTGTCCATAAAAATCATAAACTACATTACAAGGACAGCATTGCTCAATCAACTCTAATTACTACTGACATGTTATCTCTTCTAACTAAGGTACAGACACTCAAACTTGCTGCTTTCAGTGAGAAGTCAAATGTCTGAATATGAGCTGGAAGCCGCTGAGAGTCCTCCCTCCTTCCCGTGGGGTTTACTTTCTCTACTACTTTCAATATAAACACGCCCCTTTCATGCACCTGCAGAGGGCCACCAGCAGATGGAGCTGTCTTAAACAAATCCACTTGGATAGTTAGCTGTAGATGATTTTATCAGTATGATTGTAGGACTTTGAGTTATTCTTCAGATTTATTTAAACTCTTATATTGTGCACAAGTGTTGAGCGACCCATAATTTCTCTGTACTTTTCATAAGAGCAGCCAGACTTTCAGCTAGTTTTTGTTTTTTAAGAGCTCAAAGTTATTGAAGAAACAGTTATTCAGCTTCATTCCCACTGATCTCGACTACAAACTGTTTCACTTTGGTTTTTGTTTAAAGCCTCGATGTTTAAAACGTTTCCCTGTGATCACATTTGCACCGTCTGATTTCAAAGTTTGTTTCTTTTGGTCATTTAGTCCACAGAGTCCTTGGTGTTCTGAAAGGGACCTATAAATAAATGCATTATTATTAATAATAAAGTAGTTGTTGTACATGTACAGACCATAAATATGGAGTCCAGCTGTGTTTGATGCTGCTGGGCAGACTGACCACTGGGAACCTCTGAGCTCTGCTGCTCCACTCTGTGGAGGAACCATGAAGGATTAGATCAACACAGGATAACGATCCAGGAGTTTCTGCTCAAATAACTTCATCTGAATCAAGTCTGTCAAGTTTTAGACTCTCAGATTCTGAAGATATATTTTCTGTTTTCTATGAACTTTCTTTCATCAGTGATGGAAGTGATGATGCTGCAGAAGCTCAGAGGAAACTTTGAGAAAACTGTGATGAACCATCAACTAATGCTCTCAGGAGGCCAAAGGTCCCTGAATGTAACTGTGCAGCAGATTCATCGAGTGTTTGAAACCTGACCACTTCCATATGTTTTCATTCTAACACAAGAAGTCCTTTTCTCATTGCTTTGATTTGAGTTTTCATTTGAGTTTTCTGAGTCTCGTATTTGGAGTCGAGTCTAATCAATGATCTGACAGAAGAACATTAAAAAGGAGTTACCAGTGCTGTCAAAATTAACATGTAGGGTTAGGGTTAGGGGTTCATCTGTTATCATGATTAACATGATAAAAACCTTTAACACGACACATCTGGAGAGCAGAACGACTCAAAATCCCTGAAATGTTTCTATCAACGCACTTCGAGCAGTTTGTCCGAGTAGAGTTACCTTTGCACACGTGCAGATGTGCAGCACATCTGTTAGTGACGGCAGCTGAACCAATCAGCTCAATATGGAAGATGACAAACACACACTGACCTCCCGATGGAAAGTTTGAGTATTAAAAAAATAACAAGACGGACCAGCCGACCAACATGAAGGATTCTGCACATCGTGACAGAAGGAATTTTCTTTTCACCGAAGCACTTCCAGCTTAAAATATCACAACAATGCAAAGCACTGATGACACAACTGCCAAGTGGACAAACTGCAGACCTGTTAGTGTTGTTAATAACATAGTTTTGGTTCCTCGTGTCAAAGACTTGAAGAAGAGTGACAGAGAGTGTTAGACTGCTGCAGGATCAGTGCCACCTCCACAGACCTGTGAAGAAAATGATTGTTTGACAGATGGGCTCAGATTCAGGATCAGCTGAGGAGTTTGTGGCTGACAGAATCCTGCAGGTACAGAGCAGAGCCCATCATTAGCATGCAGGACTGTCCCTGGGGGGGTCGGCTCATTCAGGAGGTTAATCAATGTTTACATGTTCAATAAACATGTTAAGTGTGTAAATTTGCCCTTTTCTCTCGAGTCTGTTTGCTCATGAAATGAAATTTGATTCGTTTACATTAAAAATGATGTTTAATGGTGATTAATCCAAATGAATCCACAGTAACCCTGTGATGAGTCTGATTAAACATTTTCATTAACAGCAGTAATATAGATTATATATGATTATATATTAGTGCACACTTAGCTTTTAGTATATATGTTTGTTACAAAGTTGTATTTACAGCAGAGAAGCTGAGTTAAAGACTGAAAACTATTCAAAGTCTCTTTGAATTGAAGCGTTTAACATTCTTTGTGTTTATTCTGCATTGACTTCATTATATGGTGTAAACGTCTGTTACAGGCTTAAATATAAAGTTGGAAAAATGTAACTGCAGCTATTGATCAAGTAATTGTGATTAATCAGGATTAATGACAGAAGATTGTGTCATTAATTAGTCATTTTTAATCTACTGACAGCACTAGTGTTCACTCTGGTGCCTCCAACTGTTTTACGCCCTTTCAACACCTTCGTGGTCAAAAGTGTACACGCACAAAATCTACAATAAAATCCTCACGCAGCAATAGGACAGACACACAATCCATTTATCTCTGTGTCTCAAACACACACACGTGTATTCAAAGCCTCGATTTGTTCATATTTCATCTGTTGTGTTTTTATCTTCAGCGTTTTCAGTGTTGCTGCATTTACACCAAAAATGTTTCCATTGATGAATCAGATTGATTTGAATGTGTTTCATCCATACAAATCCCTCCCTGGTGGTCACATGACTCTATAACATAACAGGAGTCATGTGACAAGAGTTTCATGCTGTAAAATGTCAAAATGGTTGAATGTGGTGGAGTAAAAATGTGAGATGTCAACTACTTTTCTTCAATATGAAATGTTTGCAGGGCCTGACAGGAAGTGGACGGACGCTCTGATCACTTCCTGTTTGCTGAAGTGGGTTTTCAGTTGTTTAGAAACCAAAGGCTTGTTTTAAAAGACAGTTTAAATGGGACTGAGGGAACGACGTGTTTGTAGTTTATATCCAACAACATCGATCAGTTTAATCAAAGAGTTCATGTTGCTAACAGCTCACCTCTCTGCAGCAGACACAGGCTGGACTTTAAAATCAATGGGAAGACCTTTAGACCAGTCACTCCTTAAGGACACACAGCTGGGTCCAGGTTCAGGTCCAGCAGGTCTCCCATGGATCCTGTCAGAGAAGAAAAATGTGTTTTGAGAATGAGCAGAAGGAAACTCCAAAGTAGTGTTTCACAGTGTAAGAACAGAGCGCCACCCAGGGGTCATTTACACTGTGCAGGACTATTGATGGTCCCACTGTGAGCAGCAGGAGTTTAAATGTTGGACATGTTTGATAGAAATAAGGAATAAAGGTTCAGTGACTTCCTTTGAGATGCAGTTTAGAGACCAGGAAACATCAAACAGTTCATTTAAATCAGATAAACTGACATCAAAGAGTTCATGTTGCTAACAGCTCACCTCTCTGCAGCAGACACAGGCTGGGATTTAAAATCAATGAGACGACCAGCAGACCAGTCACTCTGTAAGGACACAGAGCTGGGTGGAGGTCCAGGCTGGTTCCTGTGAATAATGATGCAGCAGTGATGTGAGTGCTGAGCTGTGACATGGAGAAGAGTCATGGACAGTTAGAGATGGTCATCTCACCTCTGAGCTTTGGTCTGGCTCTCATGTTCCCCACACAGAGTGCTTTTAGAGGGAGGGACTCCCTCCTCTCTGTCCTCACACTGATCCATGCTGCTCAATTCACATCAGCTCACACACACTTTCTACCTGCAGAGGAAACACAAATCATTCATGTGCACATCAGCTGAAATCCTCCTTTCATCATGTGTGCTGTCCAAATATCAGCTGCTTCTTTCCTGCTTCATCTCAGTGTCAGCTGGATGCAGTCAGACAGCAGTGTGAGGCAGAGGAAGCTGCCATCAGCTGCTCTGCTATCAGTCCACTAGATGGAGCCTGAAGCACACACGATGCATTCACTGACACACACTGATTCACTGTTTGGGAAACTAGAAAAATGTTGGTCTTGAACTAGCTGCATAATGCAGACAGGGTAGGACCCAAATATAACGGCGAAACATCTTCAAGCAACTTATAGAAGTCCAGATGCTTTTCTTTCCAAGCTCCTTAAACTATGATGACCTGGATGACTGAGAACCTTCACAGGAAAAATGAAACACACTGAACAAAGAATGCAAGACTTTCACAATAAAACAGCAAACAAAGGAACACAACACTGACACGTGAGCTTGACAGAGGAGTGGAGGAAAGGCAGACGAGAGTGAGCGAGGGAAAGAGGAGACAAGAGAGACATGACAGGCTGAGGAAATATAGAAAGGAGCATCAGGCCTCACACAAACACACACAAACACACACAGAGACACACAGAGGCACACAGAGACACACAGAGACACAGAGGGAATCTAATGATCAAGGAACTAAACAGGAAGTATAAGAAACTCAAAGAAGCATAAATAAGACTGTAAATGAACCAGAACCATAAACCATAATACAAAAAATGCAAAGTGCTTGGTCAAAGGGACCCAGAACCATTAAAGTTCTTTTCTTTGCTCTTCAGTGTTTGAGTTCAAACAGACTCCACATTAAACTATGACAGCACCGTCCCTGCTGCTGCTGTCAGACCTGTTATTCACTCACTGCTCGCCAGTGTTTCTAATGAGTTTTACTCATCCATGAGAGTTTAAAGCTTGCACTTACAAGCAATGTTCCCTCTAATGTTTCACTTGTCTGAGCGAACACACAACCTCCCTGAGCGATCCACTGTGAGCGACATTAGACGTGTGCACTGTGGTCACGCCAGCGTCGAATCCATCCAAGTTACATGTTTATTAAAATAATCAATTTACAGCGTTTACATTTCTGTTAAACTACTTTTAATTAACTGCTTTAGCCCACTTACAATGAAAGTTAAAAAAGAAAATCTTGTTCATGACCTGTAGCATGTTAACACTATTGGAAGGAAAAATAACTTGAACTTCAATTTTGAAAACACAACTTTCTTTAAATAAAGCTCTGACTTGTATTATGAGTCTGTGGTCTGGGAGAGAGTCTGTAACTCTGTCTGCAACATACAGTAAATAATGACCAATGTTGGGCAGTTAATTATATAGTTACTTCTTCAAAAAAGTAACTGAGTTTTGCAAACAGAGTTTTTTGCAGCTGTTTACTGCAAAAAACTACAGCCAAGGTGTTTTTTTTAAAATAAACATTTCAAACTATTTACAGAACAATCAGCTGTTCTGCATCAAATCTGATGCCACACAAATTATTTGTGCCGCTCCAAAAAATAATTTCTGTCCACTATGAGATGAAGGAGAACAACAGCCTGATACCTGCAGGCCTGACAGCAGCAGATGTTTCACTGCTGTAACACCTGTAACACTCAGCAGTCGCCTCATTGTTCTGACACACACAACAACACTATTGACTACACTACACACTAACTACACACTAACTACACAAGATTTGCTCTAAACGTCTCAAATCTCTCACATCTCAAAACACCGCCGTCACTCCGTTTCTTAACAACTAAATGCCATGTTTTGATTGGTCGACATGGTACATTTTTCGACCAATAGGAAAGGCTGGGGGTTGGTATTGTTTTTGCTCACAGGCTTTCGAGCGTTTTCCTTATAAAACGCAGTTTTTACCGTTTCTTCCTGCAGTAAATATAAACAACGACAGTATTCAGGAAGAAAACCAAACATTGCAGATATTTTTATCATAACTCTGGTTTTACGTGGTCGATCAACACAATTTAAAAACTGGTATAAAGTCCACACTTTTCCTGTCAGTTGTTCGTCTGTCCTGCTCACATCTCCAATGGTTGTACACGTTGTCATTAACGTGGCTTCACTCCACATCAGCCGCTTTGCTAAAACACCGGCACATATTTACTTTAATTTCAATTCAGGTTAGAATTCTTTTTGTGTGCTCAATACAGATTTTCTCTGCGCAGAGACCGTGCCAACAGTGCGCAGCTTAGAGGGAACATTGCTTACAAGGTGACTACCAATAAAAATGAGTGTGCTTCACTGTCAGAGCTACGGTGATTCATCCAGTAGGACTTGATAATAAAAATATTTGTTTGATGCTTTGCATTGAGGCGCATTGTTGAATTTGCAGGGACACAATAACCACAGATCAGTTGTTCAAACCACTACAGTAGGGAGCCATGTCATGAATAATAAACAAATACTAATACTAATACTACTACTAATAATAATGTTAATTTAAGTAATTGTTTTTGACTGAACATCACATATAATGTAACAAGCAGTAAATTCAGGTTAAGTGCATTATCAGCATTTGGAGGAGCTCCTTATCCTTCACTGCTCACCTCTTACAAAGTGTTCACACAGTTTGCTAGCTTCTTTCAGCCTGCTAGCTATGCTAACAAGTCTACTACACACACTTGACTCGGTCACATGACAGACAGCAGAGATAGCTGCTCTGCTAGCTAAGCTAACTCATGTTAGCTTAGCTAGGTCAAGGTCAAAGAAATGAGGCGATGCTGCTGGGAGTTACGTCACAGACTAGCAGAATTTAGTTATTCAGCATAATATTTAATCCTTATTATCTGCTCCTCTCACCTCTGTTTACATCTGAAAACAAGAAAATTTAGCCAACAGTTTATTAGCTTTGGTGAAATTATAAACAGGCATCAGCGCGGTCACCTATACTGTCCTTTAATGCTGGAGCAGCAGGAACACCAGTTAATCTAAAATCTCCTTTTCTCTCTAAAAAGTGACAGCAGACTGAGTCAAAGACAGAAACCTTATTTAAACACCAAATATTCACTTCCTGATCCAGGATTCAAAGAGGACGTTGAACTTACTCAGCTTCTTCCAATGAACGTCTTCACTCTGCAGCTCTCTGCTGTCTGGACCAGGTCTGTGTAGAAACAGAGAAAATCCTCTGCTTCTTCTCCGTCAGCAGTCGTCTGTGTCTGCAGGCTGCGTCACATTAAACACTTCACACCAGCAAAGAGGCTGAAGCTCACAGGTCAAAGGTCAGCTGCTGCACCTTATGTGATATTAATTTGATCAATCATTATCTTGGAGCAGGTTTCTGTTCCAACTCCAACACACAGAAAACAACCCTGAGAACGAATCAGATGATATGTGGGTGTGTCTGCAGGCTTCAATAGATGAGCATTAAACACTCAGCAAAGAGGCTGAAGCTCACAGGTCAAAGGTCAGCTGCCACACTGTATATAACAATTCACTTTTGAACAGTAGATAGCCTGTAGGCGTCTCTGCAGTGATAAACAGTTTACACATTAAACACTGAACCATAAAAGAAGCTTGAGCTGCAGCTCACAGGTCAAAGCTCAGCTGCTGCACCCAGTTATGAGTTTAAATAAATCATGAACAGTCCAACACCTATGAATGAAATTTAGAGGATTCAAAGAAATATTGATAAAAGTTCTCGGAGCTGCTGTGCAAATATTTTTAACTCACTATGGAAACTCCTGGTTTCAAACTTTAAGCTTTTTTGCTGAAGCAGTTGTACAGAAATAATATTAAACTATAACAGTTCTGATATACAGTGATCCCCTCAAAAATAAACACATTCTGCCATTAAAACGGTAAAATAGATCCACTGATCTGATTTTTTTACTGTTTATGAAGAATAAGCAAATATATTATAAGATGATGAGAGGTGAAAAAAAAAATCCTCAGAATCACTCATTTGTATTCAAATATCAAAGTTCGTGTTCATCTGTTCCTCTCCTACACGTCACTATAAAGTTTAATCTTGTAAAAGTCAAAGTTTGAGTTCATATTCACTGCAGTTTAGTACAATATCTACATGTTAACGTTTGTTTGTGCTAAACTGTTCATTTGTTCTGTTTCATAATAAAATATAGATATAAACATCTGTAACATCTGCACTTTAATATCTGGTATTTTGTACAGACAGAAGACAAAAGGTTTACTTTAGTATTAAAATATGAGTCCCGTACAAATCAAATATGTATATATAAAACTTTAAACTGATTTTTTTCAAACTTTTTTCCTCACCAGGAAAAAAGAAAAACTTTTTACATGTCAAAGCTCAACATCTGACTTACTATTAATATAAAAACCGTGACTGAAGCATCTTTAAATGTTCCGATTTATTAACAGTGTTTTAAACTTAATACAGTAACGTTTGTTCAGTCTGAGAAATGTAAAACATGTTTTATCCTCCATCTTTGTTTCAGTGTGAACAGTCTGAGCGGACAGTTCGTGATATTTTTAACAGAGGCCGACCTGCTGAATCAAATTTGTTTTAAAAAGTCCTCTGCTGTCCCTCCACCTGCTGCCTCTGAACACAAAGGGTGAGAACTTTAAATTAACACTGTGGCAGATATGTAACCATCTTTAAATGATCTCACTGACTTACAGACAAATGAAGGCAGACGTCTGTGGTGGCTGAAACCTCCACCCAAAACATATCCACAGACAGGAGGTTGTTGTAGTTTTGTAATTTTTAATTAGTTTTTATTTGCATTTCTTTTTCACTTTGTGTTTTTAATTCTGTTTAGTTTCAGTTAGTTTCCACGGTGAGTTTGCTTGTTTCAGTTTATATTTGATTTTTTATTTATTATATATTTACGGGGTCAGAGGCTGGACTGACGTAGATTAATGTAGATTTTATGATAAAAACGGAACTTTTTGAAAGCAGTGACTCAGTCTTTTTTTTTTAGCCAAACTAACAACACTAACAGGCCATTTCCTGTAAAATGTTAATCAGTTTTCCAAAATCATTTCATTGATCATTCTCAATAATTTAGTTTTAGTTTGTGTGTGCAGTTTTTATTTCTACTTTAACTTTTTTCAGATCTAGCTGTAGTTCTAAGTTGAGTTTCAGTTTCGTGTGTTTTGTAACACTTCTTCCTGTTGGAGAGGAGCCAACAGTTTGTGACGCAGTATTTTTAAGACCGACATGTTGAACCTGAATCTAACACACATCTATACGAAGTATTCATTTACAAAGTGCGCTCTCTGTCTCCTGCTGTGCGTGTAAATAAAAACATCTGGAGCTCAGCGGCTCTCCGGTTGAGCTCAGGCCACATTCAGTGTGTTTAGTCTGATTCCCGGACTCTGATCACACAAGCCCAGAAAATGGCGGAGACACTCGGCCTTGTTGGAAAACGTTACACACTGACTTTAATGGAGAGACCGGAAATACAAACACACACAGTTTGTTGTGTGAAGAAATCAAACACGAGCTGAACAAACAGTAAAGTTCCTAAAGACAAACTGTTAAAGGAGGAAACAAAGCAAACTTACAGTTTCTTCACACACCAACAACAAGCTCCACTCCACACCTGGACACTAAACACGGACACACAGGTGAGCTGCTTCCTGGAAGGAGGCGGGGCTCCACCTGAAACTCAGCACAGGTGGGAGGGGCTCAGCTCTGTGTGTGCTGATGTGTTAACTTTAAAAATATGCCGTCTGACTGCTCAGACTGAGTCAGAGTAAAGTTCACATGCTGACGTGTGGAGACATGAAACCTTGTTGTAGCTGCAGGTGTGAACACACTGATCCCAGATCAGCTCTGCTGTATTTGTAACATGAACATTTCTGCTGCAAAGCTTCAAATGTTCAGCATGTTTCTCTGTTTCCAGTCTATAGATCCAGTCACACTTTCTACCTTCACCTGTGCAGTAAAGACTGAGCAGAGCTGAAACCAAGCGTCCAATCAGTGAGCAGCATCAACACCTGAGCTTCATTCAGACTCTGTTATTGAAGATGTTGTTGGTACAAAGTTCATCTGCTGCTCACATGAATCCATGAAAGATTTATTTCACTGAATGTTTCTTCAAAGCTCATTTCAACCTGTTGAAGTCATGAATGAAAGTGCAGACTGAGAGTGGATCACATGATGTTTGAGGTGTGTCATGTGACATGTTCAGTATTGTCACACATGTCTAGATTGTCCCTGATATCATAACTGCTCAAACACTGATGATTATATTTGAAGAATTATTCCTGATGGCAGCAAAGTTTGAATGGAGCTCTCTGTCTGTGCTGATTTGTCGCCCTCTGGAGGTCAAAGCACAAACTGCATGATGTCACTGTAACCACCACAGTGACAGGAAGTGTTTTTATGACTGAAACACTGAAATGATGCTAACGGCTGTCGTTAGGCTCACTGACAGCAGTGCTGATGTGTTCATGTCAAACACTGGCTCAGGTCAGACTCCTTCATCCTTCTCCAGCGTGAGGCCGCCCTCAGACCCACAGGAGCGCTGACCTTTGACCTCCTGACCCTAACCATTTTAGTCTTGTTGCATCTTTAAATGCAAATCCATCCAAACTGTAGCCGAGCAAAAGAAGCTGGAAGCTGTTCTATGAATGATGTTGTTGAAGGAGCTTGGAAAGAAAAGCGTCTGGACTTCTTTAAGTTGCTTGAAGAGGGACATGGACGTCTTAACGCCCACTCACATCCTGGGACATTTGATCACAGGAAATCACATGATAGCGTGGGGCTAGATCTCACAATGGGTTCACCCAAAACCTTGGCTGATTGAGACCCACACCCGTTTTCACGGAGGAGGAGGAGGAGTTTCACATGCTGAACATGTGACAGCCTGGTTTAAAGGGACCAAAAGTAACTGGACACCTGATTCAGTTCAGGTTTATTCATCCGCTCCAAACCACAGCAGCAGTCACCTCCAGGGAACCAGCTGATCCATGTAACTGGGGACAGACCACAGCCCAGAGCACTGGTTCATGATGTGTTTGTGGACTGTAGGTTGTTTGGATAGAGATGAGATGTACTCAGCAGTCTGTCTCTAATGTTTAATGAAATGTTCTGAAGATGACGATAACTTGTGATTTTCTTTTGAATGAATCTTTAATCGTGTTGTAGGGCCTCTGACTCTCATGAAGATTTTCACATCAATGTGCTTTTCACAAAGATATTAACAATGAAAATGACGTGCAGCCCTGAACTACTCATGCGTTAACTCAGCGGTTCCCAACCCCCGGGTCACGGACCGGTCCGTGAGTCGTTTGGTACCGGGCCGTGAGAGTCGAGGCTCGGTGTGAGATTGATGGTTGATAGGTTTGTAGCATAAACCTGTTCGCTGGATCGTTCAATCCAGCTACACAGCAAAGCAAGACACGAGTAGTTCTTTATGTTTCTCGTGCACGGGAGAGAACTGGACCAATGCCGTTCCTTCGCTTGACCACAGTCGCTCTCGTCCGTTCCCTCGTAACACTGTTCTTTTATTGAGGTTACATGAACATACATAGGTTCATTAACATACACGTGAACAAAGGTACCAGTCTGTATGTTATGTAGGTGTGTGTGTGTGTGTGTGTGTGTGTGTGTGTGTGTGTGTGTGTGTGTGTGTGTGTGTGTGTGTGTGTGTGTGGAGTCAGAGTGTGACCCCATAAACGACTTCCCTAAACCTGCTGGTCTGGAAGTCCAGCAGTTCATCTAAACAAAAGGCACTTAGACTAAAACAGACATCCTACCACAAAACAATAAGAAGGTAGCACCTCTCCCATGATCCCAGGACGTGGGTGTGAATGCCAGAACACTCTGGAGTCACACAAAGTCTTTAAAGACTACTATCATTACACAATTGGTTCTACACCTCTGAGCATATATGGTTAGATATTCCCCAATAACAATGACAATGATAAAATATAAATCCAACAATGGTTTTCAGGGTTTTTAATCGATAACTTCGTTTCCCTGGGTCTTTTCCCGTGTTGTAGTCGTGTGTCTTATTTTGAAAGAAATGTTTACGCGTTACCATAGCGACCAGAGAGCATTAAGGCTGCAGACAGGTGCATCCAACAACATTTTATTTTCCCTTATTTGATTTATGGACCTAACTGTATGAACTGGACTTTGGCTTTAATGCTGCTCCTCTTCATCATTGCTGTGTTGCATTTCCATCATTCTGCTGCTGGATTCACTGCAGGCTTTAACAAACACTCCTTTGGGTCCAGGCCCAGCCACGTGTTTGTAAGCTGCTGTGCTCCTCACAAATAAAGCCTGAAGCAGCTCAGACTGTTAGAAGCAGCACTGAGCCCTGTTACAGTTATAGTGTTAGAGCAGCGGCTGCAGCCTACAGCATTTAAACTAGCTGACAGTAAACACATCAGTCCAGATGTTACCACATTACTTTGTGATGCTGAGAGTTAAAGGAGACTGGCTGATTAAAATCCCATTCCTTACATCACCGTCCTCTGCTCTGACTGCTTTCATTTAATCACAATCAGAATACTTTTTTGATCCCCAGGGGAAATTATTTAGGTTACAGTGCTGCAGCACAAACAGGAACAAAGACACAACACACTAAGTAAGAAATAGCACAATATACACAATATATACATGCATACATATGAGTCACTTATAAGTAACATGTGAGTGCTGGGGTCTATGACAGCAGGCAGGTCTGTATTTATGTCCAGGCTGACATGAACAGCTAGTAGTTCAGGGTTCAACACTCAGGAAAGTGTGTGACCTTCCACACTGACAGAAGATGCTAAACATGACTTTAAACTGTTGTTTGTTAAAGCCTCACAGATCTGAGAGCAGGGCTCAGTGGGTACATGAGCCTTTATACATGAAGGCTTTCTGTTTCCAGGAGAGGAAACATGTGATCCAGCTGTGTTTGGTCACATGGATCTGCTCTGCATGGATCACCTGACTAAAACATGTTGTTATTATTGTTCTTACAGTCTTAAATCGGTACATCAGGTGGGTCACATGACACCCGGGGGTGACAGCAGCATCTTTCCTCTTTAGAAAGCTGCTCTCTGTCCCAGGAGCTGTTGTCACAGTAACAGCAGGAACAGGAAGTCACATGCTCTCTGCTCTGTGATTGGCTGCTTCTTATCTCAGCTTCCTGCAGAGGGTGGGGTCTGCTGATAACGCACACCAACAGAAGTGTGACTTTCACTTCCTGTTTATTGCTGTTGTTCTTAAAGCTCTCAGGCGATGCTGCAGCGCCCCCTGCTGACACAAACTCCTCCCTCTGTCTCAGAGGTCACAGGTCAGCCTGCTGCAGAGGGTCTGCCTGTTCATGGACTTCCTGTTACAGAGACGGGTCTCAGCGTCAACACTAGTTTCTGATTGGACGGTGTGGAAACCGAGCTTCCTCCAGCCG
Source organism: Aulonocara sp. 'chitande type north' Nkhata Bay (assembly GCF_057382095.1). Taxonomy (NCBI): domain Eukaryota; kingdom Metazoa; phylum Chordata; class Actinopteri; order Cichliformes; family Cichlidae; genus Aulonocara; species Aulonocara sp. 'chitande type north' Nkhata Bay. Next base: position 74,766,377 of record NC_141346.1, read on the forward strand.
AGTGATGTGTGGATTCATCACTCTCTGTGGATCAGTGTAAGTCTGTGTGTGGGTCAGCTGCAGGACTTGTTTGACCTTTGACCCTGGCAGGCAGAGCTGGTTACTGCTGTGTGACTCCTGCCGTCGCTCCACTTTAAATTTTACTTAAAATAAGTCCTGACATGGCCCCGCCCCCTCTGACCTGCTGCTCCTGGATGTGCTGAGGACACAGCGGAGGCTCAGAGGGGGCGGGGCTTTTCCCGTGGCGGTAACCAAACTGCATTAGGTCACTGCACTGCCAGTGTTTAACCACACCTCTTCTGACTGACCTTTGACCTCTGACATGTTGATTTGATCCTTATTTAATGACGTCTTTTATCTAGTGATTTAATTCTGTGTATTTATATGTGATGGTGTTCCTGAGTTCAGCCTCAGCTGATATCCACAGACGCTCCTATTGGCTGGTTTTAAAAACACATTTTTCCATTAAAGAGACTCTTTTAAAAACACGTCTGCCTGAAATTCACATTTCATTTATTTTGGGGGATTTTAACAGAGAGATAGAACTTTATGAATCCCTCATGTTTATCCTCCAGGAAATCCAGTTTGTAGCAGCAGAACACCGACAAACTTTTACACAGCACAGAATTAGGATATCAAATAAAGGGGAATAAGAGAATATGAATATAAGCATAAATATATACATATATACACAGACCTCACACAGAGACAGCAGCTACACTGTGTGTGGATGTGATCCACAGTCACAGCTGTGGGTTTCAGTCAGTGTGTCTCTAACTTCATGGTCACATTTCAAAGCTTATTGGAGCCAGAAGATGTTCAAGTAAAAGATTTATTGCTGTACTCGTCTACCAGGATAACAGGAGGTTCATAAAGCTGTGTAATACTTCAGCTTTACATCATGCAGTAGTAGTTTATTAAACCCCCCAAAATATGACTATCCAGAGTTGGGACCAGGAAGCAGAGTTGCAGTCTTACACGCCTCTCTGCAGCTTCTCTCCTCCTGCTACCCCCCCAAAAACCCATCTCCATAGAGACTGTGTCAGCTTCCAAACAGACAAAAAACAAACTAAAAACCAGCAACAAACAACTTAAACATAAACAATCACAAAGAAAGAACAATACATTATCCACATCTGAACCAAAGAGTAAAGCAGTGAAATGTGGATTATTAAACATTAGGTCTCTCTCCTCCAAGTCTCTGTTAGTACATGTTAGTAAAAACATTTCTGCATTTTACCCATATTTTATTTTTAACTCAAAATCAAAGATTCCAGATTCTCCTACATGTTGGTTTTGAATCAGATAGGACGACAGATTTCAGGTGGCCCTGTGTCTTTCTCTATTACATTTGCCACTGTGTAACTCAAAGTTATTTAAGGACTAGTTTATTTCAATGGATGAGTTTACTGACTGACGCGCAGAAGAAATAGTTCTTTATGGAGCCGAGATGGTGTGAATGATGAGACCAAAGACTGCAATATCTTGTACCAAAAATATATTGAATAAATGGAGGAAAGGGGAAATGGAACAAAATAATTAATACAACACACAACATAAATGCCCACAATTAAATAATAAATCAATGCTGTGATCTTTCTGTGCAAAAGTCCTTTTTGGTCCTCTTCTTTTTAAAGTTCACTTTTAAGGTATTCCTCCTTAGAGTCCAGCTTCATACAAATGGGGAAATATGTCCGTAATCCAAAGACGGCTAAGTGGGGGAAAGAGGGCCCATACGGTAAAAAAATACATTTTTCCTGGCCAAAATATATTTCAAATATATGGTAAATATATTTTGTATTTGTGATGCTCCAAAAAAATATATTTTTGAAATTGAAAATATATTTCTTTCAAACCAAAATACATTTCAAAACATATTTTAGGGTGAAGAAAATACATTTCCAACCTTACAGTAGAATGTATATCAAAGTATCCTTTATTTAAAATATATTTAGTGCAATAATGATGATAATGATAACAATACTAAAAGTAACATGTTTTATGCACATCTGCAAAAAACAGTTGGATTCAAACAAAACAGAGTCAAAGGTCTATCACGAATTAGGTTGTTTATTCATTTGCTTACAGTATTTCACATTACACAATATCTCACTATAATGTAGCGTTCATTGACTTTGAAATTATCTGTCAGTGATACAGTAAACAAGATACAACAACTGCTATGTACACTTTAGTTTTTGACAATATATACAATTTAGTACTTAAAGGAACACACTCCACTGTTTTGGAAATAGGCTCATTCTCCATCTACCTCAGAGTTAAAAATGCAGCGTCTTCTTTCTAGATCCGTACGTTAATAGGGCTCTGGAGCGTGATCTTACGGGATGGGGCGTAGCCAGGATTTTTGGTCAAGGCGCCATATTAGCAGGCCAAACAAATGCTTGCTGTGTGGTCGGTTGTAATGTTAGATTGCACTACCGACAAAGGAATAAGCTTGAAAACAGGCTCTCTTTTCATTGTTTCCTCACCTGGAAACATCATGAGGGAGCTTATGTGTTGGATGTTACCAAAAGAAGGCGTCTAGCCTGGATAGCAGCTGCGAGACAGGCTGATATTCAGTTCTCTACCAGCCACAGATATCTGTTGGTGTGCTCCAGTATTTTCATTCAGGTAAGTTCTAAATAAGTTCATATTATTATTTATAGCCTGTTAATTTTATTTTCAATGCGCTCTGAGATCATAGCACAAACTTAGAACAAACATGCAGAACTACCTTCTATTTATAGAGTTGCTAATTATTTGGCATTATTGCAACAAACCAGCCTATGAAATGAATGAAACAAATCCTGACTGGGTTCCAACACTACACATGGGGCACTACGAAATCCCTGCTTCAAACTACATGCTACATACCACCATGCCAATCAGATTACTTCTTCCATGTGAGGGTAAAAAGGTGACCTTCCTGGATAAGATGGCAAAGGTTTGCTGCGTTTTGGTGAACATGTGCCCCAGTGTGGTAGTAAAACCAGGGAAAAATGCTCTTGTTAAATACTCTTAAGTCTTGTGCTGTTTATGTAGTGATAAGTTTTCAAAAGAGACAGTAAATTACAGAATGCTAGTAGTGGGTGATATTATACAAATGCTGTCATGATTTTATGTGAACATTTTGTCATTTGTAAACTATACATAACATTTTTTCTACATTGTAACTGATGTGATGTTCGACAAAGTGCTTTTAATTAAAAATAGGCAAACATTTCTTTGTTTCTTTATTCAACTTTTGAACAGTGGTATTTAGTAAGTACATATTCAGTAAATGCAAAGTATTTACATGGCCCCTTAAATTAAAACATTATGGGTTATTCAGAACAGAACTATGCTTGGAAAAATATTGTCCCATCAGTTGATCCAACTCCTCCACAGTAGCAGGTGGAACTTTTCTTTTTTGAGGATGGCTTCTTTTACCTGTCACAACGAATGGTCTGTTTATGTTTTGATCAAGAACCTTTTTTTTGGGCAGCTGAAGAGGAGAAGTCTATCTTATGGCCAACCTCTGGCTGTATCTTGGTCATATTACCCAGCAAAACCCAGTATGCAGGTTCATCTGTAACAGTCCTTGTGCCACAGATCCTCACTGTTGCTTCTACATTAAACAGAAGAGCAGTGACATGGCTGCAAGTCTCCACGACTCTAGTCATACAGCTGCAGTGGGTGGCTTCAACCTTCCCTGTGATGCTCACGATGACCTGTGGCTGCAATGCTGCAATTCAGTCTTTAAGAGTGCAGGACCTGAAGCACACACAGACAAAGTTCATTTAAAGACAAGAACTTTAATAAGCCAAGGCCGACACAAATGTGTTTTATTTACTTTCAAATCCATTTATCATAAATGTAACAAATAAAGTGTTTTTATGTATCCATCTATAGAACGCTGCATGTTATATTCTAAATCTGCATGTTTCTTTTTAGAAACCTATCAGCAAAAAATGAACCTAAAGTATGTAATGAATGTATTTTTAGTGACACAGGACACAAACAAGGAAGCAAATCAAATCAAATCACAAATCAAATCACTTTTTATTGTCACATCACATGTGCAGGTACATTGGTACAGCACATGTGAGTGAAATTCTTGTGTGCAAGATGTGTAATTAGGATTATTTATAATAAATATGAATTAATTAGGGCAATTTCTTTAACCATAAAGAATAACTAAATCCTTCAGGACAATGTCACATCAATGCACTGAACTCACTATGTTATCCCTCTAACAGAGCCTCTACATGTTCTCACTGTAATTTCCCCCTCACGAATGAATTTTTGCTAGCACTAATTTGAATGCTGGGGGGAATCAAACGCATTTTACTCGCAGTACTCAAGCTGACTTACCTTTGCTTGAATGACGGCGTACTCACAACGTGGAGGCTTAAAAATAGCCAAATCTTGTACCCAGTCCTTGGTGAATTGGATGTGCGCCTCCAGAGATTTATAATTGCGAAATTGGTGCGCCGTGTATGCTCTGACTCCACAGACAAGGTATGAGAGTAGATCATGCTAAGTCAATAGCGGTTTGGTCTTCAGGGTTTCTACTCCACGGCTATATTTCATACGGGTCCACATTTCAACAATCAAGTACCGTCTCTTTGCATCTGGACAGAATCTGTCTCTATACCGTCATTTTCTTTTGAGCTACGTTTCAGAATGGTTCGTAGCAATCTTGTTTTGATTCGTGACCTGCCAAGATGGTGCTGCGCTCCCACAATGCATTGCGACATTACGTCAACTCCAAAGCCCTTTGCGTGCAGGAGTGTATGCGCATGCGCATTGCCATGGTGGTTTAAAAAATAAAGATATAATGAAAAGTAATTAATAAAAATTAAATATTTAAACATTCCCACAAATGTGCAATGAACGTGCAAAAACTCTCTTTAGTAGTTGTTGCTGTTTCTTTCTTTCTTCTTTTTTTTTTTTTTTTGAAAAATAACGACGTCTCTGAGGCGCGAAATCTGACAGCGAGAGGAACGGCCGGATACAGGAGACGGGAAGAAACAAGCCGATTATGTTCGCGTTAATTAAGTGGTTGGAAGATGTAAAATTCTCAATTCTGCCAACTGAACATATACGAGATTTTAATGAGGATGAATAATTAGCCGGCATGGAGGAAACGGACCTTTATTTCGTGGAGTGGCGACAAGAAGCCAAGGCGGGTGGCCAGTCTAAGAAGCCTCCATCATCAAGCTAGCAGGTGCCTTTTCCCATATAATATTACTTTATTCTCGTGTATTTGGAACGGAAGCGTAGAGCTGCCACCCAGGCAAAAGAGAAATATAAGTATATCACGTTATAACGTGAAAAGTTTATCGTTCTAACAATATACTATCATGTTTGAACAACATGTTTGAACAACATTGTACGAAAAATGTACAAAATTATCACGTCCGTACAATATTGTGCGAACGTGACAATTATGTATATTATAATAACGTGATATTATATTATACAAACATGAAAAGCATAATGTTAGAACAATAAACATTTCACGTCATAACGTGATACAGCTCTATTTTTCTTTTGCCTGGGTGGCAGCTCCACGCTTCCATAATTTGGTAATCAAAATATGTAACTTAATTAATTATATTGTGACGTACTTTTGCCTTTTCTTATTATTCTGCCTTCTCAATAACTATCAAAGCCTATTCACATTTAATTTGGCTTTCACAGAAATCCTACCTCTCCTTCTGGCTACAGAGTACTTACCAAGGTTAGAAACAAAGAACAGTTATGCTTTATTAATGTTCGCTAATTACAATGTTCCACATTTCCTTGCTTTTTAAGTCATTTTTAGGCTTTTTAGAGTTTTTGTTTTTTATTTTTTTTAGCAGTAATGTTTCTGCCTATTTATTTCAGCCCATGAAATCGAATGCAGATCTTCCTAATGTGAGATTTACATAAATGTAAGTAATTTTGTTTGTCATTGTCATTAATGTTGTTGCTGTTGTTGTTTTTGTGCAGTTTGCAATCATATAAACCTAGCAAACATCAGTCAGCACAGTGACTAACCTAAACAGATTCTTGCTTTATTCACATATATTATATGTAATTATATATACCTGCACATTGTACCTAGGGTTGCAGCCACTTGGCCCCACCCCATTGTTGTGACAGCCCTGATTGTACTTATACACTGCATCTGAACAGGGAACAGTCTGCCACATTAATGTATTTTTAAGTGACTTGTTTGTAATACATGAATTTGTTTCTTACAGATGTCAAAGTCTCAACCTCATGCTGCCCTCCCCCATCCTCCTAAAGTAAGTATTTGTTGTTGTAGTTTTTTATGCGGTGTCTGTGTCACATGCTAATCATAATTATTGAAATAACTGTTTTCTAACAGGTTTTCCAAAACACTAGTTATGTTTGTTGTCATTCAGACCAATACTACTGCTTAGACATTGTTTAGTGGTCATGCATGTTTGACAAGCTCGTTATGATACCAAAACAGTAGGCCTATCACAATAATCGATATATCGACTTAACACACAATACATGTACATGACCTCAATAATTGTTGATGATGTAATTTATCCGCCATTATATTTACAAAAATAAAATATAATGATAACAAAACAATAACATTAAATATCATTGTTTTCTATTTGTTAGAAAACTTACTATTTATTCAAGTTTTTAAGGTATCTAATATTTTGATTCCTAATTTCAATGATCTAAATACTTTAAGAATTAGATGTTGGTTTGTCAATTGAAAGTGTGTAGATCTTGCATTATTATGGTGTTATATTATGATTATACATTCAAAGACATAAAATGGTCTTAAAATGACAATGACATAACTTGTCGCAATTGTTTATGGGGCAATATACCGACCAACAAAAAGTCGTTATCGTAACAGGCCTTCAAAACAGACGGTTTTATGATTGATAAATTCAAAAAATAAATACATTTAATTTCTCTGAGATTCTCTAATATTCAGTTACAGTTCACAACACAGCTACCCGTACATGCAGTATTATACTGTAAATATAAATCTCTGCATTTAGCATCCCACTAGAAGCGTCACAGTTACTGCCTCTTTTTTTTTTTTTTTTACAAATACCTGTACTATCACTAACACATTTACTGTTTTACTTTTAGCCTGTGGATACAAATGCAGATTTCCTTAATGTAAGTTGTGCATTTTAATTACATCATGTTATTTTTATTATTATTTATTTATTTATTTTATTTTACATTCAAATATTTCAAGCTTCTTGGTTAAAGAAGCTTGATTGCTAGTAGGTAAAGAATAGTTCACCTATAATTCATATTCCCAATTAATTTCTCACCTCTGATTGAATGCCTTTGTTTGTTTTCCTATAACAAAACATTTTTGCTGGATATATATGGTGAATTTATATGCATAGATACAGTCGTAGTGCTTGACACATGCAAACAGCAGTAGATGTACTAAAAAGGAAATAATTACAATCATGATGTTGATTGCTGATGTCAGTATATATATTTTAGAGGAATGTTTTGTTTTTCATCCAAAATAACTATATTGCTTCAGAAGAGATTTATTACCCTACCGGACTCTTATATATTGTTCTGTTTTTTGTTTGTTTTTGTTATTTTCAGGTTCAATGGTGCGTGTTCTTCTAATGGCCGCCTTCCCACTGGAGGTTTTGATCCACAGCAATTTAAAAGGTAATCAGCTTTGAAAGTCAGTTCAAATGGTTAGCTAATAGTACTTTAAAAAGCCTACAACTCTGTCACCAGTTTCTTTACCAAAAATTACCCATAAAAGTATCGCTCAATAGCATATATTGTAGTTCAAATGTTTAGTTGTACAAATATCAAATTTTTGGAAATATAAAACTAGTCAAACACTCAAATGTTCATGCTTTTTATAGGAGGACAGAGCAAAACGGACATCGGCGCAGAGTGAAGAACTGCCCTTGATAAGGACACTATGACAGCCATATATAGTAAGTGAAGACTTTCTGTGTATCTAAAATTGCATACAGCACAAGTAACTTACTTTGCAACCATTAAAATAGGTTGTAAAGTAAGTTACCAATACAAATAGGTGATGATGCATTGTAGTGGTTGGTCTCAGACAAAGAAGGTCAACAGATTTATGAATGCTGGAAGGTAAGGAGAGACGACCAAAAGGGGTGTTAGCATTACTGTAATGTGAACTGGATAGACTTCCCATCTAGGAAAAAAAAAGAGGTAAAATTATGCGTAAAATATATCTGTATTAATATCTGTATCTGTATAAACAGAAATATCTGTTTGCTAAATGAAGCCAGCTAACATAAATCACATTTTTATTTTAACTCTGATAAAAGTAATAGAACTGTGACTTTTGTTTGTTACAGTGGGGGTAAGGAAGGGGTTTCCCAGCGTGTCCAGAAGGGCTTTGAGGATTGCCGTGAAAGCTGGGGGAACTGAGACTGTGTGTATATACACACACATATATGTATATGTGTGTGTATATATATATATATATATATATACACACATATACATATATATATATATATACACACATATATGTGTATGTGTGTGTGTTTCTTTTAGAATGTTTAAGTATGTAATGAGAATAAACTTATAAAATGAATATTCCTTGCTTGATTGATCTGCTATATGTATGTTTTAAACATCAAATAAAGATTTCTTTCAGATGTTACATGTGAATGTGTTTTCTTAGAAATATATGAAGGGTTAAATTTATATTTTTTTGAATGATTTTAAATACATTTAAATTGTATTTTGAAATATATTTTATTAATATATTTCAAAATATACAAAAAATGGCCAAAAAATATATGTGCTAAAATACATTTTAAATATATAAATATATTTTAAAATGTATTTTAAAATATTTTTTTTTACCGTATGGGCAAAGCTACACCAGAGGGTTGTGCTGTGTAACAGGTTGGTGCAGGTGGTGTTATCTACATTTGAACATTAGGCAACAGTCTCATGAAGACACTTTCTATTGTTCACTAAAGACCAACAATAACAGAGACAAAGGGAGAGCAGCAGAACTAGTGCTAACAATTAGCACTGCTAGCCTGCCCACCAACACCAGCTAATGTTCTAAAAACGATGATCAATGATTTTGCTGTAACGGCTCCAGCTGTCTGTGTCAGGGACACGTTGGAGATGAAGTGAGTGATCCAGTGACAAAGGTTTGGAAAGCTGCAGTCAGCTGAGACTAAAGGAGTCACCTGACCGAGAGACCAAATGTTTCACTGAGAACGTCCAGATGAACAGAATCAACCTTTGGGATAATCTGTTCCACACATCCATGTTTCACTTACTGCATTATATTTCCTCATTGCTGTGCACACAGGCCTGTGGCTTATAACCAACTCCAAGTTCAGACTCAGAGGCTGCTGAAGCTGTTTTCTGGAACAGAGACGTGTTGGATATAAAAGCAACTCTTCTTTATGTGTCAGCACTGAGGAAAGGAGCAGCTTCGTTTCTAAGTGTATGAAGGACTGTAGCAGTGTGTGTGTGAGCTTTATTTCACAGACAGAACCATGTCAAAAACACAACTTCAGGTAAAAACAATACAAAATCAAAGAGTCTGATCAGAAGGATTAAACAGAGGAGTGTGGGACTGTTTTTAACAGACAGCAGGTTAAGCCAGGCTGGAGGAGTAAACTGAGCCTCGGTGTGAGCAGCAGTGTGTTTGACAGGAAGCTGAGATAAACAGTCTGGAGCCCATTTAGTGCTTCATATGAAAGTGTGAGGATTTGAAAGCAAATCTAAAATCAAGCAGGAGTCAGTGTGAGAATGATTTGTGCTTTTCCTCAGTCAGATGCTGGGAGTTTCAGTTCATCCATGTTCAGCGTGCTGTGCTTTGTGTAACAGGAGAATATGACAGTATAAATCAAGTCTTCATGTCACTGAAAGCCTCCACAGTCTGCTATGGAGGTGCATCAGTTTGGATTTACAAGAAGAACATTTCTTAAACCTGCCACAAGATGGCGCTCCAACAGAAGGGATGTCCACAGTGTAACACAGACACACACATACTGTGTGAATGTGTGAGTGAATGGGCTTTCAACACAAGGCTTCTGCTGCTACCTTTAATGACATAATTAGCTAACAAGAACAAACTGTTAATTACCACCAAAGAACGGCTCCAGATTTTAGCTGCTGACCATTTTGTGAAACGTTGATTACATCAGCTTATTGTTGATTTTTCAACCTTAATATCAGCTGCTTTAAAGGAGCCTGGTTCTCTGGCAGTAACACTTTTCTTCACTAGATGCAGTGCAGGCACAGTCTGTGTTTCTAAACTACACACTAATGTTCATTGTTGTGCAGCTAAATCCTCCCTCTGGATGGGAAGAATCCCTGTCAGGCTTCAAACACCTGGCTTGGTGTTCTGGAGCTAATGTGTCACCTGTGAGGACTCTGAGATGAACACACAGCAGACACTTCAGTTCTCCGTCTGTGTGTCCTCAGTTTCCCAGCATGCCTTGGCTGTGGTGGTGGAGGTGAATGAGGGGGAACATGCTGCTCTGTCAGCACTCAGGTTTCATACCTGGTGATCTCAGAGGACAAAGCGGCGTTACAGCAGCGCACGTTGATGAGACCTGATGCTCTGAACAGTTCAGACTTCAGCCTCACTCTGAGAAAACAAACGACTGACTGTCAGCAGCAACTACACCTGCTCCATCAGTGACGGAGAGAAGAACTGAGACTGAGAGACATACAGCTGCAGGTCAAAGGTCAGAAACGCCCGCTCTTTGTACGGGTCAGGAGTTAGTACTGCAGAGGTCAGAGGTCAGCTTGCTGACAAACCATTTGAAACAGTTTGGAGCTAAAAGCACAACAGCAGAGGAAAGAAGAGACACTGCAGAGATGATGCAAAATATTGTGTTTTGTTCTCAGCTGTCAAAAAGTGTAACACACGTGTTCCAGCACAGCCTTTGTGTACTTTCACTTCTCCATACTGTCCATTGGAAATCCTGTTTGTTACTTTTTGATTTCAGTCCATGTGTCCAAAGCAAACTTCTGTCCCACACTTTCTCTGCTGACTCTTCACCGATGCTCAGATGATCTCAGATGATTTCACCAGAACTCATCAAAATTCGGGCTCCACAGAAACCCAGACGTCACTAAACAAGCGTAACAAGCAAAGTGAAAACTGGTCGTTCAGCTTTATTGACCAAAGATAAGCTCACATGTCACCTCATGACACAGACACTTATTTCCACAGCATGCACGAGGACTGACAATAAGTGTCTATAAAGCCACTTCTATCTGCCACACCTGTGCTTCTGTCATGGTTGCTCTCCTCTCACTCTGTCATTTATCCACAGTCTGCCTCCCTCTGCTCCGTCAGCTGACGTCCTCTCTACACCACCTGCTGTGTTTTATCCTGCAAAAACACATTTAAGAAGCGTTGCACCGAGTAACGGGAGGAACTGCTATAAAATCCATTTAAAGGAGGTGGTGCTGAGTGCTGTGACTGGGGTCCCACCACTGACATCACAGGTGGAGGACATGTTGGAAAACTGCTACAAAGTGCTGTGCAGCCAGCAGAGCTTACAGTCTGTCCTGTGTGTCATACAGGCTCTCACACTTAGTGTTTCTGTGACACATTGAAGAGAAGTTTGTGTTGTTCACAGTTGTGCTTGTACTGAGTGACAGCTGACATGACCTAACAGGAATAATGTGTCTGTGCTGAATGAGAAGTAACACACAATGAAGTCTTGATGCATCTCAATCATCCAGGAAAGTGAGTCTGTTGCTTCTGTTCATCTGGACGCAGCGTTTTGTGGGAGAAACGTGTCGTCATCATCAGGTGACGTCTTCAGTCTCAGCTGCAGGTTTCAGTCTTACAAACAGGACATTTGCATAAAGACTGAAAGCAGCTGCAGGAACGATGGGCTGGGAGCTCCGTTCCTTCATCTTAATTATGCAGATTCTCAGGACCATTGATCAACAACCACTGATCCATGTCCATGAGTCCCATTCACAGAGATGTGGGAATGGCTGCAGTCACAGCATGTAAGATGGAAATCAATGAGAAGTATTTAGCTGAAGTGGATTTGATTTATGTTACTTCTTTTTTAACTTGTAGTTCTACATTGGAAGATTATTGTGATATTGAAATATAAAAATACATTTATATTCTATTATTTTCTCAAAATAAGCGTCACACTCGTGGAAGCCGGTGTAGCCGCCGAAACGCCTGCATTTATGGAGACTTTCAGCCCCAGGTAGGCCAGTTATGGATCTTGGGATCCACATTATGTCAGCAGCTGTTCTCCACCGTGAACTGTGTTCAAACAAACACGCTCACGCCTCACAGACGACAGCTTACAGTCTGTAGAGATAAAGTGACTTCGTACAGCCCCGACCTGCAGACGCTGTGCGCAGAGGTTCAGGAGCAGAAGTCCCGTTGTAAACATATCACGGCAGACCCGACGATGTTTGCATGAACGCGCTTTTTTTAAAAGTCAGGTCAAGGCTCCAAAAGCCCAAAGGCGATATAACAGTTTGTGTTTGCTACATGGATCATTGTAGTTCAGCTTTCCTTTGTTATATTTCTTTAAGAGCTCAAAATGTGTTCATTACATAAATCAAATGTAATTTTCTCTGTAGCACTTCATGGATTTCATAAGCAACACACTGTAGTTGTTCACACAAAGCATAAAGGTAAAAACAATATACACAGTGTTATCTTCATTTTAGATGTCACAAAGTATTTGCGGCTCCCAGTGTTTTCCCGAACCCTGACCCTTTGCGTGGAAACCGGGTCCAAAAGGCTCTTTGGGTGTTAAAGGTTGCTGACCCCTGCACTAGGCCCAACTGACACATATATTTGATTCCAAATACAAAAAATAATGTGTAACCTGCTGGAAGAATGTAGGAGGTTGAGACAGGATCTCAACACTTGGTGTCTGCAACAAAAGACAACAATATGTGGGCCGATCGTGAGTTTAATTATGGATGTAACCATAATTACATGGTCACATCCATCGTTAAACGTCCACACTGATGAAGCAACGACAGGTTTGAACCCTCTGTGTTTAACATCACTGGGGCTGCGCTGTGACCATGATCATATCCTATCGTCCTGCACACCTCTGTTGCTTGTGCAGCTCGCACACAAGAATTTCACCCACATGTGCTGTACCAGTGTACCTGCACATGTGATGTGACAACAAAAGTGATTTGATTTGATAAACATCTATATCACAACAATTTGACATTTTCTGTGACTTTTCTGAATCTCGGGCAGATGAACTTCCCTGAAGTGTTTCCAGCTGGGCGTCGAGTGTTTGACCGACGCATGAAACGACACGTTTGTGAGTATTTGTGAGTATTTATCACACGGCGTGCTGCGGGGAAAAGCCTGAGAAATCCCAGAGAAGCTTCCTTCCTGCCAGTATACGAGCCCACCAACAGAGACAGGACCAGTTCATCCTCCATCACTTACTGTGTGCACACGTAGCAAATGTTAAAGTTCAAATGGTGGTTTTGTTTGCAGGGACTGTGAGTGGATGGAGATCCTGGTCCTCCTCAGCTGTGAGTTCTTCCTCTGTCATGAGAACCTCAGGGGGAGAACATGTGCTCACTCTCAGCTGCTTTAACAGGAAAGAAGCTCTTTTAGATCAAAGCTGAGAAACTGTTTGTAACAGCGAACTCTGTCACCTTTCTCTCCTCAGCCTGCTGCTGGACAGGCCCATGAAGCTCTGCTGTAAAGGCTTCCATGTCCCAGGCTTCACCTTTACCTGCTGACCAACGGGAGGCGTGGCCAAAACAGCGATGGGGAGTGGAGCAGCAGGTAGCAGAGGTGAGCCTCTTGTATGCAGCCTGTTATCTGTGGGACCAGGGAGGACGTGACAGCAGATGTTGCTGATTCAACATCTGTGTGACAGCTGGAGCAGCACAGTCTGCAGGAAACATCTGTGCATGTAGGAGACACCAAGGTTTACATGGTGGAAGCAGACGACTGACTCAAGCAGCCTCACATCACAGGCTGCTGGCTACAAGCACATGACCACAGTGACTGGTTTCACTGGTGTCTGTCCCAGTCTGTGGCAGAGATACAGGAAGTCACAGACAGCCTGCACACAGCGTTTCCTCTGGAGGGTGTTTCACACCCTGTTTGTGTTTCTCACTAACATGTTGTAGTTCTTCCTGCACACAGCAGCACTTTGATCATTTCTCCTGCTTTTCTTCCTTTTCTAGCTTTTATACACTGACAGTAACACAAAACTCCAAAGTCATCATTTGAGGAGCTTCTTAAGAGTTTCTGTGAGTTTAGTGAAGTCAGCCTCTCAACAATAAGTGTGTGTGTGTTGATTATCTAATGTTCAGAGAGGACTGCACTGATGTAGCATCCAGGTGAGCAGCTTATGAGCCAACAGGGGAAATTTAGCTGTATTATTGTTGTTTAAATGTAATAATTTATGATTTCATGTTCCAATATTTCACTTTTCCCAACGTTTTGTTATCATTTGGTCTGAAAACCATGACAAACAGCAGTGTTACAGTTGTTAGCATTAGCTGCTATAGAGCACTCAGTCACTGTATTGGTGTTAGCGACATGAACATATCTGAGCTAACTGTGTGTTCCAGATGTGCAGCAAACCCAACTGTCCCTGTGTTTTCCTGCTGTAGACATTATCCCCATGATGCTGACGTCCTCTGGTGGGACGAGCTCACACGTTTATGGATTCAGATGCTAACTGGACCAGACTGGTGTCAACCTTTGTGCTATAGAAGCAAATCAAAGAAGAACCAGTTGAACCTGAGCTGTCTGTAGTGGTGACACCAACACCATGTCACCTGCACATGCTGACCCAGGGTCAGTGTTGAACCTATAAGCTGTGTCCTCACAGTTCAATATGTCCTCACTGCACAGGTCAATGACATCAGAGCTGTAATGTTGTTCCCGTCTCACTAAAACTTCTGGCATAAGGTGACTTTTCTGGGTGATTCCTACTCCAGGATCACCAGTTTGAATCCCTCTGTTACTGCTGGGAACATGCTGCTAAAGTGCCCTTGAGCAAGGCCACGTCCAGCTTCTGAAGCCAACCCTGGGCTCTGCTTGCTGGCAGTGACAGAGTAGATGAAACAGCTCAGTGGATGCTAACTCACAGCTAACAGCGCTCTGTCATGGATAAGTGAAATAAAGCTGACTGACCCACAGCTGCACACAAACACCTCCAACACCTACAGGTCAGCAGGTCCACTGCTGTCTCTGATGGGCCCAAACTTTGCTTGTTCAGCGTTTGCTGCTGCTGACTTTGAAAATCACACCAAACATGGAATCAAATATATCGACTCAGCTTAGACTACAGAGAAGCTCGGCACTGCTCACAAAACTCAAACACAAAAGGCTTTTTAAAGACAACAATCACTTTGACAGACACACAAACACGACTGAGTACAGAGCAGCTGCTGGTTTGAAGCCACAGAAATGTTCAAATGTTTAAACACACTGCAGCGTTGCAGCCGTGATGCATTTGTGCTGCTAAGGCCACACACATCAGCTGCCTTACATTTTAGTACCAGTTCATCTCTGACCATGGCAGCACAGTCTTTCCAGTACAGTGATGTTGGTGGGGACAGTGGGGACTGATTGTTCATTGGCTGTAAGCCGGTCACATGGACGTTTAACTGGTGCTTTGGTTGCTCTGTAGTCTGTTGTGCCTGTGAGCTGCTCCTAAAATGAGACAGATTATAATTGTCACCATTCTGTTAATGACTCTTATTATGTGCGCTCTCCTCCACTGTCACACTAAACACATTAAACCTTTATTTTGGTGTAAAGTCAGGATTTATTGGCTCTTCTTAAAAGCGTCATGAAGTGCAAAACTCAGCAAACATTATACAAAAGTAGATTTAGAAGCTGAACTGAAAACATTTAAAGTGACAGTCAGCACAAATCCAGCTGACATCTCCATCCAACCCAAGTCTTCATTTAAAGTCATTATAACTGTGACACACGTTTGTTACAGTATTAATCCTGCCTGATGCTGCAGGGCCAACATCATGAAACAGGCTCAGCATTTATTTCCATTATGAAACTTTATCATTAAAAACAAACCATTGTTCTGCAGTCGTCCCAGGACTGTCGGTCAAACGTTCTCTCCACATGTTTAAGGCTGAGCTCACTTTATCGTCTGCCTGAAGGAGGGAAGCAGATGTTACTAAACATCACAATAAAACATATGAAATGGGTGCACATGAGGAACGTCTGCACTGTTAAAGCCATGCAAACATCTTCACACATGAAGCAGCAACACCTCTCAGTTTAGCAGCAGCTGGTAAAAGCCACAGTGATCCTGGAGCCTCCCTGAAGGACTCGTTCATCAGTAACTGTCAGGAGGACGATTAAACCTGCTGCACACGTCCTGTAGTTACACACTCGGGAGGAAAGACGACGTCCTCGCTCTGCAACATGATCTGTGTTTCATCCAGGACGCTCAAACACAGACTGGTTTCCAAATATTAGACGCACTGGTTCTTCATGCGTTTCTACTAGAGATGGCACGATACCACTTTTTTATGTCCGATACCGATACCGATATC
Source organism: Aulonocara sp. 'chitande type north' Nkhata Bay (assembly GCF_057382095.1). NCBI lineage: Eukaryota > Metazoa > Chordata > Actinopteri > Cichliformes > Cichlidae > Aulonocara > Aulonocara sp. 'chitande type north' Nkhata Bay. The sequence continues at coordinate 74,782,916 of NC_141346.1, forward strand.
ATAAATTTGGATATCTGCCGATACCGATATGAATCCGATATAGTGTTTTTTAATCACCAAAACTGTTTTTTAAATATCTTGCTGCATTTTGTATAAGTTCATACTCAAGTTTAAAACAACAACTACACTAAAGCTATTCTGTTATACCTGTATGCAAAAAAAAATATTTCATAGTTCAGCAATACTGATCAATCTAATAAACTTAAACCTACACCATCCTCCCTATTCTGGTATTTTAAAGAGTACTTAGCATATATATTAAGCAACCTAACTAATAGAGTTCCAACTCCCAGCAACAATAAAAATAAATAAATAAAAAATAGGGAACCACCCCTCACGCTCCACCTCATGATGCTTAATCGACGTAATCAACCTTAATTTGATGCAGTGTGAAAAAAAAATGCACAGAAATCAATTATTTTTCAAGAAATATTAAATAGATTCAACATCTTTCTTCAACAAAATTGCAGACTGCACAGATGGTACCTTCCCAAAGGAAAAAGTACTATAGCTTACTAGGGTATATATATTAGACTTAATAGTTACTATATGCAGTAATGGACTTCTATTCATTTTGCATCAAATTAAAACTTTGGGTGTCAGATAATTATTTATTAAAAGCTAGACATTTTAAATGAGAATAAGAAAGAAAAGTATGTCTTTGTGCCCCCTTTTCCCTGTTAATGCCCTATCGGCCCCCCTGGCTAAACTTTGCTAGATCCGCCCCTGCACAGTTACCAGCGTCAGCTAGTAGAAAAAGATCCTGGAGTAGAAAGTAATATTAAATAAATTCTAACAACAGCTGATCAAGCTTAAACGTGCTGCTGTTGTTCAGCCGCTGGTTTCCTCTTTCTGGTGCAAAATGGGCCAAAAGCAAACTAGAGTCACGGACTCGACAGAAAAGCCGATCAGCTGATCGTTAAGCAGTTTCATGATTGAAGTAGCAGCAAGAAGAGGCAGTCGTTTGTTAAGCTTAACGCAGGAATGCTTTACAAACATTCAGAGATGGACTTACACACTTGCTTTACTTCTCTCGGGGATAACTTTGTCGGAGATGAAATGCCAGGTTGCTAGCGAAGCTCCACATGCTATCCAGACCACTGACAGGTCCCGCATGCCACAGCTGCTCTATCACGTGATGCATACTGCTCCGACTGCTAACGTTCTGAGGTGAGTTACGGCGTGTTGCAAGTTTTGTGAGGTGCTTTCGTGATATTTAATGGATCGGATTACATTTTTTTATTTTTCTCCGATATCCGATCCAGTAATTTAGGTCAGTATCGGACCGATACCGATATGTAATATCGGATCGGTCCATCTCTAGTTTCTACCTGAGCACTCAGAGTCATTTCTACAACAGGCCTCCTTCACCTGCTGGTGCCTCTGTTTCTGTGTTTGGCTGTTTCCATCAGTGCCTGATGTTTGTGATCTTTGATCTGTTCTGAAGTCTCTCTTTGTAACACAAATGTTGTTTGGCTTCTTTTGCAAACAAGGCAAAAGAACTTTAATGGATTCATTTGCTGATCTTATTTTCTGATGCAAAGCCGTCCTTTCAACGCTTTAGAAAGAAAACCAAACAATGTTTTTAAAACTTTCCCAAAATGTAAAAGCTATTAAAACCATAAACTTCTGCTCCTTGATCATGTGATTCTTCTTCTAGACTGTCTGTAATTGTTATTGCTGATTGTCAATAAAGTTGTTTTTTATAAGTCATGTTGTAAAGGAAGCTTGTGGCGAGGGAGGAGGGGCGACTAAAAGCAGGTTCATATAGTGGGAAAGTCCTCAGGTCATGTGAGGATATTTACTGATGCGTCAACACTGTCAGATAAAAGAACGGCTGCTGCATTTGTTCTCCCACAAATAAGTTTGGTGATGAGTAAAAGAATTACAGATGATGTGGCAGTTTATACTGGGAGCTGGTAGTGATGTTACTGGCTTGAACTGGGTGGAGGACGCACTAATATGGAGGTATGTGGTTTGCTGGGACTCTAGCAGCGTGCTAGTGAGCACAGGTGATATGTCTTCAGACTCTAGGCAACATATTGTTTTTGATATACTTCATTTACTGTATAGAATCAAACACAGAGGGATAGAAGTGGATTTCTTATGGCTCCCTGTGAATATCGGTGTTGATGCAATGAACAGGACGATAAGTTTAAAAAGGTGCAGCAAGAAGAAGTCGTGCAGGTTTGACTATAAAATACAGTGAAAGTGAGGTGAAGAGTATAATGAAGGTAAAGATGAAGGACGAGTGGCAGGCACACTGGGACAGAGACGGGAAAGGCAGATATTATTATACAGAAAACAGTCGTGTAGAAGAAGCTGCAGCAGAGACCAGGATGGAATCTGGAGAGTCAGAGTTGGTCACACAGGCTTGAATAGCACACTTAAAAAGGTAAACATGACACAGGAAGTGTGACTTCTGTGGACCAGAGGAGACGTTTGACGGGTTGTTAGCGTCGTCAGGATGCTGGATGGAAACGCTGTGCCTGATAGGATGATTACAGGCTGGACTTTGTCTTCCTGTTACAGATGGATCCAGGCCCTGGATGACTGCTGGACACACATGACCCACACTAGGCTGCCTTCATCCATCCTTTCCTCCTTCACTGAGACTCAGAGTCAGCATGTATGTATTTATCAGGGATTTGAATCCTTTCATTACAGAGTGAAGTTAAAGTAGACGTGTGAACACACTAATAAACACAAAGGGACACAACTACTACTCCATGATGGAAAGCTGAAGTATTACACAGCTTTATGAACCTCCTGTTATCCTGGTAGACGAGTACAGCAATAAATCTTTTACTTGGACATCTTCTGGCTCCAATAAGCTTTGAAATGTGACCATGAAGTTAGAGACACACTGACTGAAACCCACAGCTGTGACTGTGGATCACATCCACACACAGTGTAGCTGCTGTCTCTGTGTGAGCCTTTGCACTGCTGCTCGCAGCACCGTTATATCACTCAGCGCTCGCTGCTGTTATTGAATCCACTTTTTACTGTCCGTGCAATCAAGCTCCTCTGCAGAGCTAGAAAATATCTTCGAACCAGTTTATGTGTTAGGGGATCCTTTGCAGCTGTGACTGTTGCCTCTGTTTTTGTCCTTTGGTTCCTGGGAGCCTTTTACATTTCCATCAGCAACAAATATCTGAACAGGCTTTATTGTAGGAAATACAGGATTAAATAGTTGTCATTATTTATTAGATGTTGTTAAAGATGATCAGATGCTTGTTTAGTTTAATGCTGTGGCTTCAGTCAGCATCACTGTGCTGTATAGTTTTATTTTTCTGATCCTTCTGTTAAAGTTGCTGAATAAAAGCTGGTTGGTCTGCACCTCACCTCTGCCTCGACCCTCCTTCTTTAAAGCAGCAGAGGCTCTTCATTCAGGTATCACAGCTCGAGTTGTTCTGCAGGAGACCCAGAGTACTGTCCTTGGTCCATAATGACATTAACTTTGATTCATGTCAACATGAAGCCTGAACGTCTGTGATGAACACACTATCAGCATCACTGACATATTTCATCATTTAAAAACACTTCCTGTCACCGTGGTGGTTACAGTGACATCATGCAGTTTGTGCTTTGACCTCCAGAGGGCGACAAATCAGCACAGACAGAGAGCTCCATTCAAACTTTGCTGCCATCAGGAATAATTCTTCAAATATAATCATCAGTGTTTGAGCAGTTATGATATCAGGGACAATCTAGACATGTGTGACAATACTGAACATGTCACATGACACACCTCAAACATCATGTGATCCACTCTCAGTCTGCACTTTCAGTCATGACTTCATGAATTTATGATCAGTTTACTCCTGAAATATTCAAATGCTGCAGGGTGAAGAACAACAAAGTGCTGACACATGTTTGTGTTTCAAACAAGAAAACCAGCAGAAATAAATCATCTTTGGACAACATGACAGAGATTAGTGAGTTTCCAACTTGCACTTGAATGCAGCACAGACAGATTCTGATGTTCGTGGTTGTAAACGTGTCCTCAAACGCCGCTCTGACTCTTTCCTTCCTGCTCAAAGTTCCTCTTTTCTGAACTTGGTGTTTGTGCCTGACGCTGATCGTCTCCGTGTGGAGCTCCGTGTGAAGGTAACGTTAGCAGTGTGTAATGTTTCCTGGCTAACATCAGCTGTGTGCAGCTCAGTTCCAGCACAAATCTGCCGCTCCATAGTTCACGGTAACGGACTCATGAGGTCGACCGTTAAACGCTCTCCCGCCATTTTGTCTGTGTGCGCGGATGTGTACATTTTTGTTACCACTGTCATCTCATCAATAGCCTATTTGTAAAAGATCTCTGTTCATAGTTTAGTTGGATTTTAAAACTCTGTAGTTGGACAGTTTTATTTTGGACTGATGCTAAAATTCTTGCTGATTGTTTCTGTCGAGGTTTTGTACTTGACATCCGCCATTTTGGATGTGATAAGCTGTAGAGAGTGCGTCCAAAAAGAGAAACCAGAAAGAGAACCTGTTTTATTAATAACCTCTTGCAAATAGAAGAATATGAAAAAAACAACAACAAATAGGATAAAACCTTTAAATTACTTGAATTTTTAAAATCACCATCATCTGTTAACACAAATTTGATCATTTCAAATTTTTGTTTTCATTTTCTCTTCCCAGTTACTTCTTTCTCATTCTCTTCATTCTCCTTGTCACCTTACGTCTCACTCCTTAACTGAAGTTATAGTTCTAACATAAGAAGTCCCACCAACGTCCTTTATTTAATCTCTGTGTTGTCACAGTTATTATCATCAGATCAGACATGAGACCCAGACAACAACATAAGTTTACAAGCTAACATCATGTCAGCTAACATTAGACGATAGCATCATAAACTTTAAATTACTTTGCCTCTGATCAACAGTTTGATTACATTCTCACATCACAAGTTTATTTGCTAAGTGTGAGTCCGCCCACATTAGATCCACTTTTCAGCAGGTGGAATAATTTGTAGTATATAGGTAATACATCAACAATGCTGCCGTGGCTAAGTTAGGAATATTTATAATGTCATTTCCAAAACTTGCATATGATCTGCAATTTGTAGCAGATCTACTGACTGTCACAGAGCAGCTGGAGCAGTCTCAAATGCAGGTCAGTCCACTGCTGCCCCCTGTGGCCAAGTGCCATAGCTACTGCTGGATGAACTCGTGACACATCTGCACCTGTTTCTATGAACACATTGAGTCTGAGTGGCTGCACTTACACTGGTGCATTCAACATATTGAAAGATGGCAGCAATGTGGATTGTCAAGACTCAAACCAACCATTGAGCAAAGACAGCAGATCACTTGTTTCTGTTTGTTATACAGCCAGATTTACTCGTGACACACATGTGCAGCTGCTTTATCACCTATTCTGAATTTGTTTCAAGCACAATACATTTGTTACACATGTTGGGATATTGTGTTTGTTTTAAATGTTATATACCTGTGTGGTATGTGACTTGTGTTGCCATGACGCCAGGTCTCTCTTGGAAATGAGATTTTTAATCTCAATGAGATTTTTTTTTACCTGGATAAATAAAGGACTAATTTGTAACTTTCAGTGTTTTCCGGTCTTCCAAAAGAAAAAAAACCTTCAACTACATGACATGCAGTTGTGTATTTGTTTTCACCTTATCATACACTTGAAGTTTTACAAATCCCCACTTCTTTAGTGAATATCATTTCAGTCTCAGACAATCTCGTTTCTCTTACAGAGGTTGAATGCACCTTCTGCGGATGGCGGTACCACACAGTGTGCGTGGACTTCCCCTGCACAGAAGGCAACTACAAATGCTGTGAATGCTAAATAAACAGAAACAAATGATCCCTGTTGTCTTTGCTTGATGATTGGTTTGAGTCTTGACAATCCACATTGCTGGCGTTGCATCTTTCAAAGCCAGCAATGGCAGGTATCAGTGCTCAAACCTTTTGTGTTTGTTTCCAACAAGTTGCCCACCTCGGGAAACAAAAATGTGTTCTTTTACTTGTCAGATGAACATATGAGACACTTTGACTCTTCAGTGCAGTGTGGAGCCTAACAAAGATCTGTTTTGTGTCCCAGCTGATCAGCAGGAGGAGGAGAGTCTGACGGAGCAGCAGAGGAACATTTTCAGCTACTTGGACTCAGCTCAGCCACTACAGAGGAAACAATGAGCTCAACACAGAAGGTGACAGACAGAGCAGGACCATATGACCAAAGATATTTATCACCATATACATTTGAACATTTGCCATAACGATGTAGCTGACGATAGAATTGACACCAGACAAAATACTTTACAGCTGCACAACTTTATTAAAAACCCATCAATGTATTTTCACTGAAACAAGCAGCTGTTGTTTATGTGCATTAAAGTTATATAAAAATGTAACAGTGCAAATGCAAATTCCTCGCTGACAGTTTAACCAAAAGGCGTTTCCAGGAAACTGGCCGACACATCCTGAGCATAACCATGTATAATATCCACTAAACTTCAGAAGAGGTTATACAGTCGTGGCCAAAAGGTTTGAGAATTGCATAAATATTGGAACCTGGAGAAGTTGCTGCTTAAGTTTTTATAATAGCATTTTGCCTGCACTCCAGAATGTTATGAGGAGTGATCAGATGAACTGCATCGTCCTTCTTTGCCATGAAAACGAACTTAATCCCCAAAAAGCCTTACCACTGCATTTCATTGCTGTCATCAAAGGACCTGCTGAGACCATTTCAGTGATCGTCTTCTTAACTCAGGTGAGAATGTTGGCGAGCACGAGGCTGGAGATCATCATGGCTGTATCCCGATTCAGGTTCTGCAGCTTTAAAGTCCTCAAGGGCCGCGTACTCAAAGACCGCTAAGGCCGAAGTGCGAGGCTCGTAGGCTCGTGAAATGGGACGTCTAGCCTCCATCGCACTGCCCAGGTTTCCTAGCAACCATGATACTAACAGCTGGAAACGTTTCATACAGCTTTGTTTGACAGAAATGAAGGAGAACATATTTAGTTCATTTGTTTCTACATGAGCTCTGTGTGATTTGATGAGTATCTGAGGCTGAGACCACAGGACTGTGAAACATGATTGTTGGGCTTCATTTCTGTGCTGAACAGTCGTTTAAGATTAGCTGTAAATAACAATTAGCTGATGTTGTTCATGAGACTAAAGTCATCTCACTGTGGTAATGTAAATATAATATGGGCAATATTATAGTTATTATATTAATCACTTCACTCACAGACAAGTATCTGTGACAGTGTGTATACAGATGTGTCATATATAAGAGACAAATATTGTTCATTTAATATGTTGGTACTAAATGTGGCTGAATGCTTACATATATGTGTAAAAAGCAAATGTAGGAGCTGTGATAACTGTGTCTGATAGAATGAAGAGTCGACTGATATATGAAATATTCCTTTATTGGGTGAGAAAATCAGACCATGTCATAACTGCTTTAAGTCACACAGAATAGATATCAGAGCCTTAAACAGGCTGACTTCTGCTAAATGGGTCAAACTGGGCAGAAAGTCTACAAACACATAACATCCTTATAGAATATGATGTAACACTATAGATCAACTTAGCTCAGAATATATAAAGCATATAAACAGTTACAGCAATATGATGCAACAAACACAGCAGCTACTGATCCAAAATACTCAAAGCTTCATAGAACTGAAACCAACATTTATTTTTAGCTCCATCCTGCTGCTGATACAGACTTTAGGTTTCTGAACATTAAACTTGTTGCTGCCTTTCATAGTGTGTAACTTGAAGGCCCTGAGTACTTTCTCCCACACTGAAAACACTGGGATGATCACATTATTTGAACATTACCTAATAAGACTGATTCAGCACAGACAGTTATGTTAAACTTTCCTAGCAGTCCTTCACAAACAGGGAACAGTCTGTCTATTCTCTCCATCTGTCAGCTGCTGCTGGCTCTTCCTCCTCCTCTTCCTCACACACTGCTGAGTTTGTCCTGGTGGATCATCAGGGCTGCAAAGCCTCACAGATGATGTGCAGCAGTGGGTCCCTCAGTCTGTCCTCACTCTGGACACTTGCAGTCGTCACACATGGAAATCAAATGTGTGATAAGCTGCAGGATTCAAACACAAGTGTAACTTATAAACACATGTTCATACTTTTATTCCACAATCAGAGAGAAAGAAACAGAGAGAGAGTGCAGGACAGACAGACAGGTGACAGTCTCAGGTGTACACACTGCTACACAACAGCACCAGAGAAGCAGGATTTAGTGTTTGTGTTATTACGAGTGTAAACAAGAAGAGTTCCAGATGGTGCAGTGGACACATGTGTGACTGCTGTGATTAAAGCATCTTTCTTTCAGCTTAACGAGTGAACCGTCAGCTCGTTCAAACACACGTTAAAGTGCGTTTGGCTCGACACCACCGAACAGAGGCAGCAATATAACACAGCTAACATTAACAGTGCAGTGAATCCTGCTTGTGCCGTGATATTCAGGACTGCAAACCGAGCAGCATCACTGACTTTCAGCTTGTTGTGTTTGTGGATATATGACTGACTTTAATTATCCACAAAATCATCACATTCTCTGTCAGATTAAGGTCGACTATTGAACGGCGTATATTTTAAAGGCTTTAAAACCAAGTTAACGTTGAAAGTACAAACATCACTAATGTCACATAACTCTGCCGACAAGGCATAGCTATGGCTATGAAATGCTCTTTGTGTATCACTTCTTCATTATGAAAGATGTCATTAATGCACTAGTAATGTCTCATCTGGAGTATTGTTCAATCATTTGGTCAGCAGCTAATAAGACAGATCTTAACAGACTTCAGTTAGTCCAGAATAAGGCGTCCAGATTAGTGTGAAGATGTTCATACTATACTAATATTGATAAAATGCATAATAACCTTTCTTGGCTTCCTGTACAGGCTAAAATATTCTATGGCTTACTTGTAGTTCTAAAGAAAGCAATTCTGTTAAACACACCACATTTATTCTGCTCAGCTGCAGTATCCAGATGAAATACATCATCATATTACACAGTTTTCAACAAGCTGCAATTTAGTAAATGCTCGAGTTAAAAGTAACGTTTTGTAAAACTGTTACATTTAGAGCAACTTTTAAGTGGAATAAGTTGCCTTAAAAAATTAGAGAATTATTCAAAACTTCAATGAACACTTAAAAGCCGATTTACAGAGCTTTTAGTTGTTGTAAATATTGTAAGACATGATTTGTTTTTGAAATTTGTGTAATGTGCCTCAATGTTATTGATATTATTATTATTATTATTATTATTGATTGCTTATATTTGAACAATTGTGAAACCTCACTGTGGATGTAAGAGTGAAATTATGTGGATATCTTGAATCCACTTTATTGTGTAATATTTTATGTGAGTATTTGACGGAAGACGAGCAACATCTGTTGTGGAAGCTAACGGGGTTCCTTTAGAATAAACAAACATAGGATTTATTATCACTGAATAATTCTGTATAAATCTATACAAATTATAGAAATATGTAATAGGAAACAACAAAATAATCTAAATTATAAAATAATGTGTGTGTGTGTGTGTGTGTGTGTGTGTGTGTGTGTGTGTGTGTGCATGATTTTAGTGTTTGAACAGTCATGAATTATCTTTAACAGCAGGTTGGATGTAATGTGTTAGAACTACCAGCAGGTGGGGATAAGAGACCTTTAAGGTGTTTGGTGCCACGCTCCACCTTCAGGTTTAAAACTAGTGTTAATGGAGTTTGAAGGTTGAGTTTGTTCCACGACTGCATTTCACTCACTGCCTCTGTTTGTATCTCTGTCACTGCAGGACCAACATGGAGCCAGAAGTCAGCGCTCTCAGGAGGCCGACAAACCTCACAGAAGAAAGGGAGAGAAAAAACACACCTGTGACGAGTGTGGGAAGGGTTTTACTGTGAGGGCTAAACTAAAACGGCATCAGGTCATCCACACTGGAGAGAGACCGTTCAGCTGTGACTTGTGTGGAAAGTCTTTTTCCTTCAAGGGTTCCCTAAAAAAACACCAACTCATCCACAGTGGAGTTAAAGCGTACAGCTGTGATCAGTGTGGGAGAGCTTTTACTCGCAGTAGCAGCTTACAGAGTCATCTAGTTACCCACTCTGGAATTAAGGCATACAGCTGTGACGAGTGTGGGAAGGAGTTTACTCTGAAGGCTTCACTAAGACAGCATCAGGTCATCCACACTGGAGAGAGACCGTTCAGCTGTGACTTGTGTGGAAATTCTTTTTCCAGGAAGGGTTCCCTAAAAAAACACCAACTCATCCACAGTGGAGTTAAAGCGTACAGCTGTGACGAGTGTGGGATGGAGTTTACTGTGAAGGCTTCACTAAAACAGCATCAGGTCATCCACACTGGAGAGAGACCGTTCAGCTGTGACATGTGTGGAAAGTCTTTTTCCTTCAAGTGTTCCCTAAAAAGACACCAACTCATCCACAGTGGAGTTAAAGTGTACAGCTGTGATCAGTGTGGCAGAGCTTTTACTCACAGTAGCCACTTACAGAGTCATCTAGTTACCCACTCTGGAATTAAGGCATACAGCTGTGACATCTGTGGAAAAACTTTCAGCCAGAGATGGCACCGAAATACACACCTACGCATTCACACCAGACATGATGTGTACTGCTGTGAACAGTGTGGCAAAGAGTTTACAACAGACGCACAGTTACAACAACACATGTTTACCCACACTGAGGAGAGGCCTTATCAATGTGACCTGTGTGAGAAGACTTTTAAATCTCCACGTCACCTGAGACGACACCAACAGATCCACACCAGAAAGAGACTCTACAAGTGCAGCTACTGTGAGGTATGTATTTATATTGTTATCTTGTCATTTTAGCCTGACTGTTTGGAACAACTCTGCTCATTAAACTGTGTTAGCATGTTAGCAATTCTACTGCATGGAAAAGCAGCTCTGAGTGATTATTCAGATTTTCCTTTCAGTTATGATTTTAGTATTACTGTAGTATTATGGTGGTAGTATTGTAGTTATTGCAGCCCAGTAAACTGAGTGTGTTAACTGAAACAGTCAAATGTAGTTGGACGTCTGCAGAGATGCTCTTTATTTCAGGCGACGTTCAGGATACAAATGTTGAAGGACTGACTTACACTGTCTTTGTGTCTTTGTTTAGAAGCAGAGCGACACAGATGGATCCAGTTCTCAACCCTGTCATCACTGTGGTGGTGGGAAAGACTTTCATTGTGACCTCTGTGGAAAAACTTTCAGTCGGCAAAAGACCCTAAAAGTACATCAACGTAGACACACTGGAGACAAACTGAAATACTGCAAAGAATGTGGGAGAAGCTTCACCACACCAAGTGAGTTAAAACAACATGAACTGATTCACAGTGGGGTTAAAAAGCACCTCTGTGATCAGTGTGGGTCATCCTTCACCACTGCAGGTCAGCTTAAATCACACAAAGGAGTCCACACAGGAGAGAAACCACACAAGTGCAGACACTGTGAGAGAAGCTTCTCACAGTCAGGTCATCGTAACATTCATGAACGTACACACATGGAAGGAAACTACAGCTGTGACCAGTGTGACAAGAGCTTCAGGAATCTCAGTTCATACTCTGCACACAAACGATCCCACGTTACTAATAAACTGTTTCACTGTTACCAATGTGCCCAAACATTCACCTCATTGTCTGCTCTGTGCAAACATCAGCGCGATCACTCAGGGCTGAAATCACTCCCATCACTGGATCACAGTGAATCTGAAGACACAGAAAGATCCTCTGGTTTCTGTGTCAGACTCAAAAAGCTTGAGATCAGGCTCCACAGAGTTCAGATAGAATCATTTAAACTTGTGTTGAACTGAACTGGTTGCTGGGCTGAACTTCTACATAATACAGATCTACATGGGATCTTCTTTTCTGTTGTTTTACTGAGTCAGTTTTGTCCTTTTTTCTCTGTCCTGGTTTTGCTCGTCTGTAAATGATTGAAACTCAGTCAAATAGTTCATTGTTCTCCAGCAAAACGTTTTGGAAACTCATGTTTAACCTTTAAAACTCTGACATGTTTTAGCACACAAGGCTTCATCGGGGAGTTCACTCATGATTGGACCATGAGAACAAAGGTTTTTAGTTCTTTCAAAGAGAGTCTTGGAGATGTTTGATGTTTCTGTTTTTCTGAAACCACCTGAAAGAAAAACTATTTTTCTTGCTTTATGTAGTGTGGAAGTTTTTAATGTTTCTTCATCTGTGATGTTCTTGAATGTGTTCACGTGAAGATGGTACAAATAAACTGTCCTTTCAGCTTTAGCTCCTAATTTATTCATTATTTATGGATGTAGCACAGCAGCCGTCTCTTGATTAACACATGGAGGGCTCGGGATCTGATGGTGTCGTCTCCCTAATTTGCCCACTCAGTAAATCTCACTCATGGCCAAGAAATTGAAATAAACCTTGTTTCCCTGCTGGATAGTGATCCACTGTAACTCTGCTCCTCCTTCCTGTTTAGGATTTCTGTGGCTGAAGTAAAATTCCCTCCATCCATCACTTATCCCAGCTAACCCAAAGTGAAATAAAGTTTTGCTGGTCTTAAAAAAGCATTACAATAATGGGCATTACCAATGCAAACTGAATGATACAGAAGATGAAAGAAGAGACTTTGATCAGTTAATAAAGCTCATGATCTGGATTCATTGTGGCTGCTACACAGATACTTCTGGGTCACTTCTCTCAGTTAAGATAAGATAACCTTTATTAGTCCCACACGTGGGAAATTTGTTTTGTCACAGCAGGAAGTGGACAGTGCAAAAGTTATGAGGCAAAAATTAGAATACAATAAGAATAAATACAGTACACAACTGTACAGAATAGAATAAAATAAAATACTATATACAGTAGAATAAAATAAAATAAATATACAATAAGATAAAAATAGAATACAAATACAAATACTATATACAACTGAGTAAAAATACAACGATGACAGAAAGGATTATTGCACTTAGTGTTATTGCATATGTATGGATGTGTGTGCTTGATCAGTTAAAGTCTTTATTATGGAGTCTGACAGCAGTGGGGAGGAAAGACCTGCGAAATCTCTCCGTCCCACACCGTGGGTGCCGCAGTCTCCCACTGAAGGAGCTGCTCAGTGCTGTCACAGTCTGCTGCATGGGGTGGGAGATGTTGTCCAACAGGGATGACAGCTTAGCCGCCGTTCTCCTGTCACTCACCACCTCCACTGGGTCCAGAGGGCATCCTAGAACAGAGCTGGCCCTTCGGATCACCCTGTTCAGTCTCTTCCTGTCCCCAGCAGAGATGCTGCCGCCCCAGCAGACCACACCATAGAAGATAGCAGAAGCCACCACAGAGTCATAGAAGGTCTTTAGCAGTGGGCCCTCCACTCCAAACGACCTGAGTCTCCGCAGCAGGTACAGCCTGCTCTGCCCTTTCCTGTAGAGGGCGTCTGAGTTATGAGTCCAGTCCAGTCTGTTGTTCAGATGAACACCAAGGTACCTGTAGCTGTCCACAGCCTCAATGTCCATACCTTGGATGTTCAGTGGTTGCAGTGGAGAATGCTTGTGCCTGCGGAAGTCTACCACCAGCTCCTTGGTTTTACTGGCGTTGATCTGGAGGTAGTTCAGCTGGCACCAGTCCACAAAGTCTTGGGTCAGACCTCTGTACTCCTTGTCGTCCCCATCAGTGATGAGGCCGACTATTGCAGAGTCATCAGAGAACTTCTGCAGGAAGCACTGGGTGGAATTGTGGGAGAAGTCTGCAGTGTAGATGGTGAAGAGGAACGGAGCCAGAACCGTTCCCTGTGGGGCCCCCGTACTGCAGACGACCCTGTCCGACACACAGCCCTGAGTCCTCACATACTGTGGTCGGTCGGTGAGGTAGTCCAGGATCCAGGTAGTGAGGTGATGGTCCACTCCAGAGTTCACCAGCTTGTCCTTTAGAACCGAGGGAAGAATGGTGTTGAAGGCACTGGAGAAATCAAAGAACATGATTCTCACAGTGCTTCCAGCGGTCTCCAGGTGAGCGAGGGAACGATGTAGTTAGGAACCTTCCTCACCAAACTGACTGTTGGACCACACCCCTGGTTTCATGAGAAATTGTTTCAGCCATGATTTCTCTTCCTGTATTTCAGAGTAAAGACTGAAGTGACAAATGGAAGCATGTTTAAAAAACACAATGTGAGAGAGACGTTGAGGTCCTTAGAAGTTACCCTGGGTTTTTCTGTCACCCTGCTAGATGTTACACACCTTGTTATTGGACTGGTTTCTACTGCTGGACTACTCCTGCGGAGAGTAACAATACTCTTACTAATTAGCTCCCTTTCACACCTTTGGGGATATTTATTTTTGTGTTTGCAGCGCTGTGAGCCAGAACAGCGAGAGAAAAATCTGCAACAGCGACGAGCCGAATGCTTACGTGAATCGCAGCAGCTGCACATGTGCTACGCTGAATTAGAGGATATCTTTGCTCTGGATTTCTATTTCTACTTTTTCATTTCTATATGATTCTTCTTGCATCTAAACAAAGATGATTCAATTTGCTAAATGTTGATGGCTCTTCGTGCTCAGGTGTAAATGAGACGTAATATTTGCTCTTGGTTTGGTTCTCCTGTACAGAACCTTGCAGTACAACAGAAACCTAAAAACATTATTTGTAGTTGTTATTCTTAGTTGTTCTGCTGCCTAAATACCACAGGGTCTGATTATGAAGTTATTGAGCTGCACATACGTTACGACCTGCTTAAGTTCGAGGTCACAGCGTCTGTAGAGCAGCTGGAACATAATGAAGTCTACAAGGTTAAAGTTTTCTCTTCAGTTATTGTTCTTTCTGCTGCTTGGTTTGATGGATCTGAGAGCTTTTGTTTTTATTATTGTTATTATAATTATCATTAATATTTTACTCTCTAGAAGCTTTAAAATAGTGTTTGTGTTTGAAAAAATTGATTTAAGAATTGAACAGAAACATCTGTCCTTCTGAAAATCGCCCAAAGGCACGGAGACAAAGTCAAAGGATGCAACCTGTAACTTTCTCTTCCTTCATGTCAGGACCATCATCCATGATTTATATAAAATGCATATAGCAACAGTAGCACTTTAGTTTGGACTTTATGATTTCTGTAACTGGAAAATATTATTTTGTTTAAAGACAGAAGTGACCGCATAGTTGCAACATCAAAGGGAAATATTAATTAATTAGCATCAAGTATATTTGTTGCTTAAGCGTTTGCACTATAACTTAAGTAGGATTATAACTTTTAAGGAAGGAAAGATTTCAGATATTTAGTTCACTGTTTCAGTTATTTTATATGAAATTAAAACATTTACGTTGGTCAAATATGATGCTCTAAATCAAATAAAAGTTTGAAAATAAATGATGTATTTTTAAATGCTGCAACAAATGTTCACAAAAAGTAACTATAATTAAAACCAGTTAAACAAAATCAAATGTTTGAATCATGCTTAACCAAATGCCAGGCTGGAGAGCTGAACCTAAAGTATCCGTAGAAAGATTTCAACATCTGAGCAGTTTTTAATGTTTTTATCACATATAAATGTCACAGCAGTGGGTCCTGGCCCAATGCTTTGTGTTTTTGGTTTTCTTTGACTCTTGTTTTTCTTGGTTTTTGTTCTTCTTATTTATCAGGCTCTCAGTAATCTTAGTTCTCCCTCCCTCAGTGTTCATTTCAGCCTGTGTTTAGTTTCTGTTCCCGTGTCCCACGTTTCATCGTTTCATGTCGAGTCAGCCCTGTCTCTCTGTTTCCTGTGTCTCCCCAGTCAGCCCCGCCTCCCTCGGGCACTCATGTGTGATACAGAGTAATAAACCTGACTACATTTGCTACACTCTCTTTATTACCTGTTACTTTAAAATTCATACACTAATTATGTCTGCCCATCTCTCTAATGTGAAGGTCAAAGGTCAACATCCCAGTGACATAAGAATAATCCCAAAGGGGCAAAGGCAGCGGTTAATTTAGCACATTTAGCATTAAGGGTACAGCAAGGATATACTTTTACTTATTGTGGCAGGGGTGTGGTCTCTGGCCTGCTGCAGTGGAGGCTGGTGGCGGGACGTTGGACGGCACAGGTGAGGGTGATGGAGCTCATGACTCTCCCCTTTATAGTGACGGAGGAGACTGGCGTGGGGGAAGCGTGTAGTGGAGGAAGCCGAGGAGAGAGCTGGTTTCTGGCTACAAAGACGGCGTCAAACCAGAAAAGATTGCTCGTGGTCAAATGTCAAAGGAGCTTGCAAAGAAAAGCGTCTGGACTTCTTTAAGTTACTTGAAGACGTTTCACCTCTCATCCGAGAAGCTTCTTCAGTTCTAAGGTCAAATGGTGGAGAGTCCCAGATATAAACCTAGTGGGAGTATCCCCCCCCAGAGGGACAAAAGGACCCCCTGATGATCCTCTAATCGCCTGAGCCAAGGTGTGAAACTGGGTGTGGGCCCCAATCAGCCAGAGTTTCGGGTGAGTTCATTGTGAAACCTGGCCCCACCTTATCATGCGAATTCCTGAGATCAGATGGCCCAGGATGTGAGTGGGCGTTAAGGCGTCTGGGAAGGGATCTCAAAACTGGATTATTGATGGCAGAGAGTTGATGTCGTAAACCCCGCCTCTGTTCAAAGATGGTCGCTCACAGTTGACATTGATGCTTCTTCAGTGTTGGGAAGGTTACTTTTAAAATGTATTCCATTACAGAATACAGAATACATGCCCTCAAAATGTATTCTGTAACGTATTCTGTTACGTTACTCAATGACAGTAACGTATTCTGAATACTTTGGATTACTTAATATATTATCATGCTTTTTACAACAACGTGAATGTACTATTGCTGTGTGATTTATTACTATTACTGAAGGTCCGCGACTCCGAACTGTAGTAAAGGGACCTCTGACTAATACGGCGGGGTCCCTGTCGGCTCGTAGCCGAAAACTAGCTTTACTTTGTTGTGTGGGTCAACTTTTCTTGCGAGAGACAGAGAGAGGCGTTGAAAGACTGCTCCAACGGAATTTATTGTTTTCAGAGGAAAACACGAACACGGTGTACAGTCGAGTCTTAATAGCTTACTTACAACTGGGCTCGTCAGGCACTCTTCTTGGCTGAAGTGGTTATTATTATATTTACATGCTTCCAGCTCCCGTTTTTCCTTGATGACAACTCCTACCTTTCCACTCCCCTTTTTCTCCCTCCTCGCGTTCACAGACCCATAACGTGTATGGCAGTCCATTCTCCCTGCAGCACGGACTACACTGCCCATGATGCTACATTCTTTAGAGCTATGCTTGTAGCATTCTGCCTGTTAGCTTAGCACAACAACAACAACGAAAAGGCGCTCTCTCACCCAGGAAACACACAGTCGCAGAGAGAGAGAGAGAGAGAGCGTCGCCCTGTAACCATGGCAACCATGGTAACGCTGCCGCCTGGAACAATAGAACGTAGCTGTCAAACAAAACCTAAACAGTCCTGACCCGCGAAAAAATGAAACAGGAGAGTACCGCAGTGTAATCCATTTATTTCAACAAAGTAACTGTATTCTGAATACCACCTTTTAAAACGGTAACTGTAACGGAATACGGTGAAACTGGAGCACGAATCGATCTGGGAGCTTTGATGAGAGATCAGCTGAAGTTTGACTGCAGCCTGATTCACTTTAGGACAACCAGTTTGCTTTTAATGTTTTTCTGCCTGATTCATTCTGATACACAAACACAGGCTGAACGGTGTCTGTGCTCCCACATCCTCAGTGTCTCAGCACCTCTGCATCCTTCACTCACTTCTTAGCATGCAGGACGTGTGTGTGTGTGTGTGTGTGTGTGTGTGTGTGTGTGTGTGTGTGTGTGTGTGTGTGTGTGTGTGTGTGTGGGGCACAGGGGAATGTGGGACTTTGTCCTGATGTGAATGTGTGTGTGGATCTTCTCCTCCCGGCCCATCACAGTGAGGAATGGAGGTGGTGTCAGTGTGGGTCAGTGTCACTGGGAGCTGTGGGCGTCTCCACAGTGGGCCTGGGAAACTTTGAAAAGATGTTTTCTTCTTTCGGCCATAAAATCCAGATCTTGGTTTCCTCTTTGTGAGCACAACAGAGACTCCCCTTGTTTCTTACACAGCCCCCCTTTGGCTTTCATGCACACACACCCACTCAGGGAATAAAGTCACTGCAGCCATTTAGCTGCTTCTCAGCACTCGCTGCATAACCTGAGGTTGGTCAGCCGGTCGACTCGTCGTGCATAGTGACAAATGAGGGATTTCAAATATTTCCAAAGCGATGCATCAGGTTTCTTTGCAGATGAAGTGAGACGTGGATGTTTCACAGCACCAATGAAGATTGTGTTTAAGTGCAGCCGGGCGCACGCTCCCCCAGCGACGCCAGCTTCTTCTCACCGTGCAAACACTTTGATTTGAAATAGATTACAGCCGTGAGTGTTTGACTGTGATGGACTGGTGATGTGTTCAGGGTCGCAGGTTTCCACCCGCCTCGTCTCTTTGCATGCAGTGAAGGAAACTATGCAAACTATGCAAGGTGTGCAGTAACAGGTCTGAACAAACCAGCAGCAAATAACTTCCAGTCTCCACAGGTTCAGTGCAGCTGGTGTAACAAAACATTTGGTTACAACATATTAATGTTCGCACACTGCTGTAAAAACAGTTTTATTAAAATGAACGTGCACTTTTGTAGAAGCTCGTGGTGAACGCTCCACTGCCTTTGTTTTATTGTTACTATTATGTTGTGATGGGTTGAACAGGATGACTTGAGACGTGTGCGATGTGACAGAATAGACAGATGGAAGCCTTCATGTTGGATCAGAACGACGTCGGGCTTGTTGGTCTGCTGTGGTTTGATCAGAAGACTTCCTCAGATCAGCACCGTGGCCCTCCTCTTCCTCTCCCCCATCTGCTTCTTCTAGCAGCTTCCAACACACTGAGGTCTCTGACAGTGAGAGTGACTCCAGTGTTCCTGTAACTTTGAAGCAGAGGTTCAAGACAGATTTGATCTTTCCTTTCCTTCTGTTTGGGATTGAAGTGATGTAATATCAGGGGGGGGCAGGGGGGGCTATGATGTCCTGTCATTCTCATGTAAATCTGTGTTGGGAACATTAATGTTTAGTAAATGTGAAGTTAGCAGAGCAGTTTTGGTCTGAATCACTGACGTCTTTCTTAAATACTGCAGGAACAGTTAGGAGTGTAACTGTAATCTGTAACTGTAGTTTGGCTGAGCTGGAGTCTTTGGGTTCATCATGTCGTTGGATGCTCACCTCCTGCAGCTGCTGGCTGCTCTCCCAGATGAGAGATGATATCTGAATGTCCTTTATAATAACCTTAATTCACCTCGCACACACACAATGAGCTGTCTAATCAGCTGACCGGAGCAGGTGCTGTGTGTGAGAGCGATGTTGGGGTTGTGAGGGCCCAAAGAGCTGAACATGCAGCACCTTAAACCAACATTTCCTCTGGAGTTAAACACTCTCCCTGTCTGTTCACATACAGGTCTGTGTCCTCTGTACAAACCGCCGGTGACCGTAGCAAACTGGCAACCAGAGTAATGGTAAATGCACTGGTTCTTATACAGCACTCTTCTACCCTCCCTAAGCACTAAACCAGTTCCAGAGCATCTAATAAAAGCACTGGCAGCAACAGGGGCCAGTATCCCGCCCAAGGTGACTTTGGCACGCAGACTGGAGCAGCCGGGGATCGAACTACCAACTGACGTCCTGAGCCACAGTCGCCTCTTTTCCAGTAGAACATAACTGCCTCAGCTCTACTCGACTCTGTCTCTCAGTTACAGTTGAGCACCACCTCGGTGTGGGTGGGGCTGTTACAGCAACACAACCTGGAAGTCCCGTGACGCAAACACAACAAGCGATGACATCCCGGTGATGGAACATCTGCACCCCGTCACTGGACATCCTGTGTAGCCGTTTCCCTCGTTGCCAGGCAGGTTTGAGTCTTGAAGGGTTCGCTCTCATAACTGATCCAGTGATGTCACTTCCTGGCCATCAGCGGCATGTATCTGGGACACAAACTGGGCTTGGAACTGGGTGAGAGATGAAACTCTGAGAAGCTCTTCAGACGACGCTGACCTGCATGACTGAGGACCTGCACAGACTTGCTGCCTTGCTCTTTGTGAGGAACGTCCTTCAGGAGTATGAAAGGGAAACTAGCAGTTTATTGAAACCAGCTCCGCTTCAACCTCAGATGCACACAAAGTAGACTCGTTCCCCAAGAGTTTGCACTTTGGATCCCAGGTATCGAACCAGCAACCCTCTGATTAGCAGATGAGCCAGTCGGGCTACAGCTACCCTACGTGTGTGTGTGTGTTGCCTTTTCATTCACATAATCCATCTTATCTCTAATGAAAAAGCCAAATGAAATCCTCAGATTTGCCCCTCAGGTTCCCACAGTGTTCAGGTCACACCAGGCCACAGTCCCACATTTGAGCCACGACTGTGGGTCACACAGAGCATGTCCTTTAGCCTTCTTTGTTTTTGGATTGTGTGCCACAGAGTCTCCCTGAAGATGATTTTGGCACGTTTGCTGAGATTGTTTGAAAAACAAGCTAAAGAACACGTCCACGATGTGACAGCAGCTGTGGGCCTCGATGGAGCCCACGTTTGTCCTGGAGGCGTCCTCTGTGGAGTGAGGCCGGCTCACATGGTTCAGTCTGAACAGGGTGAAGCTCCAGCTTTGACCTCATTAACTTCCAGTAGTGGAAAAGCAGCTGTAGCTGCATTTTTCATCACTATTGATGAGATGCTGCTATGACCTGCTGTTAGTGGGAGCTCAAAGCCCGAGGCCATCATTAAGATCTGTGTGGGTCTGTGTGGGTCTGTGTGTGTGTGGGACACTCACTGAGTAGTAGTCCACTGACCGACCCAAACACGGTGACTTCATATCACAGGAAATATTCAGCTCAGGCTTCTGTCTGACGCTTTGCTGTCTCACATTTAAATCACAAAGGTTGTTTCTACAAACACCCACTCATCTATCGTCCTCTTACACACCGGTCACAGACCCACTGCTGAACTCACAATATCATTTATTTTCCTTGTGTTTGATTGGTGGTACAGTTGTTTTATTTTGTGTGTTTGTTACACAGGAAAGCTGTTATTGATCAGTTTGAGAGTAAAACAGAAACTGTGAGTGTAAATGTGGAGATTACAGAGGTTTCATGCTGTAACCTACAAAATGCTTTGTGCAGACGAGTCAGTGAAATCAATCAATCATCCTGATTTCTTTAGCTCATGAACACAGTGTGGGGTCAGTGTTAACAACATGGTGCAGAAAGGAAACACAAGCGTGGAGTCGGTGGGATTGTGCAAACGGTCGCTCGTGCATCAATCAGCTCCAGCTGTGATGCATCTCTTTGATTAGTGGGAGCAGCAAACTCCATCCAGACAGCTTCCTTTGTTTTTTTCACTTGACTGATCGATCAGCGCACAGCTCCGTTTAGCACACACGCCATCTTTAACGACGGCGTGGAGTCTGTGCCCTGTTCCTCCCACACACGAGTGTTCGTTCATGTTCGGCCTTGTGTCTGAGCGTTTCCTCTCGGTGTGTCTGTAACGAGGAAGCCACGGGCAGGTCGCACACAAACGTGTGGCTGCCGAGTGTGCGAGTGTGGCAACGTGTGGCAACTATTCTGGTTTGCCAGCGACGTTTCCAGATAAACACTGGTGGCAGCTGCTGCCATGGCAACACCATTGTGCTCCCTCCCTCCCTCGCTCGTCTCCCCTCCCTCTCCCCAACCACTCCTCTCTCTCATGCTCCGCCGGCTCAGAGAGCGAGGACCAGAGAGGAGAGAGGTCAGCTCGATTCAGAGGACAGAAAGAAGAAAGGAATAACCCGGAGTGGACGGGGACAGGATGAGCGAGGACAGCCACTCCCACTACAGGCTGGACCCCAGCGATCGCCTCAACGGGCTGGGACAGAGGAGGAAGAGACCCAAGAAGGTAAACGAATAGATGGAGAGCCACGTGGTGCAAAGTGTGTAAGGATGGAGCACCCCACCCTGCAAAAAGAGAAAGGAGGTGGGGTTAGGTGAGGTTTGTTTATGTGCAGACGAGCGTCCACATGATGTTAGGAGCACCGAACCATCTCTCACCCCGTCGTCTCCTGTGGAGTGTGTGGCTGCTCCCCCACAGCAGTTGTATCCTCTCTCATATCCTCCGTCTCCTGGTGTTGTGTTGCTCCACAGTGAGTCGTAGTAGGAGGCTCACATGCTGTCAGGGTGGGTCCCTGCTCGCCCTTTGTGTGCCTGTCGTTGGGGGTTTTGGTGTTTGCAGCTATCAGGAGGTTTGTGTTGTAGCCTGATGTGAGAAGTGTTGTTATTATTATCATCATTTTTAACATTTCTGCAACACTACAATAAACAGACACACACCCATCAGCCTGTTTACAGATCTATACGCCCATAAAGACGTGAAACACACATTGCACAAATCTACTATAACGTGTTCATATGTGTTATAAAATAAAGAGGTAAAGTATTAGCTGTTCAGGTTGATTCATAAATATGACCTCAGCACGTGAAATCCTTCTGCTGACATCCCTAAAAGCTCGTCAGACCAACGAAGCCGTACAACACAAATAACCAGACCAAACCAGGGTTGTGCGTCTGTTGTTGAGAACATTGTCAGTAAACCACAGATCAGTGTTTATGTACCAGTGACGTCCTGTCAGTCTCGATGTAATGATTCCTAACAGCGCATCTTTGTGTGCCACCTGCTCGCTCAGCAGCTACACAACCCAGGAGCTCAGTTTTGAAACAAACCTTAGCACAGTGTTTGTGTGTCCGCCGGGAGTGATGTCTCACTCCGTTTCCATCCTTTTCTCGTGAACAGCGATCTGGTGTTTCTGAGGACACAGAAGCATCCAGCGTCATTATTTTTGTGTATGTCGTGTGAGCTGAGAGCTGTAACCAAAGGTAGTGAGCGCGTCGGCCTTTAACGTCGCGGCTGGTTGTGCGATCGCGTCGCCGCTGAACTCGTGTGGCCTGAAACTGAGAGTTTGTCTCAGGGATCTTTACATTTGAAGTCAGGTAAACAGGAGCAATCATCCAGTGAACTAACAGAACATTCAGGAGCATTTACTCTCATGAATGTCAGACAAACTGAGGTTTGTGTGTCAGTTAGATTCTTTAAGTCATTAAAGTGTCTCTGTTAGGAAAAGCATCTGTTTCCTCCACTTCTGCAGAACTGCGTGACCTGTAGCATCATTGCAGGAAGTATCCTGTGACAATGAGTGACTGCACATCATCATTATCAACACATAAACCTGTGGTCTGGACCTGCACTTCTTATTTTTACTGTCTGGTTTTGTGTAAAGCAGCACTTCAGTAAGCACCTGTGAAGCACACAGTCATAGTCGAGTAATGAAGCGATCCATATGTGAAACATATTCCACGTCTACAGGATAGTGGAGGTTACATGGGTCAACCTGGCAAACTGTACCAGCACATGTGATCACACTGATAGCAGAACACAGGTATGTGAGTCTCTACGACGAGGTCAGAAACCAGTAACAAATGTTTCATGTGATTCGTTTTTCTCCAGTTTGTCTGCAGTGAACCTTAAATACTCACTGAACCAGCTGTTTCCTGATGTGGTGACGTGTGTCGGTGATGAAGCCAACACTCTGTCCAGTGTTGGGCAAGTTACTTGAAAAAAGTAATCAGTAACTAATTACTGATTACTTCCCCCAAAAAGTAATCCCGTTACTTTACTGATTACTTATTTTCAAAAGTAATTAGTTACTTAGTTACTTTTTAAAAACCCGATTTACAACCTGAGTAGGTGATAAAGCGATAGATCTTTCAGCCCAATTCTACTTTTTCTGCATAATCCATCATACAAAATGTAATCAAATGGAAAAGTCTCTTTTTAAAACTTGTTTTATTAGTTTTAATCTTTTAACTTTATGCATCAAGCAAACATTTAATTATCTGCAACATTCTCTGACTGGAAGAAATTAGTTTAACATTTAAACCTATTTTCTGCACATTCCAGCTCATAAAATAAAATATTTTTTGTGTTTACACTCAGTCTTTCAAATAGATGCAAGTAAAACACAGCAGAAAATAAATAAAGTCAAAGACTCAGCGGTCCTGTTGCTCTATTTTCACCTGTAAAGCAGGAGCAGGGTAGGCGGAGGTTTACCCTGGTGCAGGTGTGCCGCGGTCAGTGGAAGAATCTGCGAGTTTCTCTGTGAGTTTCCCATTACATCGTAGCTACTCGGTGCTTGTTGGAAGTTTAGGGGTTTTTTCGCTGTAAAAAGAAGTTTTCTTCCCACGCACAGCGGACCCTAATGTTTTTGTCACTTTTTATGGAATCAAACTCAAAGTAAGGTCAGTACTTCCATGCTTTAAACGCTGCACGCTCATACTCTCTCTGCACTCGATATGTGATCCATTGTTGATCTGCACACAGCTGTTGTCACTAACGTCGCACTCGCTTACGTCACTGTCGTGAGACATTCTCGCAAAAAATCACGGTTTTAGTAACGCAGTAACGCAGCGTTCCTACGGGAAAGTAACGGTAATCGAATTACTGTTTTTGCAATAGTAATCCCTTACTTTACTCGTTACTTCAAAAAAGTAATCGGATTACGCGTTACTGGAGCGTTGTTCTCCTCTGTAACAAAGCAGTGATAAAGGAATAGATGCTGATTTTATTAACTTGTGTCTTTGTGCTGCTGGATTCAGTCTGAAGCAGGCAGCAGTGCTGAACCTACCAGTGTAAATGTGATGGTGGAAGCAGAGGCCATCACTTGGCAGTGCTAAACACAATAAAAGACTCACAAGTTCCTGCTCAAAGGTCAGCTGCCTTCAGATCAATCATTAACCTGCAGCAGGTTGTGGCCTGATGTGTTTGTAAGAGTTTCACTTTCAGGAGGAGAAGATTTAAACGAGTCACACAAATGTGAACTACAAAGTCTGTGACACACAATTTATGCAAACTGCATGAAATCTGACCTGAAGAAATCCAGTCTTCTGCCTGTTGTGGTTGTGACAGCTGCTCGTAGGAGAGTTTGTTTGTAGGAGGTGGAGATGTTCTCAGATCAAGTGCGTAATCGTCTCTTTGTGTAGACGCTAAAAGCTGTGAGCCAAAACTCTCTGCTCTGAAACTCTTCACTCAGTCCTCACGCTGAGAGTTTAGAGGCTGAACTTCTTGTTCCTCCATAACACTTTTCATGAAACAGCAGAAATGAGCTTGTGTTTCTCAGCAGTGCGCACACAGAGAACCGATCCTCTCTGCTCAGTCTGAACAAATCAAAGTGAAACGTCAGTGAAAACACAGCTGCTGATCAAACTGTGTCAGATTAATGCCTCAATGTTTCACTGTGAGGTTAAAAAATACATAAAAATGATTTAAAGAAGTAGGAGGCAGATTTTCACAATAAGAGCACTTTGTTTTTAATTCAGTTAATGTCAAACTGTCATCAACACCTCTGTGTTGTCTCTGAGCAGATTCAGGCATTACTCAAATAATAAAGGCTTTTTTTTTTACTATTATACTTTTCATTAGTCTCCAGGTTGATGATTATAAACAGAATTATTAAAGTTTTTATCATTTCAGGCTGAAAATCAACATGAATTTGGTTCTAATCAAAGAAGCTCCTTTAATGTGTGTCATTAAAATCCTCACACAGGCTTAAAAAGGCGACATTAACATTAAAATAAATGAAAGAAGCTTCAGCTGAGAGCTTCATGCAGTCATCATCAGCAGCTCATAGCAGTCACAGCTCTTTATTACGCAGCTTTGCAGGAATTAAAGTGGCTGAAGTGTCAGAGTTTGTGTGAGAAGCTGCTTCATGGACAGCTGTACACACGTCTTTATTATTTCTTCATAAATCAAACACACAGGTTTGTCTGCAGATGATTTAAAGTGTGTCGTTGTGCAGTTAAAGCTGTTTGTGTGACGCCCTGACCTCCTGTGAATGAAACAGCCAATCAGATCCATCAGAGAGAGAGCAGGAAGTGTTGTGTGTTTGTGACAGAACAAGGAAACAGTGATGATGATGAACATAAAGGTCCTCTGATGTTTCCTGTTACAGTAACGCTTGTTCATCTGTTGCTCTCCTACACTTTCCTATAAATAAAGGAGAAAAAGTCCGTTTAGTTTCATTTCCTACAGCTCAGAGTTACACTTCACATTCCTGCTGTCACATCAAAAAGCTTCACTTTGGTCCAACATCTACATGTTAACATGAAACACAGACAGACTCAGAACATCTGGAACATCTGCACTTTGACCCAAACTGTTATAGCAGGATATTTTCTGCATATTTCTTATGTTGGACCTGTTTGAACTGTAAACGACCTGTAATCATCTGTAAATGGTGTGAGGCACACTGAGGCCACCTACAGGGCAGCTGGGGAACAGCAGGGATCTGAAATCATACGAGACGTTAGTGAGTGAGAAGAACAAACGGACTTAAGATGGCTCGAAGTGATCAAAGTTGATCTAAAACAGAAGATAAATCCACTGATTCTTTGTAAAGTTCATCTGCTGCTCACATGAATCCATGAAAGATTTATTTCACTGAATGTTTCTTCAAAGCTCATTTCAACCTGTTGAAGTCATGAATGAAAGTGCAGACTGAGAGTGGATCACATGATGTTTGAGGTGTGTCATGTGACATGTTCAGTATTGTCACACATGTCTAGATTGTCCCTGATATCATAACTGCTCAAACACTGATGATTATATTTGAAGAATTATTCCTGATGGCAGCAAAGTTTGAATGGAGCTCTCTGTCTGTGCTGATTTGTCGCCCTCTGGAGGTCAAAGCACAAACCTACAGGGCAGCTGGGGAACAGCAGGGATCTGAAATCATACGAGACGTTAGTGAGAAGTTAGAACAAACGGACTTAAGATGGCTCGAAGTGATCAAAGTTGGTCTAAAACAGAAGATAAATCCAAAGCAGCATCAGATGAATGTTACCATTTCCAGTTACGGTGCCCTTCATCTAATATGGAAATGTGTTGTTTGTTTTTGCCGTGTTGTTGTTCTTCCTATTGTGTTTAGGCCAGAGATGCTCTTCAAACAGCTGACAGACATGACCACATTACAAGAACATGGTGTGAGTCCGATTTGATATTCCAGTCAACGCTGAGAGACCTTAACCAGGAAGTCAGAGGTCAGCTGATGCTGCGAGCAGGAAGTGAACCAAGGGAAAGGTCCACTCTACTCAATCTCAAAGAAAATATGCTGGTATTTGTTGATGTTGATGGTACAATAAAAATATATAATATAATAAATAATAAAATATCATGTGATGATGAGATGTGTTGTTGGTGTTTGTATTTTCTGTAAATGTCTTTTTTAATGTAAATGCTTTGTTCCAGACGGACAGGGAATCAGTTGCTGTACGATGACATCATCTTGATGTTGACGAGGAGGGCGAGAAAAACTAGTTTTGTCCTGCAGATGGCGATCTTGCACCATGTTCAGAGAGCCGACACTTTGATGGTGCTGCTCTACTCAGCTTACTTTAGCCTGGGTTGGACTCTATATGAGCAGCTTCCACTCTGGTTTCACTCTTAAACACACTTGTTTGATTTCACTTGTAAAAGTTGAAGAATAAATATTTTATTACAAAATTATTTGTTGATGCATTTTTTTAGGGTCAAATATCTTGTTTGATTTGAGGAATGAACTGTTAGGGTGGAAAAAGTGAATCAGGTTAAAATAGTGGTGCTTTATATCAGTGAAGATGTATAATGTAATTTAAAATGTTGATGATGGGTTGTAGTGGGCTTGTACTTACAAAACTGCCTCATTTTATTGGAACGATCCACAGTTGCATCCATTCACGGATGACATCTGACATCATTTGACATCTGGTCTGAACACGTTTGTACACAAGATGCCTCAGTTCTGGATGTTCCCACAGACTCCTCTGTGCACCTAAAGAAAAGGTCAAAGGTCAGCAGCACATGTAGTTGGGACAAGTCTTCAGTCGCACAAACTACACAATCATTTTCCTCCAATGACGACTTTTCACTTGCAGAAATGGTCCTGTGTGATTTCCAGGCTGTGATATAAAAACTAGTTCCTAATGGCAGCGACTCACTCAGTAAACATGTGTTTCCTTCACCAACCTCACACACAGATCCAATAAGATCAGGAAGTGGGCAGTATAGTACAATATGTGTTATTCTGTGCTGCACTGCCCAAACTAAAGATCTGCTGAAGTGTTGGAAATGATCCAGATGTTTATTTTGGACGATACAGCAGAAGATCAGACATGAAAGTGGAGATAACACAGAAGACCTGCAGCAAAGGTCAGAGGTCAGACTGGGCCCTGGATTCAACAATGAGCCAATGATCATCAAGCAGTGACTAAAGCAGAGCCCTGACGTTCTGACATTCATCACACAGTCAGAACAAATGTCTGCTGATGACTTCATCTCATGAAACGACTGATAGATGTCAGTTCATTGATCAGCTGAGCTGCTGATCTTCATCGTCACAGAAACATTCAGCTTGTTTCAATCAGTAAATAACTCCCACTACTCCCAGTTTGAACTGTTCCCACTCAAAATGCTGTGAGAACAATGATCATTGTAGGACTTCACAAACATCACGTGTTGTTTTCCACATGTAAGATCAGCAAACACACAGAAACTTCCTGTTGCCACACACGGCCTCTAAAATCTCTTCCACGCTTTCTGTCTGAAGTCCACTCTCTGTGTCGGATCCACAGGAAACAACAAGATCTTATTAACATGGTTTTCAATGTGTCTCCTTCCAAAAAGTCCAACCAATGAACAAATGTGTGTATTTGTGGAGGCCGAACAAAAGCATGACACATTTCTCTGTTTCTATAAACTGGAGTCAAACACAAACATGAAGAGTTTCACTGACAGACTCCAAAATGCCCCCACAGTGGATCAAAGGGAAATCCTACAGTGTGGCCAGAGACTCTTAATGGCTCCAACATCAACACATCCACAATGTTGGATCCAGTTCTGCCTCACAGAGTTACTAAGACACACCCTCTGCCAGCATCACAACAGCTCCACCTGCTTCACCTGCCTCCTCAGCATCTGTACACCTGAAGAGAAAAGAAAGGCTCCAACAGCTCAAATCTACAAAGGATTCATGAAGTTTCATCCAACAATAACATGTTTGCCTTCCACAGTGTGCTGTTAGACACCACTGTACCTCTGCCATTTCAAAAAGAGCAGCTTGGGAACATTTTGGCTCCAAACACTTTGTGTTTAAGTTCTTTGTTTTCTTTGTGAAGCCGACAACATCTGGAGCTTTGTGACTCATAGAAACATCATTTTGTTCTTTAGATGACAGCAGATTGGGACTGAATAATCAATCACTATCAAACCAATAAAGACAAACATGCTGATTTTACAGGAACTTTGTTGGAGAAGCTGCAAAGACATGAAACTGGTGGAGATCCCAAACCAGTTGATAGTGCTGGTTATTCCAAATAAAGCTGTTTCCCTTTGAGATGAAATGACTTTGTGTCCTGGGCCCTGTTTCAGGAAGCCGGTTTAGTGGAAAAACTGAGTAAGTATACCGTGAGTTAACGAAAACTCCGGGTTTTCGGTTTCACAAAGCGAGTTCAGATGAAGCCTCAGTGAGTCACTATGACGACACACTCCGTGAAGCTAACCTGCCCCCTAGCAGGTTTACTACAACTAACCCTGACTGTCTCCGCCCCTTTGTCGGAAACCTGACAGTAGGAAGTGTCAGACATGGCGTGCCCCTTCCTTGAAGAGCCAGTAGATCGTGAAGCACAAATTCTCCGCAGAGCTCTCCGCCGGGAGAGAGTGATTAGAGCGCGTTCGGACATTTTATCATTTCCTGATGATTTTCTGTGCGAACGTTACCGTTTCTCAGCACAATCTATAAGTTATTTGGATAACATCCTCAGGCCATATATTACTCATGTGACACATCGCGGACATGCTCTCAGTTCATTGCATATTATTTGTATTGCACTTCGGTTTTTTGCAAACGGGAGCTTTCTGTATAATATTGGTGACGCTGAGCACGTTTCCAAGGCTACCGTCTGTCGGGCAGTCAGGAATGTTACAGTTGCACTGAAACGTCTCCTGTACTCGTCTGTGGTGTTCCCCGGTCATAGACCCACAAGATTTATCAAAGAGGGATGCCACAAAATTGCAGGTATCAGGATGACCAAAACTTAATTCATGATGTGGTGATACTTGAACTACTACTTAAATTTTACATTTATTTTCACGGTTCCCAGGCGTGATTGGCTGTACAGATGGCACTCACATTCCAATCATTGCTCCTTCAGTAAATGAAGGAGACTATGTGAACAGGAAGTCTTTCCACAGCATCAATGTACAGGTACATAGTTCCCTGTAGCATTTCAAACTAACAAATTATTTCATTATAGTAATGGATGCTAATTTGTGTTCTCTGCACTGTGAAGATCATATGTGATGCTGCCAACATTATCACAAATGTGGAAGCCAAGTGGCCAGGCTCTGTTCATGACTCACAAATATTCCGTGAATGTACACTGAGCACAAAATTTGGACATGGTGAGTTGAGAATACTGTAAAATATATAAAGACCAATTGCTTCAGGGACATTTGAACTGAAGTGTATCCTTCTGTCTTAGGAGAGTTCACTGGCTACTTGCTTGGTGATAGGGGGTATCCATGTT
Organism: Aulonocara sp. 'chitande type north' Nkhata Bay; assembly: GCF_057382095.1. Classification (NCBI taxonomy): domain Eukaryota; kingdom Metazoa; phylum Chordata; class Actinopteri; order Cichliformes; family Cichlidae; genus Aulonocara; species Aulonocara sp. 'chitande type north' Nkhata Bay. The sequence goes on from NC_141346.1 coordinate 74,813,549, forward strand.
TACCCTATTTGCTTACCCCTTACCCTGACCCTGAACCGGGCCCACAGCAGCGATATAATCTGGCTAATTGCAGGACAAGAGCCAGAATTGAAATGACTATCGGAATGCTTAAGGCCCGGTTCCAGTGCCTGCAAAGACTCAGGGTCACCCCAGAAAGGGCATGTGACATTATTGTGGCATGTGTGATTCTTCACAACATTGCCACAATTAGAGGAGAACACTGTCCTTCTGAACCAAACATCAGCAGTGATCCAAACCATGAACATCCTGACCCTCCCACGGACATACAAGATGGAAGCGCAGTCAGAGACACCATATGTCACAATCATTTCTTTTGACCCATCACCTCAACATGTTGAAAGAAGAATAAACAGATTTTTTGTTCAACTGGCTTTATTGGTCGCCTGTATTTCCTGTACACAAAGTATTAAAAGATGTAAACCTCATAAAGTGTCTCTGTTGCTTCCTCCTCTGTAACAGCTGTCAATGTTTCTTCATTATTTTCCTGTAGTAAAGAAATAGACAACATTGCTGTTCTACTGTAAACTCATATAATCTGTGGAGTATTACTCACAACTGCATGTTGGTCTGGCTCAACAGGAGGCTGCACCAGATGCAGTACACCACCACCATCAACTGATAGAATATGAGGTTTATACAGGTCACTTATAACTTACAAGGGACCAAATGGCAATTAACAAACATACCAATCACCTTACACTTCATTGTCATTATGCTCTCAAAGACAACCAAGACTGAGGGAAGGCAAAATCAGTCGGAAAATAACTTCACTACAAAATAATCCATTATGGTAAAGAGTTTATCAAATGAATGAGTAGCACTGCAAAGGTGACTGTGAAGAAAGGATGTATGCACATCATGTATTATTTTGGATTTACCCCTTATGTAGGCACTTGTGTCTTGCGGGGTTATTGACTCAGAGGATGTCCCCGCAGAGATGCCTTCGGCCACAGGGCGCCCACTGTTTTGGCTGAGGGCCAACTGCTCAGCCTCTGTGAGTGGTGGTGGTGGAGGACCCCCACCTGTTTTTCGGGCCTCCGCTTTTTTTCTGTTGGCTATAACGGGTCACATTTGAGCACACAGAGTAAGCAAATATGTACTTGTAATGTGCTCAGATAATTTCAATAAGTGCTTACAGAAAGAAAATTAATGTAGCCTCTAACTGCAATTGATTTACATGGGACAAACAGACCAAGCACTATGGCTCATAATACAATTACACCTTACCTGTTTGGACTATATTTTTATATTTCATTTTTACTTGCTGCCAGGAACGTTTGGGGCCTGTTGGGTTGCACCTGCGCTCACATCACATCACAAAATAAAATGTATAAAATAACAAATAAAATAACATATGATAAAATAACGTGTTAAATGGGTGGAAATCCCTAGATCAATGTTTAAATTAACACTCACGCATTGACTCTGTCGGCTATGTTTTGCCATGCATGCTCCCTTTCTTTTGCAGCTGTGGCTGTGTTACTTTTTTCCGCGGAATTTGCATGTTATCGGCATATGCTGCCATCAGAATTTCGGCCTCAAGCGCTGTGAAATACATTGACCGCGCCTTCTTTCCCTCCGTCTCCATGGTGACTCGCTTAATCTGTGCTCCACTTATCAGGGCTTTATGTATCCTCGTCCGCGCGCTTCACTTGGGGTTAAAGCAACTCCGCGTTGACTGAACTAATTGTTATCAGCCTTTCTGAAACCGAATATTCCGAGTTGGACAGTTCGGGGTTACTCAACCCTGCGTATCGTTTTTCACTCTGAGTTTTCTAAACCGGCTTCCTGAAACAGGGCCCTGGGCCCTGTTTCAGGAAGCCGGTTTAGTGGAAAAACTGAGTAAGTATACCCTGAGTTAACGAAAACTCTGGGTTTTCGGTTTCACAAAGCGAGTTCAGCTGCAGCCTGAGTGAGTCACTATGACGACACACGCCGTGAAGCTAACCTGCCCCCTAGCAGGTTTACTACAACTAACCCTGACTGTCTCCGCCCCTTTGTCGGAAACCTGACAGTAGGAAGTCTCAGACATGGCGTGTCCCTTCCTTGAAGAGCCGGTAGATATCGAAGCCCAAATTCTCCGCAGAGCTCTCCGCCGGGAGAGAGTGATTCGAGCGCGTCTGGACATCTTATCATTTCCTGATGATTTCCTGTGCGAACGTTACCGTTTCTCAGCACAATCAATAAGTTATTTGGATAACATCCTCAGGCCATATATTACGCATGTGACACATCGCGGACATGCGCTCAGTCCATTACATATTCTTTGTACCGCACTCCGTTTCTTTGCAAACGGGAGCTTCCTGTACAATATCGGTGACGCTGAGCACGTTTCCAAGGCTACCGTCTGTCGGGCAGTCAGGAATGTCACAGTAGCACTGAAACGTCTCCTGCACTCGTTTGTGGTGTTCCCCGGTCACAGACCCACAAGATTCATCAAAGAGGGATTCCACAAAATTGCAGGTATCAGGAGGACCTAAACGTAATGTATGATGTGGTGATACTTGAACTACTACTTAAATGGTACATAAATTTACAGGGTTCCCAGGCGTGATTGGCTGTATAGATGGCACCCACATCCCAATCATTGCACCCTCAGCAAATGAAGGAGACTTTGTGAACAGGAAGTCTTTCCACAGCATCAATGTACAGGTACATAATTCCCTGTAGCATTTCACACCAACAAGTGATGGCATCATGGTAACGGATGCTAATATGTGTACTCTGCACTGTGTAGATCATATGTGATGCTGCCAACATCATCACAAATGTGGAAGCCAAGTGGCCAGGCTCTGTCCATGACTCACGGATCTTCCGAGAATGTACACTGAGCAACAGATTTGGACATGGTGGGTCGAAGTAACTGTGAAATATACAGAGACCAATTGCCACAGGGACGTTTGCACTGACATGTATTCTTCTGTCCTAGGAGAGTTCACTGGCCACCTGCTCGGTGATAGGGGGTACCCATGTCTACCCTATTTGCTCACCCCTTACCCTGACCCTGAACCGGGCCCACAGCAGCGTTATAATCTGGCCCATTGCAGGACACGGGCCAGAGTTGAGATGACCATCGGAATGCTCAAGGCCCGGTTCCAGTGCCTTCGTGGACTCAGAGTCACCCCAGAAAGGGCATGTGACATCATTGTGGCATGTGTGATCCTACACAACATTGCCACGATTAGAGGTGAACAGTGTCCAGCTGAACCAGACGACAGCAGTGATCCACATGATGGACATCCTGACCCACCCACGAACGTACAGGATGGGCGAGCAGTCAGAGACACCATATGCCACAACCATTTCCTGTGACCCGGCAACCCAACATGTCACGAGACAAATACACAGATACTGTGGTCAACTTGTTTTATTGCTCACCCTGTATGTCCTGTGCACAATGAATAAATGCGAATATTAGTATGTTGTACGAACACTGACATGATTCGTCCATCTATGATCACTCCACCCACCCTTAACTGTTGTTCCAGCAGTACAATCTCCAGCTTCGACTTCTGGATCTGCAGCTGGAGGTGCACCATTTCCATATCACACTTCCTTATCCTCCTGGCCAGATATGTTCTATACAGCTGCTTCACAGGGAGCTATTGCAACAAAGGACATAGCATTGGCATCCATAGTACATGCCTACTTAGGTTGGTTGTGAATGTGTGCTGGACAACCCACTGCGGAAAGCTTCGTTGTAGGAGTGGCTGGACCCTCTTCCTCCTCATTTGCAGCATCACTCTGCCGGGGACATAGTAGGTCCATGGTGTCATCATAGTGCCACATTGTAGTCAGTTGTTATATTTTCCACTGTACACTGTATACCTCATAGTGTGGCACTGATGCGGCCTCCTCTGTAGCAGCTGTCACTGTGTCGTCATCATGTGCCTGTGGTGGAGACATTTAACAACATTGCTGTTCCACTGTTGACACATGTAGTCTGTGGAGTATTACGAGTACTCACAACTGCATGTCGGTCTGGCTCAACAGGGGGCTGCACCAGATGCAGTACACCATCACCGTCAACTGGGGGAATATGGGGTTCATACAGGTCACTCATGACTTATGTGGGCGCAAATGGCAATTACCAGACATACCAATCACCATACACCTCATTGTCAGTATGCTCTCGGAGACAACCGACACTGAGGGAAGGCAAAATCAGTAGGTGTCAGGGTGGGAACGCCTTTATGAGCTCTATGTTGCATTGAGGTATATGTTCATATGTTACACTCATTGGGGAGGGTACGGAATGTACTACTCGCTCTGTCTCTGGGAACAGGGAGCTCACCCTGTGGGGGGTTAACACACACACACTTATGCAAAATTAACAGACACCGCTATGCACATAATAAAGACGTACCACTGCAGCTCGGTGTGTGTGAGTCTCTCCCTGGGCCCTCACCCGTGCAGCACGTTAACAGTTTCCAAGTGTCTCAGTGTTGTCTATTCACCTAACTGTTTGATGACTGTCATTCTCTGTCAGTAGGACAGTAACTGCACTGCGACATAGTTCATTTTGGTCATGGTGACTGTGCAGAATGGATGTGTGCACGCCATGTATTGTTTTGGATTTACCCCTTATGTAGGCACTTGTGTCTTGCGGGGTTATTGACTCAGAGGATGTCCCCGCAGAGATGCCTTCAGCCACAGGGCGCCCACTGTTTTGGCTGAGGGCCAACTGCTCAGCCTCTGTGAGTGGTGGTGGTGGAGGACCCCCACCTGTTTTCCGGGCCTCCGCTTTTTTTCTGTTGGCTGTGACAGCACACATTTGAGCATACAGAGTAAGCAAGTATGTACTTGTAATGTGCTCAGATAGTTTCAATAAGTGCTCACAGAGGGGAAATTACTGTGGCCTCTAACTGCAATTGATCTACATAGGACACACAGACCAAGCACTATGGCTCATGATACAATTACACCTCACCTGTTTGGACTATGTTCTTGTATTTCATTTTTACTTGCTGCCAGGTACGTTTGGGGCCTGTTGGGTTGCACCTGCGCTCACATCACATCACAGAATAAAATGTATAAAATAACAAATAAAATAACATATGATAAAATAACGTGTTAAATGGGTGGAAATCCCTCGATCAATGTTTACATTACCACTCACGCATTGACTCTGTCGGCTATGTTTTGCCATGCATGCTCCCTTTCCTTTGCAGCTGCGGCTGTGTTGCTTTTTTTCTGCATGATGTGCATGCTGTCGGCATATGCTGCCATCAGAATTTCCGCCTCGAGCGCTGTGAAATACGTCGCCCGCGCCTTCTTTCCCTCCGTCTCCATGGTGACTCGCTTAATCTGTGCTCCGCTTATCAGGGCTTTATGTATCCTCGTCCGCGCGCTTCACTTGGGGTTAAAGCAACTCCGCCTTGATTGAACTAATTGTTATCAGCCTTTCTGGAACGGAATATTCCGAGTTGGACAGTTCGGGGTTACTCAACCGTGAGTGTCGTTTTTCACTCTGAGTTTTCCAAACCGGCTTCCTGAAACAGGGCCCTGATATATAATAAAGATGTTGTTGTTTTTGAGCCCCTGTATTAAAAGTAGCTTAAAGTCAGCTTGAGTTTGATGTCTTTATGTCAAAGCTGCTCATGATGTTGAGCTGCTGATGGAATAAAAACAATATAAAAGCATGTAGTCCAGACTTAAATGCAGCCTGTTGTTAGCTGAGGTCCACACACAGTGTTTGACAGTGTAAAGTGTGTGAAAGGGCTGCTGGTGGAGCTCACTAGGATGAGCAGGTGACCACGAGGTGGAGAGCAGCTGGCCTGGCTTTGACCCGGGCCACGCCCCCTTTCTCTCTGCTTTGCTGTCACTTATCTTCACTGCTCTGTCCAATAAAGCTGAAAAAGGCCCCGAATCAAAGAAATCTGCTGCAGCCTCTGAAATGTCTTCTGTTTCCTTCCCGACGGCTTTTTCACCGTCAGCCCATCAGACAGTCCAGCAGCATTTATGATGATGTCATGATGTTGAAGAGGCTGCTACGGTGGCCTCCCATGACCCCCAGCCTCATCACAGCTGAGATGCAGACATTTGAAAACATTCAGCAGACAACTGAATAACAGTCCAACACAACAGTCTGTGTGCAGACACACACTGACCTTTCATAGAGTCAAACACAGCTGGTTGAGTCATTTCTCTGTGAGTCTAAAGTGAATCCAGTATTTGAAAGTCCACTTCCTGTATTTGTTGTTGAAGACTTCTTCAGCTTCTTCTCAAGGACATCAGCTGCTTGTTTGGCAGCAGAGGCAGTTAAGAAGCTTCCTGAAAAACACTGAACAGTGAGTTCACTGTGGCATATGACAGATTCAGCTTTCTGTGTGCAAATGTGTCTGTGTCGACCTTTCAAATGCTGTTGAATCCAAAACATCAGCGGCTCCTCGGCTGCTCACTTCATGCACTTCTGTCTGTGTGACAGTCCAATGACATCACAGCTGTTTCCAGCCCCAGTGTCTCAGGACTGGACACCTTTAAACATGTCGAGGATCAAACAGCGTCCAGCTAAACACACATGAAACTATCAGAGCTGACAATCATTCCAATAACATCTAATGGTTCATGTATGTAGACACAGGACTACAAGGAAATGGCTCTCAGCATCTGGCTGTGGGAACACATGAGTCCCTGTTTGTGTTCAGATTGTGTGCATGTTTTAGACGTGTGTCACATGTAGAAACACAACAATCCCACAATGACACACAGATGTGTTTGACACAGCTGTGCAGCTGTAAGTTGTTTCTAATGATTCATTGAAGCTCTTCTAACATTCTGGAGACGATCAGTACATGAATCTGTTCAACACGACAACAATTTGACTTCAGTGTGAACGTTTGCATTAAATAACCTTCTTCATCCAGCTGACAGCATCTTCATCCTATGATGTGAACAGCTCCTCCTGTTGATGACAAACCTCTGACAGGATCTGCTTGAGGAGCTTTTTCATGTGCAGCTCTCTGAGCTCAGGGCTGAGCTGCTGTTTCATCTTTAAGAGCTGCTGCCTCCTCGCCGGACTTGTTCTCCTCTTCTTCTCCTAATGACACCATTTCTGCTTCATATAAAATTCAATAAAGATGCTGACATGTATCTGTAGCAACAACATCATTGAATCTAGAACAACTGGAGCCAAACCAGTGGCTCTGCTGGGATCACTGGTGAGCCAACACTTCCTTGTTGATGCAGATTTCAGGGCTTCCTTTTGCTCCTCCGTTATAACTGTTCTCTCTTCTCAACACATGATGACACAAAGGAATCAGCAGTGACAAAGATGATGCTGAAGAGAAGCACACACTTCACACATATAACAGAGCAGTGCAGTTACACACACCTCTGCTCGACATCAGGCCTCAAACAAAGACACAAAACACTAACTTGACTCTAAACAGAAGAAACGAGCAGCTGTTTCTGTTCTGTGCTTATTTATATTTGACACACATGCTTCTCTTTGTGCAAACACACATCGCACTATAAGGGTAACCTCGCACACAATGATTGGACAGCACAGTGATGATGCTGGGAGATCCTATACGCAGCAACACAGAAACACTGAGAACTTTAAACAATGATGGAAAGTGTTATAAATGACTTGTTGGCCTCTGATCTGTCACAAACAGCTGAAACGTGTCTCTCATGAGTCACATGAAGGTTTTTGACAGAAAGGACAAAAAGTAGCTGCAGTCAGTTTGTGTCATTTTTATATTTATTCATCTGGGAGAAAAATCTGAGGGACATTAAAATGTGTTTTCAACAGAGACAAGAACATGAATATAACAGAACAGGTAAATGAACATGTTTCAAGTAAACAGCTGGACTGATCAGGTCCAAACACAGAGTGATAAACTTGTCAAACAGCTGTCATATCTTTATATAGAAGCTCTTTATAAATGCTGCTCACTGCAGTCTGTTTACTAATAATGTCAAAGTGTTAGAAACACAGAAACATCAGAATGGTCTTTGTTCACAGAAACCTGTCTGGGATCCTTTGTTGTTCTTTTGATGCAGAGTTACATTATAAATATAAAGAGTTATTTCAGAGTCTCATCAGTTTTCCTGCATGTCTTTATTTAACACATCAGCAGGGCTGAAGCTCTCATGTTAAACACACACTGATCTATGGACACGTTCATGTGTTTCTAACAGAACCAGGCTGTTATCAGCCTGCACTAACATTATGTCACACACACTGAATGTAACAGTGACAGTTTACATCATCACACAATCAGCTGTGATTGTTTCACTGTCATCAAACGAGTCAACAGGAAGTAGAATCAATAGAAACCAATCATTTCCTGACAGCATGTCTGATGGAAATAAGTGCAGATTATGTATGAAGTCTAACTGCACACAGTAACTGTGTTACAATAAGGACTTAACAGCGCCCTCTGCTGGAGTGTTTCAGTACTGCGTTAACTACAATACACCACCTCCTCCTCACACCACCTGCTACAGCTCTACTCTTCTATGACTACAGTCATCCACAGCACTGATGTGAGGTCACATGGTTCATATGTAAGGAGCACAGCTGACCTCAGGTCAGTTTAATGACTGTGAGCAGCAGCTGTGTTATTGTCACTGTGACAGGGAGACACTCTCAGACACAGCGCTCATGTCAGCTTGTTCTCATGCAGGAGGATCAGGAGCTCCATGTTTGTCTTTCTGTTTGAATCATGATGTGTTTGTGCCATCAGAGTCTGTCATGAGTACTCAGGGTTTCACAGCAGCTCTTCTGGATGCTGACGAGGACTCCAACCTCATGTTTCACCTCTCTGAGCTTCTGATGTCTGTGAACACTCGTGTTTCTTCTCTGGGCTCATCTGGACAAAAACACCTTTCTGTGTTTGGCTGCAGCCTCATTCTGACTGACAGGAAGTGTGTTATCCATGAGCTGCACTTCTGTGAGGAAGTTTCCTGCTGTGTTTCCTGTCTGTGGACAAACACGAGTGTTCCAGCTGAGGACTTGGTTCCTTCCACCTGTCCATACAGGACATCACGCTGTCTGCAGCTCTGTAAATGCAGCTCCAGGTCCTTCCACGTGCTGCTCTGTATTTGTGCAGTTTGTAGTGTGTCCTGGGAAACGTAGCACACATGGTGTTCTTCTGCTGTTTCCTCCTTTCACTGAGTGTGAAACACTGACGCTGTGCTGTTGTTCACAGAGGGGAGCTGATTCTAGCTGCAGCTGGACTCTGTCATCTAACTGAATGTGTTGGTGCTGATCACGGGGCTCTGAGGGGGGAGCAGCAGGAGGACTCTGGATGCTGACGTCAGTGTATCTGTGGAAGCTCCCACAGCGTGTCTGTCATTCAATATTGTGCTGTATATTGTATCTATGCAAAGATGAACAGACTGTGTGTTCACTGGTCTCTGTGCTGCAGCTCTGATGTCATCATCACTCCCTCCTCCACCCTCAGCAGTCCCAGCATGCTGCTGTGGTGCACCCCACCCTCACTCTACACCTGAGCCACAGACCACACCCTCCACCTCAATATACACCACAGTTTTCTCTGCTGTGGAAATGAGATCAGGAGGAAATCATCATTATTATTATTTAATAAACGCTCACATTAATGTGGGCTTATTTGTTTCATATTAGAAACATTAGTTGAGTGTTTTTAGTATAAAATGGTCAAAGTCCCTCTTTTTGCTCCTCCCCTCACCTGTGGATGGGCGGTGCTGTTACCGTGGTGACAGCTTGGATGTGTTTCAGTCCTGACTGGTTATCACTGCAGGAATCTTTCACATTTATTACAGGTAATAACTCTGATTTTTCTGTGTATTATGAGCCAAATGTATCCTGATACACACAGAGATGGATGAGCAGAGGTTGTTTTTGCAGTTTATGTAGTTACTATGGACTTAATGCACACATATTATTAAAATTAGGGCTATAACAGTTGTATTGATGTATAGCAACTTGAAATGCTCCCACAAATGGCTCCACAGCATGTAAAAATATAACAAAAGCTCTGGCGGACTTGGTTCTGTGGTCAGTCTTAAAGGGTGAAGTTAAACTCTGTAATCTTCACTGTGTCACAGAGTTCAGTGAGTCCCGTTATTCACAGTATCAATCAGATCATCAGAGAACAGCTGATCAGCAATCAGTGGTGCCAACAGCGCCTCCTGTGGTGAGAGGATGCAATAATGCAATGTAGCATTTTTCCACTCAACACTTGCAGTCATGGAAACTGTCTGTTGGATCTGTGTGACGTTGCTTTCTTGGTTAGAGTTCCTCACAAATGTCCAGATGATTCTTCTAATGAGGCGTCGACCATGTTTGCAGCTCTTTGGAAGAAAACGTCGCCCTTTGCCATCCTTACTTTTCTTTGACTTCTTCAAATGCAGCTGAACTCCAGCTGGTATTTTCTTGGACTTTGCAGCTGTTTCTGGTCATCAGTTCATTCCTGCAAACCTCTGAAGCTGAACAACAATGATGCTGCATTGCTGGCTGATCCCAAAAGGTTGATTCTGTTCATCTGGACCTTTTCAGAAACGTTTGCTCACTGATCAGGTGACTTCTTCAGTCTCAGCTGACTGCAGCTTTACAAGCTTACAAACAGCACATTTGCACAATGACTGAAAGCAGCAGCACCTGATATATATGATACTAATATAATACATATACATATATAATCCATACTAATGATGAAGGAACTGAGCTCACAGTCCATTGTTCATTCAGTGAACTACTCAGTTTATTTTGGGCCTCAGAAATGCTCACTCTGTTTGTACATCACTGTCAGCAATAGACTCATTCTGCTGTGTGGACAGGAACACATGTGACATCACTTCCTGTTTGTTTGTGACTGAAGAGGAAGAAGTTTACAAGGAATCATTTAGAAGAGTTTCAAACATCAACTGATTGAATCCATGAATCTGAAAACGTGT
>NC_141346.1:75449456-75626956 GCF_057382095.1 Aulonocara sp. 'chitande type north' Nkhata Bay
ACAGTTCATTTTCTACAGTGTTCCATTCATGTTCAGAAGAAGGTTATAGAACTGTTAATACAGACATTTCAATCTAAACACAGCAGATATAGAAGACTGAAAAAAAACACAAGTTCACTGACTAAAAATATCTTATTATTGTTTTATTTATGTATTACAGATTGATTTATTTTCTTATTAATTCTTAATTTGTTTATTTATTTTTAATATTTTGTGTTAAAAAATAAAAATAAAGAGATTTGAGAAGATTGGAATTTTTTAACCATGCCTTTCTTGTGGAAAACCTAATGCGGCCCAGCCTCACCCAGACTCTGCCTGCAGCGGCCCCCAGCTAAATTGAGTTTGAGACCCCTGTCCTACACCATAAATCAGTAAGAGAGGGTACGACCTCTCTCATGGCCCCAAGTGGTGTGTGCATGCCAGAGCACTCTGGAAGGCACACAGAGTCTTTACAGACTACTCAGGATCAAACCTCTATCATTATGCAATCGATTATACAACTCTAAGCATATATGAGTAAATATTTCTAAGCATAAATGACAATCAACAATATAAACCTTACAGCTGGTTTTAATAACAGAATTTATTTGTTTCTCAAACGAGAAAGAGCTATCGAGAAACACTCCTAAATCTTTAGTTCTGAACTTTTCCAGTGGGCCACGGTCAACATTATCTGCTAATGCTAAATAGGCTGCCGTTATTAACTAATGCTAATTTGATGTGAATTAGCATTATGCACTAATGCTAACACTTTTTAACAATGTGAGTAGCTAATGCTAACACTATTTCCCTTAACTTTATAACATTGTGAACGGCTAATGCTAACACTCTTTTCCCTAGCATTACAACATCTGAGCTGCTAATGCTAAGTAGGCCGCCATTAGCACCTACGTCTATCCATCCATCCATCCATTCGCTTCCGCTTATCCTTTTCAGGGTCGCGGGGGGCGCTGGAGCCTATCCCAGCTGTCATAGGGCGAAAGGCGGGGTACACCCTGGACAGGTCGCCAGTCTGTCGCAGGGCTAACACACAGGGACAGACAACCATTCACATTCACATTCACTCGCACATTCACACCTAGTGGCAATTTGGATTATCCAATTAACCTATCCCCACAAGCTGCATGTCTTTGGACGGTGGGAGGAAGCCGGAGTACCCGGAGGGAACCCACGCAAACACGGGGAGAACATGCAAACTCCACACAGAAAGACCCCGGCCTGATGGTGGAATTGAACTCAGGACCTTCTTGCTGTGCGGCAACAGTGCTAACCATCGTGCCACCGTGCTGCCCACCTACGTCTAATTTAAGGCAAATACGCATTAGAACCTAATGCTCATATCGTTTTCCTTTGCTTTATAGCAATGTGAGCAGCTACTGCTAAATAGCATTAGCTAATAACAGCAGTCTAATTTAATGCAAGTTAGCATCATTTGCATTATAACGATGTGAGGAGTTAATGCTAAGTATGCTGCCATTAGTGGCTAATTCTAATTAGGGGTGAATAATTATTACAAGCTAATGCTAATATCGTTTTCTCTTCCCTTTTAACAATGTGAGCAGCTAGTGCTAGGTAGGCTGAAGCTAGCAGCTAATGCTAAAGCTAAAGATAATTTGATGTGAATTAGCATTACATTAGTGAGGAGTTAATGCTAACTAGACTGCCATTAGATAAGATAAGATAAGATACCTCTTAGCAGGTAATGCTAATTTTAGGTGAATAGGAATTGGCAGCTAATGCTAATACCATATTTTCTTGCTTTAACCCTTTAAAACTGGTCAGAGTGGGCACACTCCGTTTTGCGCAACTATTTTTAAATCCCGGTAGCACTGTAATCACGTGAGCTAGCGCAATAATTTTTTTTGCATATGAAACCTGAGGAGTTGTATTTACATCTTATGCCATCAGCTTGTCCTAGGTTACAGTTTCCTTCCACATATGCTTAGGACTCATATTGCTCTGCTGGAAATAGTTTATTTTGATGCATATGCTGTTATTTTGCAAATTTGCAGTATAATATTTATTTTCGTTTTTCCTGCAGTATATAAAAATTGGTGTATTTCAAAAATAAAACTATGAAGGCACTCAAAATAAATTTCCTGAGGTGGGAAACTATTTTGTGCAACTTTTTTGTATTTACAGTTTTGAGGGATAAGCCTCTTAAATTTCTCTAACTAGAAATATATGTTAAAAAAACAAAAACGATTTTCAATTTTTTTGTAGTTTATTGCACTTTTTTGCAATTTATGTAATTACTATGCACTTAATACATACATATTATTAAAATTTAGGCTGTAATGGTTGTATTGATGTATAGCAACTTGAAATGCTCCCAAAAATGGCTCTACAGCATGTAAAAATATAATATAAGCTCTGGCGGACTTGGTTCTATGGTAGGTCTTAAAGGGTTAAATCAATATCAGTAGCTAATCCGATTGTTCAGTCTGACGTCAGGTGAAGTCATTTTTATGCATTTAAGAGCTGTGTTGAATTCAACATTACAAACTGAACATTAGAACTATCCTCTTCTCCAGGATTTTCCTGATTTAACATTTCAATATGACATTTCCAGCGCTTTGTTTTCTCTGCTCAGAGACAAAACAGATACACGCATGTATATACAGCCCACGTCCAGCTCTACATGCACTCCTGCTCCATTTCTATAGAGAATAAACAACGTAACACAATCATTCTCCATTGTTTTCAACTCAACCAGCTGCATTTAATGAAGGAGTTTGAATTTACTTTACAACAGCTGCTGTTGTTTCCTGTCTGCATTCATGTTCTTAACTGTACTCCACACATTCTGAACTGGTGTACCGTAATTGTCGGGCTATAAGCCGCTACTTTTTGCACAAGCTTTGAGCCCTGCGGCTTTTAGTCAGGTGCGGCTTTTCTATGGATTGTCCATGAGCGGATTTGTTTTGTTTGTTCCGCTGTTGTACGGCACTACGTTGCCTGGCGGAAGGATCGGGGTTCAAGAGTGGTATGTTGGTCACATGTCCATCCGTCAGGCAACGTAGTGCAGTACGAGGTAGCGCGAAAAACAAACTTCAAAGTAGCGCTACCCGTTCAGCTGGAGGCCTGGATGATGAGCGGCGATAAACTTGCAAAAAGCAAGTTATGCCCAACTCCACCATTGGATTCTGACAGCGTGGAAAAGTGTGAAAACATCCACGATCACCAACAGATTTCGAAGGGCTGGACTGCTGCATGATGGAGAGGAGGACACCGCCACGGCCCTTCTGAGGGTGTTCGACTCTGACACTGACAACGAGGATTTCTTTGGTTTTGAAAGTGACAACGAAAGAAAGAAGCTGAGAGTGGATGACGAAGCCACCCTGAGCCTGTTTGTTTCCGACACTGGAGAAGAGGACTTTGGTGGTTTTAGTGCGCAGGAAGATGGTGGTGAATGACTGACTTTTCTTCTTGTTAAAGCCGTGTCACTGCACCTGAGCCTAAAAGGTAGTCCGAATCAATTGTTCTGGTGTGCTGTAGGTTATTGTTATGTACTACATTTGTTACTCATTTATGAAGCACAGTACATGTTTTGTACTTGTAATTACCGCTACTTGTACATATACCTAAAAAGTTATGCAAATATGTACCATAACTTGTTTTTCAAAATATTAATAAAAGGGGTGTGTCTCCAAACAGCCATCTCTTTCCTGACAATTCGCTTTGTGCATATTCTCTTACATATGATAAGTCAACATTGAAACACCTGCGGCTTTTAGTCAGGTGCGGCTAATGTATGTACAAAACAGGATTTTCCCCTGATTTTAGCTTGTGCGGCTAATATTCAGGTGCGCTCTGTAGTCTGGGAAATACGGTAGTTCTTCCTAAAGTACTGCAGTATTCCTGCCAGTACATCCTTTTAGTTTTCCTAACTGTTTCCTCTGATGCTCGTTGCTATTCTTTCCTCAATGCAAATTCATGCTAAGCTCCTTCATATCCATCCCTGTTTCTAAACCTGTAATAATTGCTTTAATGTGTCTTTGGCCTAATTATGAGTCTGTCCATATGTTTGTAGTTCCCCACTTGCTTTGGTTTCTTAGCTCTGATTCTCTCAAATTGATCCTTGAAATCATTTACTGGCATCTCTCCCTCTCACTCCCACTATCCCCAGAACACCAGAGTATTCATCTCCTGGTTTATCCTATGGCCTCTTTGCATTTTCTCCAATCATCCCTGTTTCTAGAGTCTCACCCCATCTGCAGGCAGTCCAAAAGAAACTGCCTCTGCCATTTTCTTCTTCTTAATCTTTGATTTTTCTCTTCACTTTCTCCATTGGGTCTTCTTAGACGCACTTTCCAGAAAGCAGCAACATTTTTTGTGCCCCATTTTTCAAATTGTGCATCTTACTTCAGCTTAATGTGTTTCCTGTTTTGTTTTTACACAGGTCATGTAAAAGAAATCCTACCAGAGACTCGACAAAGCTGAACTGAAAGACAGCACAGGCAATAAATCAGAGCAGCACAGAACTTAAGCTCATGGTCCATAGAAGCTGGGCTCTACAGGTGTACCAGGACAAGCTTAGTGTAAGTCCCTCGAAAAAGTTTCACTTGTGCTGTTTCGGTGTAAATTACTGGTTTGTTTGAACAATTTCATCAGCTGAACCATAAATACTCCAAAACAATTTCTTTGTGACTCAGTGTGATTTTTCATTTTGTAATATTAGCATGTCAAACTCTACATTCTCTACACAGATGAGAAATGAAGTGTATTTAATAATAAAAGTTATCTCTCAGAGACAAAGTTAGTGTCTCATTCAGGTCTGTATCTGAGTAGCCTCAGACACATGCAGTGCTCATATTTTCTGTTTTGTGTGTCACTCAGACCTCTTCCTGACAGGGGCAGCAATTTCATTTAAAGTCCCATTCACTGATACAGGCTGCTGGAGCTCCAACCAGGAGGGTACACACATGATCCAGGGAAAAAAATTATATATGGTCTCTTAGATAAATATTAAGAGGTCCTGTGTTTTACTAAAAAATCAAAGTAGTAAAACACGGGACCTTTGGGTTAGATATAAGGTGATTTGACAAATCATGTCTGTTGTAAATGAGTAAGCCATTTATCGACCTGACTCAGGTTTTAAATCATCATCAGAAAAGACTGAATCCTGACCTGAGAATTGTACACTTTGGACTCTCCACTGCAGAAAATAGAAGCTTCAGTCCTGAATCCTGCAGGTTGTTGTTACCCAGATCCAGCTCTGTCAGACGGGAGGACTGGGAGCTCAGGACTGAGGACAGAGCTTCACAGCTTCTGTCTGACAGGTTACAGCCACTCAGTCTGAAGAAAGGATGACAAGAAGACATGAAACACTTGTGTTAAAGTATATTCATGGTGCCATGAGGAGCTACTACATTTACAATATTTCAACACTGTTTCAGGACATGCTGGAATCCTTATTGCCTCATGTTACAAAAGACAAATGTGGCAGTTTACTGTGACTTGCATGGATTCATTAAAAAAACAAAACATAAACACTGTTAATTTTTTCCAAATGAAATTGATTAAATGATGTTAATTGATGAAAAAAAAATCGATATTGCTTGATCTGACCTCAGCGTTTCCAGTTTGCAGTATTGACTCTTCATCCCAGCAGACAGAAGCTTCACTCCTGAATCCTGCAGGTTGTTGTTACCCAGGTCCAGCTCTGTCAGATGGGAGGACTGGGAGCTCAGGACTGAGGACAGAGCTTCACAGCTTCTGTCTGACAGGTTACAGCCACTCAGTCTGAAATCAAGGTGGAAGGGAGACAAGATCAACCAAACAAATCAGAGCTTTATTGCTTTTTTATTGTTTTTAAGCAGAAATCAGTGAGGTGCTGGTAGATTCTGTTCTTTTGGTTTATTACCCAACAACACACACATACACTAATATTTGTGACTTTTGTAATAGTAGCATTTACAATGCAAAGCAACAGCGATCACAGATTGAAGGGGCCTGAATAAAACTACAATGCAGTGATTTTTAAGATGACCTGTTCTTCCAATTTCCAACAACAGATTTCTTCAACCTTACAGTTAAAAATAATTCTTTATCTCATACTGAATCTTGGTGCAACTCCCCCCAGTTTATTAAAATGAAGAGGTACTGAAGTTGCTGTAAGTGATGTGTGATGCCACTGATTTCCTTTCTGATCCAATACAAAGTAAAATTCAGGCTGGTATCTGCGATACTGATGAAAACTATTCCTTCAGAATCAATACAAGACATCATAAGAAAATATGATGTTTTGTATAACATAAAAAGCCTGAATTTTAAAATATTCAGTTAATAATCAAAAACAGATGTGACTGAAAATAATAAAACTGAGAAACATTTTATGGCCATTCGATCCTTTTACAACCATTGCAAGAGCTTGGTTGGCATAGCCGGCAATACGTTGGATAGTAATAAGTCCGGTGGGTGATGGGCTCCACCAGGGCTGCCCTTTGTCACCGATTCTGTTCATAAATTTTATGTTTAAAGGCTGTATCAAAAGTTCATTCAAGTTACAATATTGTGGTCAAAAGTTCTCCTTTTTTCTTTTATACTATACAACTACGCTGGCTCATGGTTTTAGGACATGGATCTGTCATGGAAGAAATCTATGACCACTTTTAATCAATATTTTAAAAATAAACATGATCACAGATTTACTTACAGAGCTTTGTTGGAGGCTTTGACCACTGGCAGCAGCCTCAGAAGAGCCTCCTCTGAAGCAGAGTATTTCTTCAGGTCAAACACATCCAGATCTTCTTCTGATGACAGTAAGATGAAGACCAGAGCTGACCACTGAGCAGGAGACAGTTTATCTGTGGAGAGACGTCCTGATCTCAGGGACTGTTGGATCTCCTCCACTAGAGAACGATCATTCAGTTCATTCAGACAGTGGAACAGATTGATGCTTTTCTCTGCAGACAGATTCTCACTGAGCTTCTTCTTGATGTGCTGAACTGTTTTCTTATTGGTCTGTGAGCTACTTCCTGTCTGTGTCAGCAGACCTCGTAGGAGAGTCTGATTGGTCTGCAGTGAAAGACCCAGGAGGAAGCGGAGGAACAAGTCCAGGTGTCCATTTGGACTCTGTAAGGCCTTGTTCACAGCACTCTGGTGGAGAGACTCTTTTTTTCTAAAAAAACTAGACCGCTTGGATGTTGTTTGTTGTTGTTCCAGCAGATTGAGTCCAGAGTTGATGAAGGTCAGATGGACATGAAGAGCAGCCAGAAACTCCTGAACACTCAGATGGATGAAGCAGAACACCTTGTCCTGGTACAGTCCTCTCTCCTCTTTAAAGATCTGTGTGAACACTCCTGAGTACACTGAGGCTGCTCTGATATCGATGCCACACTCTGTCAGGTCTGATTCATAGAAGATCAGGTTTCCTTTCTGCAGCTGATCAAAAGCCAGTTTTCCCAGAGACTCCATCATCTTCCTGCTCTCTGGACTCCAGTGTGGATCTGTCTCAGCTCCTCCATCATACTTGACCTTCTTCACTTTGGCCTGAACCACCAGGAAGTGGATGTACATCTCAGTCAGGGTCTTGGGCAGCTGTCCTCCCTCTCTGGTTTCCAGCACATCCTCCAGAACTGTAGCAGTGATCCAGCAGAAGACTGGGATGTGACACATGATGTGGAGGCTTCGTGATGTCTTGATGTGGGAGATGATGCTGCTGGCCTGCTTCTTATCTCTGAATCTCTTCCTGAAGTACTCCTCCTTCTGTGGGTCAGTGAACCCTCTGACCTCTGTCACCATGCCAACACAGTCAGGAGGGATCTGATTGGCTGCTGCAGGTCGTGTGGTTATCCAGAGGTGAGCAGAGGGAAGCAGTTTCCCCCTGATGAGGTTTATCAGCAGCACATCCACTGAGGTGGACTTTCTAGGGTCAGTTAGGATTGTAGTTTTGTGGAAGTCCAGAGGAAGTCGACACTCATCCAGACCATCAAAGATGAACACAACCTGGAAGTCTTCAAAGCTGCAGATTCCTGCTTCTTTGGTTTCAGTAAAGAAGTGATGAACAAGTCCCACCAAGCTGAACTTTTCCTCTTTCAGCACATTCAGCTCTCTGAAAGTGAATGGAAATATGAACTGGATGTCCTGGTTGGCTTTGTCTTCAGCCCAGTCCAGGCTGTATTTCTGTGTTAAGACTGTTTTCCCAATGCCAGCCACTCCCTTTGTCAGCACTGTTCTGATTGGTTCATCTCTTCCAGGTGAGGCTTTAAAGATGTCTTCTTGTCTGATGGTTGTTTCTGGTCTGTCTGGTTTCCTGGATGCGGTTTCAATCTGTCTGACCTCATGTTCATCATTGACCTCTGCAGTCCCTCCCTCTGTGATGTAGAGCTCTGTGTAGATCTGATTCAGGAGGGTTGGGTTTCCTGCTTTAGCGATGCCCTCAAACACACACTGGAACTTCTTCTTCAGGGTGGATTTAAGGTTACGATGACAAACTGCAGCTTGAAGTTCTGAATGAGAAGAAAAATAAACACTCAACTCCAAAAAGAACTAATCTTTAAAACATGTTGCTCCATCTTCCATCTCTGGAAAATGTTCATTCATCCAGCAGCTTAAATCTTTAGATAAATCCTCTTACTGCTCTGCAGACGGTCAGCCAGCTCCTCCTGCTTCATTCTCCTCAGGAAGTCCACTGTGATCTTCACAAATGCCTCTCTGCTGCTGCTCCTCTGACTCTCTAAGCATTCTGGGTAATCTGGACTCAGAACCTTCTGGATCTTCTTCAGCTCGTTCTTCACAAAAGTGATGATGTTGTCCTCCAGCAGCTGGAACAGAATATTTATGAATGAGCCAATCAGACTGAAATCATGGAGCCAAACATCAGATCCATGTTGGACACACTGACGATCCACTGGTCTACAAAGAGCAGCATGGAGATGACTGTGAACAGAACAGATGTAACAGTAGTTGTTGTACATGTACAGACCATAAATATGGAGTCCAGCTGTGTTTGATGCTGCTGGGCAGACTGACCACTGGGAACCTCTGAGCTCTGCTGGTCCACTCTGTGGAGGAACCATGAAGGATTAGATCAACACAGGATAAAGATCCAGGAGTTTCTGCTCAAATAACTTCATCTGAATCAAGTCTGTCAAGTTTTAAACTCTCAGATTGTGAACATATCAGTAATTTTCAGTCTGTTTTCATGGACGTCCTTTCAGTGGTGATGTCAGGGATGATTTTGAAGAAGCTCATCAAACTGAACCATCAGCAGATCACTGCTCCAAAACCAGAACATGATCCGAGTCTCCCTCCACCACCAGAACACCAGCTTTACTAACGTGGTAGATCAGTGTAGTACAGATCAATAACTGATGAGTCATTTGATCAAAATCACTGAGTGCTTCACGTCTGACCCTCTGATGCTTCTGTAGACATTTTGCATATTTAATGAATGTCTGACAGTTTTACATTCATTCTATGAACACAGTGGAAATGTTGTGTTATAGTCTCCATGTTGTTTCCAGCATCATAAATTCTTAAGTTCAGAAAATTAGATTCTTTCTTCACAGCTGAAAAACAACAACATTTATTCTCTATTGAAATCTGCATCGTCCACTCCAAAGGTCACAATCTGAAGGTAACATCTGGTTTTGTTCCCTGTGGTTAACTCTGAGCATCAGTATGGTGGGATTTATCCACTACATCCACACCACTGTGGTTCAGTGTTGTCCTGATGGAGTAACAGCAGCCAGTATGATCCAGGCTTTAGCTGCTGGGTCTCTGTGTGACCTCTCAGACTGTTTAACAGATCAGACACAAAGAGAATCAGAGCAGCTCTGTTCTTTAAAGACAAACATGAACCCACTCAGGTCACACTTTCCCCACAGATATGAGCATCACTGTCCTCAAACAGCAAATGACCAAGTCGAACATTTGGATCTTTTCTCTTTCATTGTTTTCTTTTTAATGAATCTTTGTAACAATCTGAGGATGTTTCAGGTCATATTTATCCAGGAAACACAAACATGTAAAGGAGTCATCACAGCTCTCTGACCTCGTTGCTCCAGGTTCACCACTGAAGAGTGGAGGGTTTCCTTTGGACCAGTCACTCCTCACAGACGGACAGCTGGACCCTGCAGACTGTGACCTCTGACCTCTGCAGACACAAACATGATTGAAGCAGCTGTGATCACACAGACTGCAGATAATGCAGCTGTTTCCTGTCAGTAACATCCTCTTAGATTAGAGTTCAGCTTTTTACAGGAAAACTGGACAAAACTGATTTTTGTTACAAACTCATTTTCATTTCCTCTCAGCTCACAAACACAGTCAGACAATCAACCAGAGTCAACACTGATTATAATGTCAGTGCAGAATTATTTCTGTTACTCAGTGAGTTCAGCTCTCTGACCTCGTTGCTCCAGGTTCACCACTGAAGGCTGGCTGTTGACCTTTGGACCGGTCACTCCTCACAGACGGACAGCTGGACCCTGCAGACTCTGCTCTGTCCTCCTCTTCCTCCATCATCATCTTCAGTCAGTCTGAGAGGTAAACCACAAACACTCAGTGAGTTCACATTAACAGGAGGAACTGAGTTACAGTCGCTGACCTCTGACCTGTCATGTGACCATGAAACCAGGTCAATATGTCTGTAGGTTCAGTCATCCAGGTCATGTGATCTAAGGAGCTTGGAGAGAAAAGAGACGTCTTTAAGTTTCTGGAAGACGTTTCATCTGAGAAGCTTCTTCAGCTCTAAAACCAAACGGTGGAGAGTCCCAGATATTTAAACCTGAGAGGGAAAGAAAGCATGTCGCTGACCCACCACTGATGTTATTTCAAGGAGGAAACTGAGAGCCTTTGCACCAGGAGCACAAACATCAGCTCCAGCAATGATCCACTGATGTGTTTTTATTCCATGTATGAATGTTGTTATTGACAGAGATGACGTTTGTGTGTCAGTGATGCAGTGACTGTTGTTGTTACCTGTACAGGCTGGTTAGACTCTATGAAACAGATCATACAGATCTCTGCATGTTAGAAGAGACTATTAAAGGTCATGAATGAGACAAAGGCAGGGAGGCGTCCTTTACAGCTAAACAGCAGAGTGAGAGAACAGCCAGCACCTCTACATTTATCACATTATACAGCACATGTATGATACTGACAGGGATGAGAAGAATTTAGTGATTCTGATCCCATCATTGATATTACTTATTGATTCTCAGTAGCTCTGCTCTGACAGTCACCACCATCACTGAGCAGCATATCAAAGACATTTGTGCACATTAACTGCATGTTGTGGCTCAAATGTTTGTGCATGTTGGAGGCATTTCCTCTTTGTTGTGATCAGTGTGGGTCATTACTCAAAACAGTCATTATTACACATATTACACAGAACACTTTGATTAAAAGTAATGGAGTACGTTACTTCATTACTCCTCATAACATTACTTTGATGTTAAAATGAACAAATGAGCATGTAACAACATAAAGCTGAGGTACAGCCCCACACACCAACACAGATCCTGATGAGGTCACGTGATGTTTCTCTGAGTGTTTATGAACACAAATCAAAGATGAAACAGCACAAAGACACTTCAAAGTGATTCTACTGTAGAAACATGAACAGGTAGAAACCTGCAGCCTGACTGCTCATCACTTTGTTACCTGTTCAAGTTCAGCAGCAGCAGCTCACTTTATCACGGTGCTGGTCTGGGGTCAGTGTTTACTCAGCTTTACGTCACTCTGGGTTCTTGGCTAGCTTAGCATTAGCTTAGCGTTAGCATGCTGTGTGCTAGCTTAGCGTCAGAGCTCTGCAGGTGTCTCGTGTGTAAATATTAATCACAGTGACAGTAAAGGAGGTAAAGGGCTGTGACGTCATCACGTACGCTGCGTCCTCTGTGGGCTCTGAGTGAACTCAAAGTACAAACTACAAGTACACAAACACGAACGTAGCTCAGAGTGGCGGACACACTCGGCCTCGTTGGTCCAGCTGTGAGTCCGTTACCGTGAACTATGGAGCGGCAGATTTGTGCTGAACTAAGCTGCACACAGCTGATGTTAGCCAGGAAACATTACACACTGACTTTAATGGAGAGACCGGAAATACAAACACACACAGTTTGTTGTGTGAAGAAATCAAACACGAGCTGAACAAACAGTAAAGTTCCTAAAGACAAACTGTTAAAGGAGGAAACAAAGCAAACTTACAGTTTCTTCACACACCAACAACAAGCTCCACTCCACACCTGGACACTAAACACGGACACACAGGTGAGCTGCTTCCTGGAAGGAGGCGGGGCTCCACCTGAAACTCAGCACAGGTGGGAGGGGCTCAGCTCTGTGTGTGCTGATGTGTTAACTTTAAAAATATGCCGTCTGACTGCTCAGACTGAGTCAGAGTAAAGTTCACATGCTGACGTGTGGAGACATGAAACCTTGTTGTAGCTGCAGGTGTGAACACACTGATCCCAGATCAGCTCTGCTGTATTTGTAACATGAACATTTCTGCTGCAAAGCTTCAAATGTTCAGCATGTTTCTCTGTTTCCAGTCTATAGATCCAGTCACACTTTCTACCTTCACCTGTGCAGTAAAGACTGAGAGCAGAGCTGAAACCAAGCGTCCAATCAGTGAGCAGCATCAACACCTGAGCTTCATTCAGACTCTGTTATTGAAGATGTTGTTGGTACAAAGTTCATCTGCTGCTCACATGAATCCATGAAAGATTTATTTCACTGAATGTTTCTTCAAAGCTCATTTCAACCTGTTGAAGTCATGAATGAAAGTGCAGACTGAGAGTGGATCACATGATGTTTGAGGTGTGTCATGTGACATGTTCAGTATTGTCACACATGTCTAGATTGTCCCTGATATCATAACTGCTCAAACACTGATGATTATATTTGAAGAATTATTCCTGATGGCAGCAAAGTTTGAATGGAGCTCTCTGTCTGTGCTGATTTGTCGCCCTCTGGAGGTCAAAGCACAAACTGCATGATGTCACTGTAACCACCACAGAGACAGGAAGTGTTTTTATGACTGAAACACTGAAATGATGCTAACGGCTGTCGTTAGGCTCACTGACAGCAGTGCTGATGTGTTCATGTCAAACACTGGCTCAGGTCAGACTCCTTCATCCTTCTCCAGCGTGAGGCCGCCCTCAGACCCACAGGAGCTCTGACCTTTGACCTCCTGACCCTAACCATTTTAGTCTTGTTGCATCTTTAAATGCAAATCCATCCAAACTGTAGCCGAGCAAAAGAAGCTGGAAGCTGTTCTATGAATGATGTTGTTGAAGGAGCTTGGAAAGAAAAGCATCTGGACTTCTTTAAGTTGCTTGAAGAGGGACATGGACGCCTTAACGCCCACTCACATCCTGGGACATTTGATCACAGGAAATCACATGATAGCGTGGGGCTAGATCTCACAATGGGTTCACCCAAAACCTTGGCTGATTGAGACCCACACCCGTTTTCACGGAGGAGGAGGAGTTTCACATCCTGAACATGTGACAGCCTGGTTTAAAGGGACCAAAAGTAACTGGACACCTGATTCAGTTCAGGTTTATTCATCCGCTCCAAACCACAGCAGCAGTCACCTCCAGGGAACCAGCTGATCCATGTAACTAGGGACAGACCACAGCCCAGAGCACTGGTTCATGATGTGTTTGTGGACTGTAGGTTGTTTGGATAGAGATGAGATGTACTCAGCAGTCTGTCTCTAATGTTTAATGAAATGTTCTGAAGATGATAATAACTTGTGATTTTCTTTTGAATGAATCTTTAATCGTGTTGTAGGGCCTCTGACTCTCATGAAGATTTTCACATCAATGTGCTTTTCACAAAGATATTAACAATGAAAATGACGTGCAGCCCTGAACTACTCATGCGTTAACTCAGCGGTTCCCAACCCCCGGGTCACGGACCGGTCCGTGAGTCGTTTGGTACCGGGCCGTGAGAGTCGAGGCTCGGTGTGAAATTGATGGTTGATAGGTTTGTAGCATAAACCTGTTCGCTGGATCGTTCAATCCAGCTACACAGCAAAGCAAGACACGAGTAGTTCTTTATGTTTCTCGTGCACGGGAGAGAACTGGACCAATGCCGTTCCTTCGCTTGACCACAGTCGCTCTCGTCCGTTCCCTCGTAACACTGTTCTTTTATTGAGGTTACATGAATATACATAGGTTCATTAACATACACGTGAACAAAGGTACCAGTCTGTATGTTATGTAGGTGTGTGTGTGTGTGTGTGTGTGTGTGTGTGTGTGTGTGTGTGTGACCCCATAAACGACTTCCCTAAACCTGCTGGTCTGGAAGTCCAGCAGTTCATCTAAACAAAAGGCACTTAGACTAAAACAGACATCCTACCACAAAACAATAAGAAGGTAGCACCTCTCCCATGATCCCAGGACGTGGGTGTGAATGCCAGAACACTCTGGAGTCACACAAAGTCTTTAAAGACTACTATCATTACACAATTGGTTCTACACCTCTAAGCATATATGGTTAGATATTCCCCAATAACAATGACAATGATAAAATATAAATCCAACAATGGTTTTCAGGGTTTTTATCGTTAACTTCGTTTCCCTGGGTCTTTCCCGTGTTGTAGTCGTGTGTCTTATTTTGAAAGAAATGTTTACGCGTTACCATAGCGACCAGAGAGCATTAAGGGTGCAGACAGGTGCATCCAACAACATTTTATTTTCCCTTATTTGATTTATGGACCTAACTGTATGAACTGGACTTTGGCTTTAATTCTGCTCCTCTTCATCTTTGCTGTGTTGCATTTCCATCATTCTGCTGCTGGATTCACTGCAGGCTTTAACAAACACTCCTTTGGGTCCAGGCCCAGCCACGTGTTTGTAAGCTGCTGTGCTCCTCACAAATAAAGCCTGAAGCAGCTCAGACTGTTAGAAGCAGCACTGAGCCCTGTTACAGTTATAGTGTTAGAGCAGCGGCTGCAGCCTACAGCATTTAAACTAGCTGACAGTAAACACATCAGTCCAGATGTTACCACATTACTTTGTGATGCTGAGAGTTAAAGGAGACTGGCTGATTAAAATCCCATTCCTTACATCACCGTCCTCTGCTCTGACTGCTTTCATTTAATCACAATCAGAATACTTTTTTGATCCCCAGGGGAAATTATTTAGGTTACAGTGCTGCAGCACAAACAGGAACAAAGACACAGCACACTAAGTAAGAAATAGCACAATATACACAATATATACATGCATACATATGAGTCACTTATAAGTAACATGTGAGTGCTGGGGTCTATGACAGCAGGCAGGTCTGTATTTATGTCCAGGCTGACATGAACAGCTAGTAGTTCAGGGTTCAACACTCAGGAAAGTGTGTGACCTTCCACACTGACAGAAGATGCTAAACATGACTTTAAACTGTTGTTTGTTAAAGCCTCACAGATCTGAGAGCAGGGCTCAGTGGGTACATGAGCCTTTATACATGAAGGCTTTCTGTTTCCAGGAGAGGAAACATGTGATCCAGCTGTGTTTGGTCACATGGATCTGCTCTGCATGGATCACCTGACTAAAACATGTTGTTATTATTGTTCTTACAGTCTTAAATCGGTACATCAGGCGGGTCACATGACACCCGGGGGTGACAGCAGCATCTTTCCTCTTTAGAAAGCTGCTCTCTGTCCCAGGAGCTGTTGTCACAGTAACAGCAGGAACAGGAAGTCACATGCTCTCTGCTCTGTGATTGGCTGCTTCTTATCTCAGCTTCCTGCAGAGGGTGGGGTCTGCTGATGACGCACACCAACAGAAGTGTGACTTTCACTTCCTGTTTATTGCTGTTGTTCTTAAAGCTCTCAGGCGATGCTGCAGCGCCCCCTGCTGACACAAACTCCTCCCTCTGTCTCAGAGGTCACAGGTCAGCCTGCTGCAGAGGGTCTGCCTGTTCATGGACTTCCTGTTACAGAGACGGGTCTCAGCGTCAACACTAGTTTCTGATTGGACGGTGTGGAAAATGTTACGAGTTCAAAATATTGGGGATGGAGACAAGAGAAAAACCACAATAACAACACTGGTCCGGTCGGGTTGAGTCAAACGATGATTTTAATGATCACACACGTGGGAGATGGACACTGATGCAGACAGCCTCAGATCTCAAAATGGTGGAGTATTGCTGAAACTTTTATAGCCTCTGGTGCCTCCACCTTATCATAAAAGCCTAAACATTCACATGCTTTCTCTCACACAGCGCCTAAGCTACGACCTTGGCTCCCTGTTTATCTGCTCCTGCTGAGATGGGGCAGAAAACTCCAGCATGTTCTCTTCTAATCAGACAAATAAGGCGATGACTTTCTGCAAACAGTATTTCTTATAACTCAGCAGTATAATGCATCATAAAACAATATCATTCATTCACAATAAATCAGCAGTTTAATATAATGCACATCAGTTTAACTAATGCAATAGTTGTCAGCTTCTTCTAATTCAGGAGAATAATGCAAACTAAAACTACATAATAATTCACAATCTTTAATTAGGGGTATAACATGGCATAAAATAATATTATAATCTAACAAAACCCAGCTTCCTCCAGCCGAGTGATGTGTGGATTCATCACTCTCTGTGGATCAGTGTAAGTCTGTGTGTGGGTCAGCTGCAGGACTTGTTTGACCTTTGACCCTGGCAGACAGAGCTGGTTACTGCTGTGTGACTCCTGCCGTTGCTCCACTTTAAATTTTACTTAAAATAAGTCCTGACATGGCCCCGCCCCCTCTGACCTGCTGCTCCTGGATGTGCTGAGGACACAGCGGAGGCTCAGAGGGGGCGGGGCTTTTCCCGTGGCGGTAACCAAACTGCATTAGGTCACTGCACTGCCAGTGTTTAACCACACCTCTTCTGACTGACCTTTGACCTCTGACATGTTGATTCGATCCTTATTTAATGACATCTTTTATCTAGTGATTTAATTCTGTGTATTTATATGTGATGGTGTTCCTGAGTTCAGCCTCAGCTGATATCCACAGACGCTCCTATTGGCTGGTTTTAAAAACACATTTTTCCATTAAAGAGACTCTTTTAAAAACACGTCTGCCTGAAATTCACATTTCATTGATTTTGGGGGATTTTAACAGAGAGATAGAACTTTATGAATCCCTCATGTTTATCCTCCAGGAAATCCAGTTTGTAGCAGCAGAACACCGACAAATCTTTACACAGCACAGAATTAGGATATCAAATAAAGGGGAATAAGAGAATATGAATATAAGCATAAATATATACATATATACACAGACCTCACACAGAGACAGCAGCTACACTGTGTGTGGATGTGATCCACAGTCACAGCTGTGGGTTTCAGTCAGTGTGTCTCTAACTTCATGGTCACATTTCAAAGCTTATTGGAGCCAGAAGATGTTCAAGTAAAAGATTTATTGCTGTACTCGTCTACCAGGATAACAGGAGGTTCATAAAGCTGTGTAATACTTCAGCTTTACATCATGGAGTAGTAGTTGTGTCCCTTTGTGTTTATTTATTAAACTTCATCAAGTTTGCGGACGACACAACGGTGGTGGGTCTCATTAGCAACAGGGATGAGACCGACTACAGAAGTGAGGTGAGACGCCTGGCCACGTGGTGTGCTGACAACAATCTCTCTCTGAATGTGGAGAAGACGAAGGAGATTGTTGTGGACTTCAGGAGAATGCACACCCAACATGCTCCTCTGACCATTGACGGAGCGTCTGTGGAGAGAGTGAGCAGCACCAAGTTCTTGGGTGTGCACATCACAGAGGATCTCTCCTGGACGTACAACACCACAGCACTGGCCAAGAAATCACAGCAGCGTCTCTTCTTTCTCCGCAAACTAAGAAGAGCAGGAGCACCAGCCCCCATCATGTACACTTTCTACAGAGGCACCATCGAGAGCATCCTGTCGAGCTGCATCACTGTGTGGTTTGGAGCCTGCAATGCGTCCTGTCATAGAACCCTCCAACGCATAGTGAGAGCTGCAGAGAGGATCATTGGTGTCTCTCTCCCCTCCCTCCAGGACATTTACAGCACTCGTCTCACTAAAAAAGCCCTTTGCATAGCGGCTGATCCCACACACCCAATGCAAAGCTTCTTCAAGCTGCTGCCGTCGGGGAGGAGACTGCGGAGTCTCCAGGCCAGGACCAGCAGGCTGAAGGACAGCTTCATCCATCAGGCTGTCAGGAAGCTTAACTCCCTCCCGATTCTGCCCCCTCTCCCCTCCTCTCCTCCACGGTCTCACTGAACTCTGTCACACACACACACACACACACTCTCTCTGACTCACACACTGGCCTGCACCAGTTACCAGTCACTTTGTGGAGCATTGGACTGCCATTACCTCATAAGACTTTGTTGTTACACTTTCTCTTACCGTACACTACTAAATCTCCATTTGCACTATTTGCACTACTCTGCCTGGTTTACACTCAATGTCACTTACCCATTATATTGTATATTATATAGCTTTCTTGTTATATGTAAAATTGTATTTATTTAAATTTTTACTTTTTAATTATTTTACTTGCATTTTTAATCACTTTTATATTTAAATATATTTAAATGTTCATTTGCTATTTATCTAGGGATTGAGAGTAACGCAATTTCTATTCTCTGTATGTCCTGTACATGTGGCAGAATCGACAATAAAGTTGACTTTGACTTTGACTTTGACTAGTGTGTTCACACGTCTACTTTAACTTCACTCTGTAATGAAAGGATTCAAATCACTGATAAATACATACATGCTGACTCTGAGTCTCAGTGAAGGAGGAAAGGATGGATGAAGGCAGCCTAGTGTGGGTCATGTGTGTCCAGCAGTCATCCAGGGCCTGGATCCATCTGTAACAGGAAGACAAAGTCCAGCCTGTAATCATCCTATCAGGCACAGCGTTTCCATCCAGCATCCTGACGACGCTAACAACCCGTCAAACGTCTCCTCTGGTCCACAGAAGTCACACTTCCTGTGTCATGTTTACCTTTTTAAGTGTGCTATTCAAGCCTGTGTGACCAACTCTGACTCTCCAGATTCCATCCTGGTCTCTGCTGCAGCTTCTTCTACACGACTGTTTTCTGTATAATAATATCTGCCTTTCCCGTCTCTGTCCCAGTGTGCCTGCCACTCGTCCTTCATCTTTACCTTCATTATACTCTTCACCTCACTTTCACTGTATTTTATAGTCAAACCTGCACGACTTCTTCTTGCTGCACCTTTTTAAACTTATCGTCCTGTTCATTGCATCAACACCGATATTCACAGGGAGCCATAAGAAATCCACTTCTATCCCTCTGTGTTTGATTCTATACAGTAAATGAAGTATATCAAAAACAATATGTTGCCTAGAGTCTGAAGACATATCACCTGTGCTCACTAGCACGCTGCTAGAGTCCCAGCAAACCACATACCTCCATATTAGTGCGTCCTCCACCCAGTTCAAGCCAGTAACATCACTACCAGCTCCCAGTATAAACTGCCACATCATCTGTAATTCTTTTACTCATCACCAAACTTATTTGTGGGAGAACAAATGCAGCAGCCGTTCTTTTATCTGACAGTGTTGACGCATCAGTAAATATCCTCACATGACCTGAGGACTTTCCCACTATATGAACCTGCTTTTAGTCGCCCCTCCTCCCTCGCCACAAGCTTCCTTTACAACATAACTTATAAAAAACAACTTTATTGACAATCAGCAATAACAATTACAGACAGTCTAGAAGAAGAATCACATGATCAAGGAGCAGAAGTTTATGGTTTTAATAGCTTTTACATTTTGGGAAAGTTTTAAAAACATTGTTTGGTTTTCTTTCTAAAGCGTTGAAAGGACGGCTTTGCATCAGAACAGTAAGATCAGCAAATGAATCCATTAAAGTTCTTTTGCCTTGTTTGCAAAAGAAGCCAAACAACATTTGTGTTACAAAGAGAGACTTCAGAACAGATCAAAGATCACAAACATCAGGCACTGATGGAAACAGCCAAACACAGAAACAGAGGCACCAGCAGGTGAAGGAGGCCTGTTGTAGAAATGACTCTGAGTGCTCAGGTAGAAACGCATGAAGAACCAGTGCGTCTAATATTTGGAAACCAGTCTGTGTTTGAGCGTCCTGGATGAAACACAGATCATGTTGCAGAGCGAGGACGTCGTCTTTCCTCCCGAGTGTGTAACTACAGGACGTGTGCAGCAGGTTTAATCGTCCTCCTGACAGTTACTGATGAACGAGTCCTTCAGGGAGGCTCCAGGATCACTGTGGCTTTTACCAGCTGCTGCTAAACTGAGAGGTGTTGCTGCTTCATGTGTGAAGATGTCTGCATGGCTTTAACAGTGCAGACGTTCCTCATGTGCACACATTTCATATGTTTTATTGTGATGTTTAGTAACATCTGCTTCCCTCCTTCAGGCAGACGATAAAGTGAGCTCAGCCTTAAACATGTGGAGAGAACGTTTGACCGACAGTCCTGGGACGACTGCAGAACAATGGTTTGTTTTTAATGATAAAGTTTCATAATGGAAATAAATGCTGAGCCTGTTTCATGATGTTGGCCCTGCAGCATCAGGCAGGATTAATACTGTAACAAACGTGTGTCACAGTTATAATGACTTTAAATGAAGACTTGGGTTGGATGGAGATGTCAGCTGGATTTGTGCTGACTGTCACTTTAAATGTTTTCAGTTCAGCTTCTAAATCTACTTTTGTATAATGTTTGCTGAGTTTTGCACTTCGTGACGCTTTTAAGAAGAGCCAATAAATCCTGACTTTACACAAAAATAAAGGTTTAATGTGTTTAGTGTGACAGTGGAGGAGAGCGCACATAATAAGAGTCATTAACAGAATGGTGACAATTATAATCTGTCTCATTTTAGGAGCAGCTCACAGGCACAACAGACTACAGAGCAATCAAAGCACCAGTTAAACGTCCATGTGACCGGCTTACAGCCAATGAACAATCAGTCCCCACTGTCCCCACCAACATCACTGTACTGGAAAGACTGTGCTGCCATGGTCAGAGATGAACTGGTACTAAAATGTAAGGCAGCTGATGTGTGTGGCCTTAGCAGCACAAATGCATCACGGCTGCAACGCTGCAGTGTGTTTAAACATTTGAACATTTCTGTGGCTTCAAACCAGCAGCTGCTCTGTACTCAGTCGTGTTTGTGTGTCTGTCAAAGTGATTGTTGTCTTTAAAAAGCCTTTTGTGTTTGAGTTTTGTGAGCCGAGCTTCTCTGTAGTCTAAGCCGAGTCGATATATTTGATTCCATGTTTGGTGTGATTTTCAAAGTCAGCAGCAGCAAACGCTGAACAAGCAAAGTTTGGGCCCATCAGAGACAGCAGTGGACCTGCTGACCTGTAGGTGTTGGAGGTGTTTGTGTGCAGCTGTGGGTCAGTCAGCTTTATTTCACTTATCCATGACAGAGCGCTGTTAGCTGTGAGTTAGCATCCACTGAGCTGTTTCATCTACTCTGTCACTGCCAGCAAGCAGAGCCCAGGGTTGGCTTCAGAAGCTGGACGTGGCCTTGCTCAAGGGCACTTTAGCAGCATGTTCCCAGCAGTAACAGAGGGATTCAAACTGGTGACCCTGGAGTAGGAATCACCCAGAAAAGTCACCTTATGCCAGAAGTTTTAGTGAGACGGGAACAACAATACAGCTCTGATGTCATTGACCTGTGCAGTGAGGACATATTGAACTGTGAGGACACAGCTTATAGGTTCAACACTGACCCTGGGTCAGCATGTGCAGGTGACATGGTGTTGGTGTCACCACTACAGACAGCTCAGGTTCAACTGGTTCTTCTTTGATTTGCTTCTATAGCACAAAGGTTGACACCAGTCTGGTCCAGTTAGCATCTGAATCCATAAACGTGTGAGCTCGTCCCACCAGAGGACGTCAGCATCATGGGGATAATGTCTACAGCAGGAAAACACAGGGACAGTTGGGTTTGCTGCACATCTGGAACACACAGTTAGCTCAGATATGTTCATGTCGCTAACACCAATACAGCGACTGAGTGCTCTATAGCAGCTAATGCTAACAACAGTAACACTGCTGTTTGTCATGGTTTTCAGACCAAATGATAACAAAACGTTGGGAAAAGTGAAATATTGGAACATGAAATCATAAATTATTACATTTAAACAACAATAATACAGCTAAATTTCCCCTGTTGGCTCATAAGCTGCTCACCTGGATGCTACATCAGTGCAGTCCTCTCTGAACATTAGATAATCAACACACACACACTTATTGTTGAGAGGCTGACTTCACTAAACTCACAGAAACTCTTAAGAAGCTCCTCAAATGATGACTTTGGAGTTTTGTGTTACTGTCAGTGTATAAAAGCTAGAAAAGGAAGAAAAGCAGGAGAAATGATCAAAGTGCTGCTGTGTGCAGGAAGAACTACAACATGTTAGTGAGAAACACAAACAGGGTGTGAAACACACTCCAGAGGAAACGCTGTGTGCAGGCTGTCTGTGACTTCCTGTGTCTCTGCCACAGACTGGGACAGACACCAGTGAAACCAGTCACTGTGGTCATGTGCTTGTAGCCAGCAGCCTGTGATGTGAGGCTGCTTGAGTCAGTCGTCTGCTTCCACCATGTAAACCTTGGTGTCTCCTACATATACAGATGTTTCCTGCAGACTGTGCTGCTCCAGCTGTCACACAGATGTTGAATCAGCAACATCTGTGTGACGTCCTCCCTGGTCCCACAGATAACAGGCTGCATACAAGAGGCTCACCTCTGCTACCTGCTGCTCCACTCCCCATCGCTGTTTTGGCCACGCCTCCCGTTGGTCAGCAGGTAAAGGTGAAGCCTGGGACATGGAAGCCTTCACAGCAGAGCTTCATGGGCCTGTCCAGCAGCAGGCTGAGGAGAGAAAGGTGACAGAGTTCGCTGTTACAAACAGTTTCTCAGCTTTGATCTAAAAGAGCTTGTTTCCTGTTAAAGCAGCTGAGAGTGAGCACATGTTCTCCCCCTGAGGTTCTCATGACAGAGGAAGAACTCACAGCTGAGGAGGACCAGGATCTCCATCCACTCACAGTCCCTGCAAACAAAACCACCATTTGAACTTTAACATTTGTTGTCAGTTCTTGTGTCACTCAGCACATCTCAGCTGTTCCTCTGAGTTTCTGTTGCTTCTGAAAGTCTTCCTGTGATTGGCTGTTCACAGACACATGACTACATGAATCAGCTCCACATGTTCTCAGCAGCAACATCTGGGCAGCTGTGACAGGTTAAAGACAACATGTTTCTAAGTGCAATTAGAAGAAGAAGCCAGTAAAGACGCGTCTGTGATGCAAAGCAACAGAAGAGCAACGTGAGCCACAGTAAGTGATGGAGGATGAACTGGTCCTGTCTCTGTTGGTGGGCTCGTATACTGGCAGGAAGGAAGCTTCTCTGGGATTTCTCCCTCAGCACCAGTGAAGCCTCTGTTTCTGTCACTATTGTCTCTTTGAACTGTGATTATTTTGTGCTTTCACAGCATTTTCCTGTTTCATGGTGTTTTAGAAGCAGCAGTGTGTGTGAGCTCTCAGGGCCACCGTCCATCCTGTATACTTGTTGTTTGTAGTGTCACCAGTGCAGTGATGACCACAGGGTGGCGCTGTGCTGCATCACAGGCAGCCTGCGCTGGGCCTGTTCCATATAACATATATATCAGATGATGATATGAAACATCGTTTGTTTCATGGTGTAAAATATGTTACATGGTTGTGATGCTCACTGTAGTGTCTGTATTAAAGTTCTCTCTTTCTCTTATATTTAATATAACCACACTACGGACGCTCGTTAGCAACAACGCCGGCCTGGAGAGTGGCGATGGTGTCAGAGTGGTTCGAGGCACAGTCCTGCAGTTCAGTCAAAGTGTTATCATGCCTGGCCACGTCGCTTTTTATGTCCGAAATTGAGGGCTGGATGCTCTGGTTCAAGGATGATATCTCGCCTCCTATGGTGGTAGAAATCTCTAATATGCAAGTGTCCAGTGCTGGTTAGTTAGTTCTAGTTCTAGTGGTTAGTGGGGCTTTATTTGATGATTCTAGTGTGTGTTACATTGTTGTCATATTGTTGAGTCGCAGAGCTGCACAGTGTTACAGTTTCTGTAGAGTCTGGTATAAGGAACTCAGATCCCTCTGTGAATAATGTTCACTGAAACTGATCTGTAGTTAATGAACTAGTCAGGATTTACACTAGAGAATGTTTCTGCCATTACATGGCCTGTATTTGTAGAGCGCTTTACTCGTCCCTAAGGACCCCAAAGTGCTTTACACATCCAGTCATCCACCCATTCACACACTCACACAAGTTCAGTTTTTCATTGATTATGGTCCCAAGATATTTATATGATTGTACTTGCTCTATTTTCTGACCTTTAATTAAAGTGACTCCGTGCCCATTTTGTTGTTTCCTAAAATCAACAACCATGTCTTTTGTTTCAGATATGTTCAGCTGGAGATAAGACTCCTCCCACCACTGAACAAAGTCATCAATGACTGGGCCGTGGTTAGTTTCACCCTCTTTCAGTAAGCTGACAATAACAGAGTCATCTGCATATTTAATAATGACCCTGTTTTCATGTCTGCCCTGACACATGTTTGTATAGAGAGTGAATAATAAGGGCGATAGGACGCAGCCTTGAGGAGAACCTGTGGAGGAGAACACTGGGTCAGACAGAACCCCATTTATTCTCACTCTTTGTGACCTGTCAGTTAGAAAATCTAAAATCCAGCCCAGCAGGTTTTTCCTGATTTCAAACTGTTCTAAAAGTCTTTTAATTAAAATATGGGGCTGTGTTGTATTAAAAGCCGAAGAAAAATCAATGAAAAGAAGTCTTGCAAAAGTCCCTTTACTCTCTACATGTTTAAGAATCAGATTTAGTAAAGTCAAAAGTGCGTCCTCCACTCCTCTGTTGGGCCTGTATGCAAACTGCATTGGATCCAGCTGACCTTCAGTCTCTTCATAATCACATTTCTGAGGATTTTTTCAAAGACTTTCATGACAACTGAAGTGAGGCAGCAGGCCTGAAGTCGTTTAGATTTAGGGACAGGAACCACGACTGCTTCTTTGCAAAGAGAGGGCACATGTTGTGTTTGCAAGGATTTGTTGAAAATAACCTGAAATATAGGCCTGAGTTCATCAGCACAAGATTTAATTAGGCGGCCACTAATATTATCAGGACCTGGCTCTTGTTCACATTGACTGTATGAAAGGCCTTTTTAACATCGCTGAGTTCAATGATAAAGTGCTGAGTATCTCTCAGTTTCTGTTTCAGTTCCCAAATATCCTCGCTGAAATCAGAAGAACTAAAACGAGCATAAAACATGTTTAAAGCATTTGAAAATCTCTGTCTGAATTAAAACCATCTAAAATGACCTGACTGCTGCTCTGGGGATTTTGAAACCCTGCTATGGTTTTCATACAAGTCCAGGCAGACCCAAAAGTTTTTGCAGCAAATTTGCTTTCAAGAAGGTTTTTGTCTGTTTTGCTTTCAAGATCTCGATTTTCATTTCCTTGGTAGCTGTCTGAAAATCGGTAACAGCCCCTCTTTAAAGGCCTGTCTCTTTTTCCTTAAACAGGATTTGACACTTTTAGTGACCCATGGCTTATTGTTAGCGTAAATTTTAACACGCTTACGGGGTATAATCATGTCTTTACAAAATACTGCACAGGAGCTAGTAACATCCACCAAAGCGTCGAGATCATCTCCACAAGACTGAAGACGGGGCTGTACGAAGTCACTTTATCTCTACAGGACTGTAAGCTGTCGTCTGTGAGGCGTGAGCGTGTTTGTTTGAACACAGTTCACGGTGGAGAACAGCTGCTGACATAATGTGGATCCGAAGATCCATAACTGGCCTACCTGGGGCTGAAAGTCTCCATAAATGCAGGCGTTTCGGCGGCTACACCGGCTTCCACCAGTGTGACGCTTATTTTGAGAAAATAATAGAATATAAATGTATTTTTATATTTCAATATCACAATAATCTTCCAATGTAGAACTACAAGTTAAAAAAGAAGTAACATAAATCAAATCCACTTCAGCTAAATACTTCTCATTTATTTCCATCTTACATGCTGTGACTGCAGCCATTCCCACATCTCTGTGAATGGGACTCATGGACATGGATCAGTGGTTGTTGATCAATGGTCCTGAGAATCTGCATAATTAAGATGAAGGAACGGAGCTCCCAGCCCATCGTTCCTGCAGCTGCTTTCAGTCTTTATGCAAATGTCCTGTTTGTAAGACTGAAACCTGCAGCTGAGACTGAAGACGTCACCTGATGATGACGACACGTTTCTCCCACAAAACGCTGCGTCCAGATGAACAGAAGCAACAGACTCACTTTCCTGGATGATTGAGATGCATCAAGACTTCATTGTGTGTTACTTCTCATTCAGCACAGACACATTATTCCTGTTAGGTCATGTCAGCTGTCACTCAGTACAAGCACAACTGTGAACAACACAAACTTCTCTTCAATGTGTCACAGAAACACTAAGTGTGAGAGCCTGTATGACACACAGGACAGACTGTAAGCTCTGCTGGCTGCACAGCACTTTGTAGCAGTTTTCCAACATGTCCTCCACCCGTGATGTCAGTGGTGGGACCCCAGTCACAGCACTCAGCACCACCTCCTTTAAATGGATTTTATAGCAGTTCCTCCCGTTACTCGGTGCAACGCTTCTTAAATGTGTTTTTGCAGGATAAAACACAGCAGGTGGTGTAGAGAGGACGTCAGCTGACGGAGCAGAGGGAGGCAGACTGTGGATAAATGACAGAGTGAGAGGAGAGCAACCATGACAGAAGCACAGGTGTGGCAGATAGAAGTGGCTTTATAGACACTTATTGTCAGTCCTCGTGCATGCTGTGGAAATAAGTGTCTGTGTCATGAGGTGACATGTGAGCTTATCTTTGGTCAATAAAGCTGAACGACCAGTTTTCACTTTGCTCGTTACGCTTGTTTAGTGACGTCTGGGTTTCTGTGGAGCCCGAATTTTGATGAGTTCTGGTGAAATCATCTGAGATCATCTGAGCATCGGTGAAGAGTCAGCAGAGAAAGTGTGGGACAGAAGTTTGCTTTGGACACATGGACTGAAATCAAAAAGTAACAAACAGGATTTCCAATGGACAGTATGGAGAAGTGAAAGTACACAAAGGCTGTGCTGGAACACGTGTGTTACACTTTTTGACAGCTGAGAACAAAACACAATATTTTGCATCATCTCTGCAGTGTCTCTTCTTTCCTCTGCTGTTGTGCTTTTAGCTCCAAACTGTTTCAAATGGTTTGTCAGCAAGCTGACCTCTGACCTCTGCAGTACTAACTCCTGACCCGTACAAAGAGCGGGCGTTTCTGACCTTTGACCTGCAGCTGTATGTCTCTCAGTCTCAGTTCTTCTCTCCGTCACTGATGGAGCAGGTGTAGTTGCTGCTGACAGTCAGTCGTTTGTTTTCTCAGAGTGAGGCTGAAGTCTGAACTGTTCAGAGCATCAGGTCTCATCAACGTGCGCTGCTGTAACGCCGCTTTGTCCTCTGAGATCACCAGGTATGAAACCTGAGTGCTGACAGAGCAGCATGTTCCCCCTCATTCACCTCCACCACCACAGCCAAGGCATGCTGGGAAACTGAGGACACACAGACGGAGAACTGAAGTGTCTGCTGTGTGTTCATCTCAGAGTCCTCACAGGTGACACATTAGCTCCAGAACACCAAGCCAGGTGTTTGAAGCCTGACAGGGATTCTTCCCATCCAGAGGGAGGATTTAGCTGCACAACAATGAACATTAGTGTGTAGTTTAGAAACACAGACTGTGCCTGCACTGCATCTAGTGAAGAAAAGTGTTACTGCCAGAGAACCAGGCTCCTTTAAAGCAGCTGATATTAAGGTTGAAAAATCAACAATAAGCTGATGTAATCAACGTTTCACAAAATGGTCAGCAGCTAAAATCTGGAGCCGTTCTTTGGTGGTAATTAACAGTTTGTTCTTGTTAGCTAATTATGTCATTAAAGGTAGCAGCAGAAGCCTTGTGTTGAAAGCCCATTCACTCACACATTCACACAGTATGTGTGTGTCTGTGTTACACTGTGGACATCCCTTCTGTTGGAGCGCCATCTTGTGGCAGGTTTAAGAAATGTTCTTCTTGTAAATCCAAACTGATGCACCTCCATAGCAGACTGTGGAGGCTTTCAGTGACATGAAGACTTGATTTATACTGTCATATTCTCCTGTTACACAAAGCACAGCACGCTGAACATGGATGAACTGAAACTCCCAGCATCTGACTGAGGAAAAGCACAAATCATTCTCACACTGACTCCTGCTTGATTTTAGATTTGCTTTCAAATCCTCACACTTTCATATGAAGCACTAAATGGGCTCCAGACTGTTTATCTCAGCTTCCTGTCAAACACACTGCTGCTCACACCGAGGCTCAGTTTACTCCTCCAGCCTGGCTTAACCTGCTGTCTGTTAAAAACAGTCCCACACTCCTCTGTTTAATCCTTCTGATCAGACTCTTTGATTTTGTATTGTTTTTACCTGAAGTTGTGTTTTTGACATGGTTCTGTCTGTGAAATAAAGCTCACACACACACTGCTACAGTCCTTCATACACTTAGAAACGAAGCTGCTCCTTTCCTCAGTGCTGACACATAAAGAAGAGTTGGTTTTATATCCAACACGTCTCTGTTCCAGAAAACAGCTTCAGCAGCCTCTGAGTCTGAACTTGGAGTTGGTTATAAGCCACAGGCCTGTGTGCACAGCAATGAGGAAATATAATGCAGTAAGTGAAACATGGATGTGTGGAACAGATTATCCCAAAGGTTGATTCTGTTCATCTGGACGTTCTCAGTGAAACATTTGGTCTCTCGGTCAGGTGACTCCTTTAGTCTCAGCTGACTGCAGCTTTCCAAACCTTTGTCACTGGATCACTCACTTCATCTCCAACGTGTCCCTGACACAGACAGCTGGAGCCGTTACAGCAAAATCATTGATCATCGTTTTTAGAACATTAGCTGGTGTTGGTGGGCAGGCTAGCAGTGCTAATTGTTAGCACTAGTTCTGCTGCTCTCCCTTTGTCTCTGTTATTGTTGGTCTTTAGTGAACAATAGAAAGTGTCTTCATGAGACTGTTGCCTAATGTTCAAATGTAGATAACACCACCTGCACCAACCTGTTACACAGCACAACCCTCTGGTGTAGCTTTGCCCATACGGTAAAAAAATATATTTTAAAATACATTTTAAAATATATTTATATATTTAAAATGTATTTTAGCACATATATTTTTTGGTCATTTTTTGTATATTTTGAAATATATTTCAAAATACATTTTGAAATATATTTATATATTTTGAAATGTATTTTAGCACATATATTTTTTGGCCATTTTTTGTATATTTTGAAATATATTAATAAAATATATTTCAAAATACAATTTAAATGTATTTAAAATCATTCAAAAAAATATAAATTTAACCCTTCATATATTTCTAAGAAAACACATTCACATGTAACATCTGAAAGAAATCTTTATTTGATGTTTAAAACATACATATAGCATATCAATCAAGCAAGGAATATTCATTTTATAAGTTTATTCTCATTACATACTTAAACATTCTAAAAGAAACACACACACATATACATATATGTGTGTATATATATATATATATATATACACACAGTCTCAGTTCCCCCAGCTTTCACTGCAATCCTCAAAGCCCTTCTGGACACGCTGGGAAACCCCTTCCTTACCCCCACTGTAACAAACAAAAGTCACAGTTCTATTACTTTTATCAGAGTTAAAATAAAAATGTGATTTATGTTAGCTGGCTTCATTTAGCAAACAGATATTTCTGTTTATATAGATACAGATATTAATACAGATATATTTTACGCATAATTTACCTCTTTCTTTTTCCTAGATGGGAAGTCTATCCAGTTCACATTACAGTAATGCTAACACCCCTTTTGGTCGTCTCTCCTTACCTTCCAGCATTCATAAATCTGTTGACCTTCTTTGTCTGAGACCAACCACTACAATGCATCATCACCTATTTGTATTGGTAACTTACTTTACAACCTATTTTAATGGTTGCAAAGTAAGTTACTTGTGGTGTATGCAATTTTAGATACACAGAAAGTCTTCACTTACTATATATGGCTGTCATAGTGTCCTTATCAAGGGCAGTTCTTCACTCTGCGCCGATGTCCGTTTTGCTCTGTCCTCCTATAAAAAGCATGAACATTTGAGTGTTTGACTAGTTTTAGATTTCCAAAAATTTGATATTTGTACAACTAAACATTTGAACTACAATTATATGCTATTGAGCGATACTTTTATGGGTAATTTTTGGTAAAGAAACTGGTGACAGAGTTGTAGGCTTTTTAAAGTACTATTAGCTAACCATTTGAACTGACTTTCAAAGCTGATTACCTTTTAAATTGCTGTGGATCAAAACCTCCAGTGGGAAGGCGGCCATTAGAAGAACACGCACCATTGAACCTGAAAATAACAAAAACAAACAAAAAACAGAACAATATATAAGAGTCCGGTAGGGTAATAAATCTCTTCTGAAGCAATATAGTTCATTTTGGGTGAAAAACAAAACATTCCTCTAAAATATATATACTGACATCAGCAATCAACATCATGATTGTAATTATTTCCTTTTTAGTACATCTACTGCTGTTTGCATGTGTCAAGCACTACGACTGTATCTATGCATATAAATTCACCATATATATCCTGCAAAAATGTTTTGTTATAGTCAAAAGGAAAACAAACAAAGGCATTCAATCAGAGGTGAGAAATTAATTGGGAATATGAATTATAGGTGAACTATTCTTTACCTACTAGCAATCAAGCTTCTTTAACCAAGAAGCTTGAAATATTTGAATGTAAAATAAAATAAATAAATAAATAATAATAAAAATAACATGATGTAATTAAAATGCACAACTTACATTAAGGAAATCTGCATTTGTATCCACAGGCTAAAAGTAAAACAGTAAATGTGTTAGTAATAGTACAGGTATTTGTAAAAAAAAAAAAAGAGGCAGTAACTGTGACGCTTCTAGTGGGATGCTAAATGCAGAGATTTATATTTACAGTATAATACTGCATGTACGGGTAACTGTGTTGTGAACTGTAACTGAATATTAGAGAATCTCAGAGAAATTAAATGTATTTATTTTTTTAATTTATCAATCATAAAACCGTCTGTTTTGAAGGCCTGTTACGATAACGACTTTTTGTTGGTCGGTATATTGCCCCATAAACAATTGCGACAAGTTATGTCATTGTCATTTTAAGACCATTTTATGTCTTTGAATGTATAATCATAATATAACACCATAATAATGCAAGATCTACACACTTTCAATTGACAAACCAACATCTAATTCTTAAAGTATTTAGATCATTGAAATTAGGAATCAAAATATTAGATACCTTAAAAACTTGAATAAATAGTAAGTTTTCTAACAAATAGAAAACAATGATATTTA
Organism: Aulonocara sp. 'chitande type north' Nkhata Bay; assembly: GCF_057382095.1. Classification (NCBI taxonomy): domain Eukaryota; kingdom Metazoa; phylum Chordata; class Actinopteri; order Cichliformes; family Cichlidae; genus Aulonocara; species Aulonocara sp. 'chitande type north' Nkhata Bay. The sequence continues at coordinate 75,480,905 of NC_141346.1, forward strand.
ATGTTATTGTTTTGTTATCATTATATTTTATTTTTGTAAATATAATGGCACATAAATTACATCATCAACAATTATTGAGGTCATGTACATGTACTGTGTGTTAAGTCGATATATCGATTATTGTGATAGGCCTACTGTTTTGGTATCATAACGAGCTTGTCAAACATGCATGACCACTAAACAATGTCTAAGCAGTAGTATTGGTCTGAATGACAACAAACATAACTAGTGTTTTGGAAAATCTGTTAGAAAACAGTTATTTCAATAATTATGATTAGCATGTGACACAGACACCGCATAAAAAACTACAACAACAAATACTTACTTTAGGAGGATGGGGGAGGGCAGCATGAGGTTGAGACTTTGACATCTGTAAGAAACAAATTCATGTATTACAAACAAGTCACTTAAAAATACATTAATGTGGCAGACTGTTCCCTGTTCAGATGCAGTGTATAAGTACAATCAGGGCTGTCACAACAATGGGGTGGGGCCAAGTGGCTGCAACCCTAGGTACAATGTGCAGGTATATATAATTACATATAATATATGTGAATAAAGCAAGAATCTGTTTAGGTTAGTCACTGTGCTGACTGATGTTTGCTAGGTTTATATGATTGCAAACTGCACAAAAACAACAACAGCAACAACATTAATGACAATGACAAACAAAATTACTTACATTTATGTAAATCTCACATTAGGAAGATCTGCATTCGATTTCATGGGCTGAAATAAATAGGCAGAAACATTACTGCTAAAAAAAATAAAAAACAAAAACTCTAAAAAGCCTAAAAATGACTTAAAAAGCAAGGAAATGTGGAACATTGTAATTAGCGAACATTAATAAAGCATAACTGTTCTTTGTTTCTAACCTTGGTAAGTACTCTGTAGCCAGAAGGAGAGGTAGGATTTCTGTGAAAGCCAAATTAAATGTGAATAGGCTTTGATAGTTATTGAGAAGGCAGAATAATAAGAAAAGGCAAAAGTACGTCACAATATAATTAATTAAGTTACATATTTTGATTACCAAATTATGGAAGCGTGGAGCTGCCACCCAGGCAAAAGAAAAATAGAGCTATATCACGTTATGACGTGAAATGTTTATTGTTCTAACATTATGCTTTTCATGTTTGTATAATACAGTGGTTCTTAACCTTGTTGGAGGTACCGAACCCCACCAGTTTCATATGCGCATTCATTGAACCCCTCTTTAGTGAAAAATAAAGTGTGTTTTTTTTTTCAAATTAGACGTAGATATGTTTTTTACTGGTGCACAAAATGAGCCGTGCACGTCACAGCGGAGGCTCTGCCGAACCCCTGAGACCAACTCACCGAACCCCTAGGGTTCGATCGAACCCAGGTTAAGAACCACTGGTATAATATAATATCACATTATTATAATATACATAATTGTCACGTTCGCATAATATTGTACGGACGTGATAATTATGTACATTTTTCGTACAATGTTGTTCAAACATGTTGTTCAAACATGATAGTATATTGTTAGAACGATAAACTTTTCACGTTATAACGTGATATACTTATATTTCTCTTTTGCCTGGGTGGCAGCTCTACGCTTCCGTTCCAAATACACGAGAATAAAGTAATATTATATGGGAAAAGGCACCTGCTAGCTTGATGATGGAGGCTTCTTAGACTGGCCACCCGCCTTGGCTTCTTGTCGCCACTCCACGAAATAAAGGTCCGTTTCCTCCATGCCGGCTAATTATTCATCCTCATTAAAATCTCGTATATGTTCAGTTGGCAGAATTGAGAATTTTACATCTTCCAACCACTTAATTAACGCGAACATAATCGGCTTGTTTCTTCCCGTCTCCTGTATCCGGCCGTTCCTCTCGCTGTCAGATTTCGCGCCTCAGAGACGTCGTTATTTTTCAAAAAAAAAAAAAAAGAAGAAAGAAAGAAAGAAAGAAACAGCAACAACTACTAAAGAGAGTTTTTGCACGTTCATTGCACATTTGTGGGAATGTTTAAATATTTAATTTTTATTAATTACTTTTCATTATATCTTTATTTTTTAAACCACCGTGGCAATGCGCATGCGCATACACTCCTGCACGCAAAGGGCTTTGGAGTTGACGTAATGTCGCAATGCATTGTGGGAGCGCAGCACCATCTTGGCAGGTCACGAATCAAAACAAGTTTGCTACGAACCATTCTGAAACGTAGCTCAAAAGAAAATGACGGTATAGAGACAGATTCTGTCCAGATGCAAAGAGACGGTACTTGATTGTTGAAATGTGGACCCGTATGAAATATAGCCGTGGAGTAGAAACCCTGAAGACCAAACCGCTATTGACTTAGCATGATCTACTCTCATACCTTGTCTGTGGAGTCAGAGCATACATGGCGCACCAATTTCGCAATTATAAATCTCTGGAGGCGCACATCCAATTCACCAAGGACTGGGTACAAGATTTGGCTATTTTTAAGCCTCCACGTTGTGAGTACGCCGTCATTCAAGCAAAGGTAAGTCAGCTTGAGTACTGCGAGTAAAATGCGTTTGATTCCCCCCAACATTCAAATTAGTGCTAGCAAAAATTCATTCGTGAGGGGGAAATTACAGTGAGAACATGTAGAGGCTCTGTTAGAGGGATAACATAGTGAGTTCAGTGCATTGATGTGACATTGTCCTGAAGGATTTAGTTATTCTTTATGGTTAAAGAAATTGCCCTAATTAATTCATATTTATTATAAATAATCCTAATTACACATCTTGCTTCCTTGTTTGTGTCCTGTGTCACTAAAAATACATTCTGTTTTAGTTTTATACATTGATTAATGACCTGCAGAATCTGCTTGTCATATTAGGTGTCCATAGTTGTCACTTAAAGTCGAACTTTATGTTTTCTCCCTCTTGAAAGTGATTACATCCTTGCATTACATACTTTAGGTTCATTTTTTGCTGATAGGTTTCTAAAAAGAAACATGCAGATTTAGAATATAACATGCAGCGTTCTATAGATGGATACATAAAAACACTTTATTTGTTACATTTATGATAAATGGATTTGAAAGTAAATAAAACACATTTGTGTCGGCCTTGGCTTATTAAAGTTCTTGTCTTTAAATGAACTTTGTCTGTGTGTGTTTCAGGTCCTGCACTCTTAAAGACTGAATTGCAGCATTGCAGCCACAGGTCATTGTGAGCATCACAGGGAAGGTTGAAGCCGCCCACTGCAGCTGTATGGCTAGAGTCGTGAAGACTTGCAGCCATGTCACTGCTCTTCTGTTTAATGTAGAAGCAACAGTGAGGATCTGTGGCACAAGGACTGTTACAGATGAACCTGCATACTGGGTTTTGCTGGGTAATATGACCAAGATACAGCCAGAGGTTGGCCATAAGATAGACTGCCCAAAAAAAAGGTTCTTGATCAAAACATAGACAGACCATCTGTAGTGACAAGTAAAAGAAGCCATCCTCAAAAAAGAAAAGTTCCACCTGCTACTGTGGAGGAGTTGGATCAACTGATGGGACAATATTTTTCCAAGCATAGTTCTGTTCTGAATAACCCATAATGTTTTAATTTAAGGGGCCATGTAAATACTTTGCATTTACTGAATATGTACTTACTAAATACCACTGTTCAAAAGTTGAATAAAGAAACAAAGAAATGTTTGCCTATTTTTAATTAAAAGCACTTTGTCGAACATCACATCAGTTACAATGTAGAAAAAATGTTATGTATAGTTTACAAATGACAAAATGTTCACATAAAATCATGACAGCATTTGTATAATATCACCCACTGCTAGCATTCTGTAATTTACTGTCTCTTTTGAAAACTTATCACTTATCACATGGAGAAACCTTTGGAATACAAGCATGCTGATCCACACAGGTATGCACACAGGTGTACACATGGGTATTCACAGACGCGGACTACAGCTTTCTTGGCTGCTGCCTCAAAGCACACTGTGCGCTGTCTATCCTGCGTGCTGCACAATATCGTTTATTATTTAGTAACTATTGATATCTATGGCTAGCTAGTTTATTGTGATGGTGCTTTTTTTTCTATTATTATGTTGCTCTTTGTTGTTTGCTGTCTCCTCTGTTTTTTTTTTCTTCTCCATACAGGTGACCCAGGAGTTTTTTTTTTGTTGTTTGTTTTTTTTTCTCTCTTCCCCCCCTTCTCACCGTCTCTTCCCCCCTTTGGTTTTCTTTCTTTCTCTCCCCCTCTTTCTTTCATTCTTTCCCCCTGTCCTGTCCCACAGTTATGTCTGTCCCGTTTGCAACTGAAAATAAAATAAATTCATAATTATAATAAAGGTCAATCAAATGGACCAATATGGCAAGGCCATGATGATCCACTTGGTAAAATAAATCCGCTTGGCATCTTTCTTGGCCTCAAGACAACAATTCTGATGGCTATAGATCCAAACGGGACAAAAAAAATAAAAAATAAAGTAGTCTCAGAATAGTGAATTAAACCAACATTTATTGTTGATTTTTTTTTTTAACAAGAAAAACATTTTTCAACTGAATAAAAACAATGCCAATAACCAAAATAAATAGAAGCGTACATGAAAACTACACAGTCCTTCACCTTTCTGTCTGATTTTTTTAAGGAAAACAGTTTTTCATTCCACTAAAAACAGGACAAACCCACCAGCATGAACATTAAATAAACTATTACAATTGTAAAACAAAACTCATTTACAAAATGTAATAATTATCAGTGGGTCCCAGGAAATAGAATGTGACATGGGATTTAGATTTCCGTTACCAGGATGGTCGGGTTCAGCGTAGTCTTCATCACCACCTGTCAAAGACACATCATCAATATTCATGTTTGCTCAGGTTATTCACTTGTTCACATCTGTCTGAGATCATTCATACTGTTGTATGGATGTGTGTACAGTATGTATATAATTATCAGCTATGTAAAAGATATTATCATCTCTGTTCTTACCTAGTTGGAAGTCCTCCATTCAAACTCAGAGAGCCGCTGGAGGAAGGTGGTGATCCGAGGGCTGATTCTTGTAACCTTCCTCTTTACGACACGACCTGTCTTGCGGCTTGTACCAAGTTTTGCAGGGCATTTTGTTCCCATGTCTGGATTGATCCTCACAAAGAACCTTTTAACGGAAAAAAGGCTGCTTTAATTTCAAAATTAAAACATACGTTACAGCAATCACCTATATGTTTCTGCAACTGTAAAAAGAGAAGGAGAAAAAAAAAAGAAGAGAAAAAAGGAAAAAAAAAAAAAAAAAAAAGAAAACTTATCACTACATAAACAGCACAAGACTTAAAAGTATTTAACAAGAGCATTTTTCCCTGGTTTTACCACCACACTGGGCCACATGTTCACCAAAACGCAGCAAACCTTTGCCATCTTATCCAGGAAGGTCACCTTTTTACCCTCACATGGAAGAAGTAATCTGATTGGCATGGTGGTATGTAGCATGTAGTTTGAAGCAGGGATTTCGTAGTGCCCCATGTGTAGTGTTGGAACCCAGTCAGGATTTGTTTCATTCATTTCATAGGCTGGTTTGTTGCAATAATGCCAAATAATTAGCAACTCTATAAATAGAAGGTAGTTCTGCATGTTTGTTCTAAGTTTGTGCTATTGAAAATAAAATTAACAGGCTATAAAGAATAATATGAACTTATTTAGAACTTACCTGAATGAAAATACTGGAGCACACCAACAGATATCTGTGGCTGGTAGAGAACTGAATATCAGCTCGTCTCGCAGCTGCTATCCAGGCTAGACGCCTTCTTTTGGTAACATCCAACACATAAGCTCCCTCATGATGCTTCCAGGTGAGGAAACAATGAAAAGAGAGCCTGTTTTCAAGCTTATTCCTTTGTCGGTAGTGCAATCTAACATTACAACCGACCACACAGCAAGCATTTGTTTGGCCTGCTAATATGGCGCCTTGACCAAAAATCCTGGCTACGCCCCATCCCGTAAGATCACGCTCCAGAGCCCTAATAACGTACGGATCTAGAAAGAAGACGCTGCATTTTTAACTCTGAGGGAGATGGAGAATGAGCCTATTTCCAAAACAGTGGAGTGTGTTCCTTTAAGTACTAAATTGTATATATTGTCAAAAACTAAAGTGTACATAGCAGTTGTTGTATCTTGTTTACTGTATCACTGACAGATAATTTCAAAGTCAATGAACGCTACATTATAGTGAGATATTGTGTAATGTGAAATACTGTAAGCAAATGAATAAACAACCTAATTCGTGATAGACCTTTGACTCTGTTTTGTTTGAATCCAACTGTTTTTTGCAGATGTGCATAAAACATGTTACTTTTAGTATTGTTATCATTATCATCATTATTGCACTAAATATATTTTAAATAAAGGATACTTTGATATACATTCTACTGTAAGGTTGGAAATGTATTTTCTTCACCCTAAAATATGTTTTGAAATGTATTTTGGTTTGAAAGAAATATATTTTCAATTTCAAAAATATATTTTTTTGGAGCATCACAAATACAAAATATATTTACCATATATTTGAAATATATTTTGGCCAGGAAAAATGTATTTTTTTACCGTATGGGTTTGCTGCTGCTGACTTTGAAAATCACACCAAACATGGAATCAAATATATCGACTCAGCTTAGACTACAGAGAAGCTCGGCACTGCTCACAAAACTCAACACAAAAGGCTTTTTAAAGACAACAATCACTTTGACAGACACACAAACACGACTGAGTACAGAGGAGCTGCTGGTTTGAAGCCACAGAAATGTTCAAATGTTTAAACACACTGCAGCGTTGCAGCCGTGATGCATTTGTGCTGCTAAGGCCACACACATCAGCTGCCTTACATTTTAGTACCAGTTCATCTCTGACCATGGCAGCACAGTCTTTCCAGTACAGTGATGTTGGTGGGGACAGTGGGGACTGATTGTTCATTGGCTGTAAGCCGGTCACATGGACGTTTAACTGGTGCTTTGATTGCTCTGTAGTCTGTTGTGCCTGTGAGCTGCTCCTAAAATGAGACAGATTATAATTGTCACCATTCTGTTAATGACTCTTATTATGTGCGCTCTCCTCCACTGTCACACTAAACACATTAAACCTTTATTTTTGTGTAAAGTCAGGATTTATTGGCTCTTCTTAAAAGCGTCATGAAGTGCAAAACTCAGCAAACATTATACAAAAGTAGATTTAGAAGCTGAACAGAACTGAAAACATTTAAAGTGACAGTCAGCACAAATCCAGCTGACATCTCCATCCAACCCAAGTCTTCATTTAAAGTCATTATAACTGTGACACACGTTTGTTACAGTATTAATCCTGCCTGATGCTGCAGGGCCAACATCATGAAACAGGCTCAGCATTTATTTCCATTATGAAACTTTATCATTAAAAACAAACCATTGTTCTGCAGTCGTCCCAGGACTGTCGGTCAAACGTTCTCTCCACATGTTTAAGGCTGAGCTCACTTTATCGTCTGCCTGAAGGAGGGAAGCAGATGTTACTAAACATCACAATAAAACATATGAAATGTGTGCACATGAGGAACGTCTGCACTGTTAAAGCCATGCAGACATCTTCACACATGAAGCAGCAACACCTCTCAGTTTAGCAGCAGCTGGTAAAAGCCACAGTGATCCTGGAGCCTCCCTGAAGGACTCGTTCATCAGTAACTGTCAGGAGGACGATTAAACCTGCTGCACACGTCCTGTAGTTACACACTCGGGAGGAAAGACGACGTCCTCGCTCTGCAACATGATCTGTGTTTCATCCAGGACGCTCAAACACAGATTGGTCTCCAAATATTAGACGCACTGGTTCTTCATGCGTTTCTACCTGAGCACTCAGAGTCATTTCTACAACAGGCCTCCTTCACCTGCGGGTGCCTCTGTTTCTGTGTTTGGCTGTTTCCATCAGTGCCTGATGTTTGTGATCTTTGATCTGTTCTGAAGTCTCTCTTTGTAACACAAATGTTGTTTGGCTTCTTTTGCAAACAAGGCAAAAGAACTTTAATGGATTCATTTGCTGATCTTACTGTTCTGATGCAAAGCCGTCCTTTCAACGCTTTAGAAAGAAAACCAAACAATGTTTTTAAAACTTTCCCAAAATGTAAAAGCTATTAAAACCATAAACTTCTGCTCCTTGATCATGTGATTCTTCTTCTAGACTGTCTGTAATTGTTATTGCTGATTGTCAATAAAGTTGTTTTTTATAAGTTATGTTGTAAAGGAAGCTTGTGGCGAGGGAGGAGGGGCGACTAAAAGCAGGTTCATATAGTGGGAAAGTCCTCAGGTCATGTGAGGATATTTACTGATGCATCAACACTGTCAGATAAAAGAACGGCTGCTGCATTTGTTCTCCCACAAATAAGTTTGGTGATGAGTAAAAGAATTACAGATGATGTGGCAGTTTATACTGGGAGCTGGTAGTGATGTTACTGGCTTGAACTGGGTGGAGGACGCACTAATATGGAGGTATGTGGTTTGCTGGGACTCTAGCAGCGTGCTAGTGAGCACAGGTGATATGTCTTCAGACTCTAGGCAACATATTGTTTTTGATATACTTCATTTACTGTATAGAATCAAACACAGAGGGATAGAAGTGGATTTCTTATGGCTCCCTGTGAATATCGGTGTTGATGCAATGAACAGGACGATAAGTTTAAAAAGGTGCAGCAAGAAGAAGTCGTGCAGGTTTGACTATAAAATACAGTGAAAGTGAGGTGAAGAGTATAATGAAGGTAAAGATGAAGGACGAGTGGCAGGCACACTGGGACAGAGACGGGAAAGGCAGATATTATTATACAGAAAACAGTCGTGTAGAAGAAGCTGCAGCAGAGACCAGGATGGAATCTGGAGAGTCAGAGTTGGTCACACAGGCTTGAATAGCACACTTAAAAAGGTAAACATGACACAGGAAGTGTGACTTCTGTGGACCAGAAGAGACGTTTGACGGGTTGTTAGCGTCGTCAGGATGCTGGATGGAAACGCTGTGCCTGATAGGATGATTACAGGCTGGACTTTGTCTTCCTGTTACAGATGGATCCAGGCCCTGGATGACTGCTGGACACACATGACCCACACTAGGCTGCCTTCATCCATCCTTTCCTCCTTCACTGAGACTCTGAGTCAGCATGTATGTATTTATCAGGGATTTGAATCCTTTCATTACAGAGTGAAGTTAAAGTAGACGTGTGAACACACTAATAAACACAAAGGGACACAACTACTACTCCATGATGGAAAGCTGAAGTATTACACAGCTTTATGAACCTCCTGTTATCCTGGTAGACGAGTACAGCAATAAATCTTTTACTTGAACATCTTCTGGCTCCAATAAGCTTTGAAATGTGACCATGAAGTTAGAGACACACTGACTGAAACCCACAGCTGTGACTGTGGATCACATCCACACACAGTGTAGCTGCTGTCTCTGTGTGAGCCTTTGCACTGCTGCTCGCAGCACCGTTATATCACTCAGCGCTCGCTGCTGTTATTGAATCCACTTTTTACTGTCCGTGCAATCAAGCTCCTCTGCAGAGCTAGAAAATATCTTCGAACCAGTTTATGTGTTAGGGGATCCTTTGCAGCTGTGACTGTTGCCTCTGTTTTGGTCCTTTGGTTCCTGGGAGCCTTTTACATTTCCATCAGCAACAAATATCTGAACAGGCTTTATTGTAGGAAATACAGGATTAAATAGTTGTCATTATTTATTAGATGTTGTTAAAGATGATCAGATGCTTGTTTAGTTTAATGCTGTGGCTTCAGTCAGCATCACTGTGCTGTATAGTTTTATTTTTCTGATCCTTCTGTTAAAGTTGCTGAATAAAAGCTGGTTGGTCTGCACCTCACCGCTGCCTCGAGCCTCCTTCTTTAAAGCAGCAGAGGCTCTTCATTCAGGTATCACAGCTCGAGTTGTTCTGCAGGAGACCCAGAGTACTGTCCTTGGTCCATAATGACATTAACTTTGATTCATGTCAACACGAAGCCTGAACGTCTGTGATGAACACACTATCAGCATCACTGACATGTTTCATCATTTAAAATCACTTCCTGTCACTGTGGTGGTTACAGTGACATCATGCAGTTTGTGCTTTGACCTCCAGAGGGCGACAAATCAGCACAGACAGAGAGCTCCATTCAAACTTTGCTGCCATCAGGAATAATTCTTCAAATATAATCATCAGTGTTTGAGCAGTTATGATATCAGGGACAATCTAGACATGTGTGACAATACTGAACATGTCACATGACACACCTCAAACATCATGTGATCCACTCTCAGTCTGCACTTTCAGTCATGACTTCATGAATTTATGATCAGTTTACTCCTGAAATATTCAAATGCTGCAGGGTGAAGAACAACAAAGTGCTGACACATGTTTGTGTTTCAAACAAGAAAACCAGCAGAAATAAATCATCTTTGGACAACATGACAGAGATTAGTGAGTTTCCAACTTGCACTTGAATGCAGCACAGACAGATTCTGATGTTCGTGGTTGTAAACGTGTCCTCAAACGCCGCTCTGACTCTTTCCTTCCTGCTCAAAGTTCCTCTTTTCTGAACTTGGTGTTTGTGCCTGACGCTGATCGTCTCCGTGTGGAGCTCCGTGTGAAGGTAACGTTAGCAGTGTGTAATGTTTCCTGGCTAACATCAGCTGTGTGCAGCTCAGTTCCAGCACAAATCTGCCGCTCCATAGTTCACGGTAACGGACTCATGAGGTCGACCGTTAAACGCTCTCCCGCCATTTTGTCTGTGTGCGCGGATGTGTACGTTTTTGTTACCACTGTCATCTCATCAATAGCCTATTTGTAAAAGATCTCTGTTCATAGTTTAGTTGGATTTTAAAACTCTGTAGTTGGACAGTTTTATTTTGGACTGATGCTAAAATTCTTGCTGATTGTTTCTGTCGAGGTTTTGTACTTGACATCCGCCATTTTGGATGTGATAAGCTGTAGAGAGTGCGTCCAAAAAGAGAAACCAGAAAGAGAACCTGTTTTATTAATAACCTCTTGCAAATAGAAGAATATGAAAAAAACAACAACAAATAGGATAAAAACTTTAAATTACTTGAATTTTTAAAATCACCATCATCTGTTAACACAAATTTGATCATTTCAAATTTTTGTTTTCATTTTCTCTTCCCAGTTACTTCTTTCTCATTCTCTTCATTCTCCTTGTCACCTTACGTCTCACTCCTTAACTGAAGTTATAGTTCTAACATAAGAAGTCCCACCAACGTCCTTTATTTAATCTCTGTGTTGTCACAGTTATTATCATCAGATCAGACATGAGACCCAGACAACAACATAAGTTTACAAGCTAACATCATGTCAGCTAACATTAGACGATAGCATCATAAACTTTAAATTACTTTGCCTCTGATCAACAGTTTGATTACATTCTCACATCACAGGTTTATTTGCTAAGTGTGAGTCCGCCCACATTGGATCCACTTTTCAGCAGGTGGAATAATTTGTAGTATATAGGTAATACATCAACAATGCTGCCGTGGCTAAGTTAAGAATATTTAAAATGTCATTTCCAAAACTTGCATATGATCTGCAATTTGTAGCAGATCTACTGACTGTCACAGAGCAGCTGGAGCAGTCTCGAATGCAGGTCAGTCCACTGCTGCCCCCTGTGGCCAAGTGCCATAGCTACTGCTGGATGAACTCGTGACACATCTGCACCTGTTTCTATGAACACATTGAGTCTGAGTGGCTGCACTTACACTGGTGCATTCAACATATTGAAAGATGGCAGCAATGTGGATTGTCAAGACTCAAACCAACCATTGAGCAAAGACAGCAGCATCACTTGTTTCTGTTTGTTATACAGCCAGATTTACTCGTGACACACATGTGCAGCTGCTTTATCACCTATTCTGAATTTGTTTCAAGCACAATACATTTGTTACACATGTTGGGATATTGTGTTTGTTTTAAATGTTATATACCTGTGTGGTATGTGACTTGTGTTGCCATGACGCCAGGTCTCTCTTGGAAATGAGATTTTTAATCTCAATGAGATTTTTTTTACCTGGATAAATAAAGGACTAATTTGTAACTTTCAGTGTTTTCCGGTCTTCCAAAAGAAAAAAAACCTTCAACTACATGACATGCAGTTGTGTATTTGTTTTCACCTTATCATACACTTGAAGTTTTACAAATCACCACTTCTTTAGTGAATATCATTTCAGTCTCAGACAATCTCGTTTCTCTTACAGAGGTTGAATGCACCTTCTGCGGATGGCGGTACCACACAGTGTGCGTGGACTTCCCCTGCACAGAAGGCAACTACAAATGCTGTGAATGCTAAATAAACAGAAACAAATGATCCCTGTTGTCTTTGCTTGATGATTGGTTTGAGTCTTGACAATCCACATTGCTGGCGTTGCATCTTTCAATGCCAGCAATGGCAGGTATCAGTGCTCAAACCTTTTGTGTTTGTTTCCAACAAGTTGCCCACCTCGGGAAACAAAAATGTGTTCTTTTACTTGTCAGATGAACATATGAGACACTTTGACTCTTCAGTGCAGTGTGGAGCCTAACAAAGATCTGTTTTGTGTCCCAGCTGATCAGCAGGAGGAGGAGAGTCTGACGGAGCAGCAGAGGAACATTTTCAGCTACTTGGACTCAGCTCAGCCACTACAGAGGAAACAATGAGCTCAACACAGAAGGTGACAGACAGAGCAGGACCATATGACCAAAGATATTTATCACCATATACATTTGAACATTTGCCATAACGATGTAGCTGACGATAGAATTGACACCAGACAAAATACTTTACAGCTGCACAACTTTATTAAAAACCCATCAATGTATTTTCACTGAAACAAGCAGCTGTTGTTTATGTGCATTAAAGTTATATAAAAATGTAACAGTGCAAATGCAAATTCCTCGCTGACAGTTTAACCAAAAGGCGTTTCCAGTGGAAACTGGCCGACACATCCTGAGCATAACCATGTATAATATCCACTAAACTTCAGAAGAGGTTATACAGTCGTGGCCAAAAGGTTTGAGAATTGCATAAATATTGGAACCTGGAGAAGTTGCTGCTTAAGTTTTTATAATAGCATTTTGCCTGCACTCCAGAATGTTATGAGGAGTGATCAGATGAACTGCATCGTCCTTCTTTGCCATGAAAACGAACTTAATCCCCAAAAAGCCTTACCACTGCATTTCATTGCTGTCATCAAAGGACCTGCTGAGACCATTTCAGTGATCGTCTTCTTAACTCAGGTGAGAATGTTGGCGAGCACGAGGCTGGAGATCATCATGGCTGTATCCCGATTCAGGTTCTGCAGCTTTAAAGTCCTCAAGGGCCGCGTACTCAAAGACCGCTAAGGCCGAAGTGCGAGGCTCGTAGGCTCGTGAAATGGGACGTCTAGCCTCCGTCGCGCTGCCCAGGTTGCCTAGCAACCATGATACTAACAGCTGGAAACGTTTCATACAGCTTTGTTTGACAGAAATGAAGGAGAACATATTTAGTTCATTTGTTTCTACATGAGCTCTGTGTGATTTGATGAGTATCTGAGGCTGAGACCACAGGACTGTGAAACATGATTGTTGGGCTTCATTTCTGTGCTGAACAGTCGTTTAAGATTAGCTGTAAATAACAATTAGCTGATGTTGTTCATGAGACTAAAGTCATCTCACTGTGGTAATGTAAATATAATATGGCCAATATTATAGTTATTATATTAATCACTTCACTCACAGACAAGTATCTGTGACAGTGTGTATACAGATGTATCATATATAAGAGACAAATATTGTTCTTGTAATATGTTGGTACTAAATGTGGCTCAGTGCTTACATATATGTGTAAAAAGCAAATGTAGGAGCTGTGATAACTGTGTCTGATAGAATGAAGAGTCGACTGATATATGAAATATTCCTTTATTGGGTGAGAAAATCAGACCATGTCATAACTGCTGTAAGTCACACAGAATAGATATCAGAGCCTTAAACAGGCTGACGTCTGCTAAATGGGTCAAACTGGGCAGAAAGTCTACAAACACATAACATCCTTATAGAATATGATGTAACACTATAGATCAACTTAGCTCAGAATATATAAAGCATATAAACAATTACAGCAATATGATGCAACAAACACAGCAGCTACTGATCCAAAATACTCAAAGCTTCATAGAACTGAAACCAACATTTATTTTTAGCTCCATCCTGCTGCTGATACAGACTTTAGGTTTCTGAACATTAAACTTGTTGCTGCCTTTCATAGTGTGTAACTTGAAGGCCCTGAGTACTTTCTCCCACACTGGAAACACTGGGATGATCACATTATTTGAACATTACCTAATAAGACTGATTCAGCACAGACAGTTATGTTAAACTTTCCTAGCAGTCCTTCACAAACAGGGAACAGTCTGTCTATTCTCTCCATCTGTCAGCTGCTGCTGGCTCTTCCTCCTCCTCTTCCTCACACACTGCTGAGTTTGTCCTGGTGGATCATCAGGGCTGCAAAGCCTCACAGATGATGTGCAGCAGTGGCTCCCTCAGTCTGTCCTCACTCTGGACACTTGCAGTCGTCACACATGGAAATCAAATGTGTGATAAGCTGCAGGATTCAAACACAAGTGTAACTTATAAACACATGTTCATACTTTTATTCCACAATCAGAGAGAAAGAAACAGAGAGAGAGTGCAGGACAGACAGACAGGTGACAGTCTCAGGTGTACACACTGCTACACAACAGCACCAGAGAAGCAGGATTTAGTGTTTGTGTTATTACGAGTGTAAACAAGAAGAGTTCCAGATGGTACAGTGGACACATGTGTGACTGCTGTGATTAAAGCATCTTTCTTTCAGCTTAACGAGTGAACCGTCAGCTCGTTCAAACACACGTTAAAGTGCGTTTGGCTCGACACCACCGAACAGAGGCAGCAATATAACACAGCTAACATTAACAGTGCAGTGAATCCTGCTTGTGCCGTGATGTTCAGGACTGCAAACCGAGCAGCATCACTGACTTTCAGCTTGTTGTGTTTGTGGATATATGACTGACTTTAATTATCCACAAAATCATCACATTCTCTGTCAGATTAAGGTCGACTATTGAACGGCGTATATTTTAAAGGCTTTAAAACCAAGTTAACGCTGAAAGTACAAACATCACTAATGTCACATAACTCTGCCGACAAGGCATAGCTATGGCTATGAAATGCTCTTTGTGTATCACTTCTTCATTATGAAAGATGTCATTAATGCACTAGTAATGTCTCATCTGGAGTATTGTTCAATCATTTGGTCAGCAGCTAATAAGACAGATCTTAACAGACTTCAGTTAGTCCAGAATAAGGCGTCCAGATTAGTGTGAAGATGTTCATACTATACTAATATTGATCAAATGCATAATAACCTTTCTTGGCTTCCTGTACAGGCTAAAATATTCTATGGCTTACTTGTAGTTCTAAAGAAAGCAATTCTGTTAAACACACCACATTTATTCTGCTCAGCTGCAGTATCCAGATGAAATACATCATCATATTACACAGTTTTCAACAAGCTGCAATTTAGTAAATGCTCGAGTTAAAAGTAACGTTTTGTAAAACTGTTACATTTAGAGCAACTTTTAAGTGGAATAAGTTGCCTTAAAAAATTAGAGAATTATTCAAAACTTCAATGAACACTTAAAAGCCGATTTACAGAGCTTTTAGTTGTTGTAAATATTGTAAGACATGATTTGTTTTTGAAATTTGTGTAATGTGCCTCAATGTTATTGATATTATTATTATTATTATTGATTGCTTATATTTGAACAATTGTGAAACCTCACTGTGGATGTAAGAGTGAAATTATGTGGATATTTTGAATCCACTTTATTGTGTAATATTTTATGTGAGTATTTGACGGAAGACGAGCAACATCTGTTGTGGAAGCTAACGGGGTTCCTTTAGAATAAACAAACATAGGATTTATTATCACTGAATAATTCTGTATAAATCTATACAAATTATAGAAATATGTAATAGGAAACAACAAAATAATCTAAATTATAAAATAATGTGTGTGTGTGTGTGTGTGTGTGTGTGTGTGTGTGTGTGTGTGTGTGTGTGTGTGTGCATGATTTTAGTGTTTGAACAGTCATGAATTATCTTTAACAGCAGGTTGGATGTAATGTGTTAGAACTACCAGCAGGTGGGGATAAGAGACCTTTAAGGTGTTTGGTGCCACGCTCCACCTTCAGGTTTAAAACTAGTGTTAATGGAGTTTGAAGGTTGAGTTTGTTCCACGACTGCATTTCACTCACTGCCTCTGTTTGTATCTCTGTCACTGCAGGACCAACATGGAGCCAGAAGTCAGCGCTCTCAGGAGGCCGACAAACCTCACAGAAGAAAGGGAGAGAAAAAACACACCTGTGACGAGTGTGGGAAGGGTTTTACTGTGAGGGCTAAACTAAAACAGCATCAGGTCATCCACACTGGAGAGAGACCGTTCAGCTGTGACTTGTGTGGAAAGTCTTTTTCCTTGAAGGGTCACCTAAAAACACACCAACTCATCCACAGTGGAGTTAAAGCGTACAGCTGTGATCAGTGTGGCAGAGCTTTTACTCAAAGTAGCCACTTACAGAGGCATCTAGTTACCCACTCTGGAATTAAGCCATACAGCTGTGACGAGTGTGGGAAGGGTTTTACTGTGAGGGATAAACTAAAACAGCATCAGGTCATCCACACTGGAGAGAGACCGTTCAGCTGTGACTTGTGTGGAAAGTCTTTTTCCTTGAAGGGTCACCTAAAAACACACCAACTCATCCACAGTGGAGTTAAAGCGTACAGCTGTGATCAGTGTGGCAGAGCTTTTACTCAAAGTAGCCACTTACAGAGGCATCTAGTTACCCACTCTGGAATTAAGCCATACAGCTGTGACGAGTGTGGGAAGGGTTTTACTGTGAGGGATAAACTAAAACAGCATCAGGTCATCCACACTGGAGAGAGACCGTTCAGCTGTGACTTGTGTGGAAAGTCTTTTTCCTTGAAGGGTCACCTAAAAACACACCAACTCATCCACAGTGGAGTTAAAGCATACAGCTGTGATCAGTGTGGCAGAGCTTTTACTCGCAGTAGCCACTTACAGAGTCATCTAGTTACCCACTCTGGAATTAAGGCATACAGCTGTGATCAGTGTGGCAGAGCTTTTACTAACAGTAGCCACTTACAGAGGCATCTAGTTACCCACTCTGGAATTAAGGCATACAGCTGTGACATCTGTGGAAAAACTTTCAGCCAGAGAGAGAGCCGAAATACACACCTACGCATTCACACCAGACATGATGTGTACTGCTGTGAACAGTGTGGCAAAGAGTTTATAAGTCACACAGACTTACAACGACACATGTTTACCCACACTGAGGAGAGACCTTATCAATGTGACCTGTGTGAGAAGACTTTTAAATCTCCACGTCACCTGAGACAACACCAACAGATCCACACCAGAAAGAGACTCTACAAGTGCAGCTACTGTGAGGTATGTATTTATATTGTTATCTTGTCATTTTAGCCTGACTGTTTGGAACAACTCTGCTCATTAAACTGTGTTAGCATGTTAGCAATTCTACTGCATGGAAAAGCAGCTCTGAGTGATTATTCAGATTTTCCTTTCAGTTATGATTTTAGTATTACTGTAGTATTATGGTGGTAGTATTGTAGTTATTGCAGCCCAGTAAACTGAGTGTGTTAACTGAAACAGTCAAATGTAGTTGGACGTCTGCAGAGATGCTCTTTATTTCAGGCGACGTTCAGGATACAAATGTTGAAGGACTGACTTACACTGTCTTTGTGTCTTTGTTTAGAAGCAGAGCGACACAGATGGATCCAGTTCTCAACCCTGTCATCACTGTGGTGGTGGGAAAGACTTTCATTGTGACCTCTGTGGAAAAACTTTCAGTTGGCAAGCTGCCCTTAAAACACATCAACGTAGACACACTGGAGACAAACTGAAATACTGCAAAGAATGTGGGAGAAGCTTCACCACACCAAGTGAGTTAAAACAACATGAACTGATTCACAGTGGGGTTAAAAAGCACCTCTGTGATCAGTGTGGGTCATCCTTCACCACTGCAAGGGACCTTAAATCACACAAACGAGTCCACACAGGAGAGAAACCACACAAGTGCAGACACTGTGAGAGAAGCTTCTCGCATTCAGGTCATCGTAACAGTCATGAACGAACACACATAGAAGGAAACTACAGCTGTGACCAGTGTGACAAGAGCTTCAGGAATCTCAGTTCATACTCTGCACACAAACGATCCCACGTTACTAATAAACTGTTTCACTGTTACCAATGTGCCCAAACATTCACCTCATTGTCTGCTCTGTGCAAACATCAGCGCGATCACTCAGGGCTGAAATCACTCCCATCACTGGATCACAGTGAATCTGAAGACACAGAAAGATCCTCTGGTTTCTGTGTCGGACTCAAAAAGCTTGAGATCAGGCTCCACAGAGTTCAGATAGAATCATTTAAACTTGTGTTGAACTGAACTGGTTGCTGGGCTGAACTTCTACATAATACAGATCTACATGGGATCTTCTTTTCTGTTGTTTTACTGAGTCAGTTTTGTCCTTTTTTCTCTGTCCTGGTTTTGCTCGTCTGTAAATGATTGAAACTCAGTCAAATAGTTCATTGTTCTCCAGCAAAACGTTTTGGAAACTCATGTTTAACCTTTAAAACTCTGACATGTTTTAGCACACAAGGCTTCATCGGGGAGTTCACTCATGATTGGACCATGAGAACAAAGGTTTTTAGTTCTTTCAAAGAGAGTCTGTTGTGATGTTTGATGTTTCTGTTTTTTCTACATAAAGGAATAAACTATTTTTCTTGCTTCATGTAGTGTGGAAGTTTTTAATGTTTCTTCATCTGTGATGTTCTTGAATGTGTTCACGTGAAGATGATATAAATAAACTCTTGTCAGAGATTTACAGTTATCAAACAGGTGAATAAACAACACTGAGACACTTGGAGACGGTTAACGTGCTGCACGGGTGAGGGCTCAGAGAGGACTCACACCGAGCTGCAGTAGTCGTTTATTATTTATAGCAGGGTGAAACAAGCATAGCAGTTTCCTCTAATTTTGCATATATGTGTGTGTGTGTGTCTAAGTTCGTATAAATGTCATAGGGTGAACTTCCTCTTTCTATAAACAGAGCGAGTAGTACATTTTGTTCTTTTCCTATTAAGAGTAAAATATGAACATATACTTTAATGCAACATAAAACTCATAAAAGCGTTTCTTCTTTAACATCCCCTCCTGATGTTAATATTTTTCACTTAATCATACTTTATTATCAGCCAACAATCACTTGCTTATAACATTTTCAATTGTAGCATCATTCAGTATGTGTGTGTGTGTTTCTATACTAAATCTTCTTCATCCGGTTCATCTTCTAGTGGCAGTCCAACATAGGTAATTACTGTGGCCTGTACCATTTTGTCAATCATGGATCTTATGCATGGTAGGATACATGTAGAAAACAAGCACAATAATAGAAGCAGAACTCCTATCAGTACGAGTCCTTTGATCACGAGGGTCTTCCAGCTGCCACTCAGCAGCCAGGTCAGCCAGTCCTCATTGTTCGTGACATAGTCTTGTTGCTGCGCATTACTCAGTTGTCGCAACTTGTCTAGGGCGGTGGTCATGGTCAAGGAGTGCACGTTGTCCGGGATATAGGTGCAACAAGTGGTGTTGAATAAGACACAGAGGCCCCCTCTCTCAGCGAGAATCATGTCCAGGGCGACCCTGTGTTGCATGACCACTATTCTGATCGCGTCGATTTCCTCATTCTGAGCCTTATTTATCTTTGTTGAGCTGTTCAGGAAAAGTCCAAATCGGTAGTCAAGAGTCTCAATTCTTAACGTGTTTTTTCCAGTTCCGACCCATGGGAACAGTGAGTGCAGGACCTTCTGTCCGGTGGTCCACAACTTGAACTCCGCTGGTACATCACTGCCCCAGATTGGGTCATAGGGTTGCACGTCATCAGTGTTCCTCTTGCGTCGTGGTTGGTTCTGATGACATGGTTGACCATAACATACTATTGGCGAGACTAGAGCACACTGTAGGCATCAAGGGCGCTGCCTTGGATTGGTTTAAATCTTACCTCTCCGATCGGCTCTCTTCGGTTCACTTGGCCACCTCCTCCTCCTCCGCTGTACCTGTTTGCTGTGGTGTCCCCCAGGGATCTGTGCTAGGCCCTACCCTGTTCTCACTGTATATGCTTCCTTTAAGTGTCATTTTTGAGAAATACCACATTGCTTTTCACTATTATGCCGATGACATCCAGATCTATTTTGAGCTGAATGATGATCTAGCTATGTCCATGAGTAACTTTCGAGAGTGCATGTGTGAGGTCAAGCAATGGCTTCTGGCAAATTTTCTTATCCTTAACGATAAGAAAACTGAAATTATGATCTTTGGCAGTGACGCTCTTTGTGCCAAACTTCATGATGCTTTTGGTTTTCTCACTAGTTCTTTCCCTGCTACTTGACAGCTCATTTAAACTTGATAAACAAGTATCTGCTGTCGTCAGATCTAGTTTCTACCAACTTCGCCTTATTTCCAGGGCCAAACATTACATCCCGCACAATGACTTGGAAAAGCTTATCCATGCCTTTGTTACGTCAAGACTAGATTACTGTAATTCACTTTATTATGGTCTCCACTCTACCCTTTTACATAGATTACAGACAGTCCAGAATGCCGCTGCACGCATTCTAACTAAAACTAAGAAGTTTGCTCACATCACTCCCGTCCTTGCTGATCTGCACTGGTTGCCTGTGAAATTTCGTATTCAATTTAAAATTCTGTTGTTTACTTTTAAAATTACTAATAACACAGGGCCAAGTTATCTTAAGGAACTCTTAAATTCATATCTTCCTACGAGGGCCTTAAGATCTTCCTCACAGTCATTGTTGGTTCAGCCCAGATCTCGCTTGAAGTCTAGAGGTGATCGAGCGTTCGCTCTAGCTGCACCTGAGCTGTGGAACAATCTCCCGATTGGCATCCGGGCGTCTGATTCTATTCAATCTTTTAAATCACGGCTTAAAACATATCTGTTTGAACTTGCTTTTTCTACTAGTTAAATTCTCGCCTTGCTTCTAGTGAGTTGTTCTATTAATGTGTCTGGTTGTTTTGCGTTGTCCTGCGCTGTCAATGTTTTCTATCACTGTGTTTGATGGTACAGCTTTACAGCTTTACTCTGCTATAGCTGTGTGCTATAGTTTATTTTATTAGTGGTTTTACCTGTGAACATAATCTCTCACTTATATGACTCTGACGTTATAGTGCTAATTATTTTATTATTTTATTATTTTATTGTTGCGTAGCCTATGTCCTCTATCACTGTGTATGATGGTACAGTTCTACTTTGCTATAGCTGTGTGCTATAGATTATTCCTATTAGTGGTTTTTACCTGTGAACATAATCCCACACTTATATGACTCTGATGTTTTAGTGTAAATCATTTTATTGTTTTATTGTTTCATGTAAAGCACTTTGGCATGCCCCTGGCTTTTAATGTGCTCTATAAATAAAGATTGTTGTTGTTGTTGTTGTTGATGGAATACTCTGAAGGTGTGGTCTGACACTAAAATTGGGGCGCAGAGTCCGGTACAAGAAAAGCTCACAACTAAGACAAAACTGCTCCTGCAAGGAAAGCTCACTGTTATGCATGCAAGGTGATCAGCTCTAGGTGAGAAGACATTTAAATCTCACACTTGTTCTGCTGCATTTTTGAAGCTCAATTCCAGGAACAGATCGCAGGGTTCATTTTTATATACACTGCAACTGCCATGAGGACAGGGCCATTTTTTTGTTGTTGTTTGTTTTTCCTTTTGCTCTGTGCAGCACTTTGGCAGCATTTTTAAATTTCTCTTTGTATTTTTTCTTTCTTTTACTAGTGAAGAGATGTAGCGTGAACAGTTATACAGTCTAAATATCCCACATGGGTCTTGTGAAATGGTGTTTTCAGTTTCATTCAGTTGAAGTAAAGAACGTTGAATATTTCTAAGTGTGCTGTTTTGAACCAACATGTCACAGTATGATCAGTGCTGTAATTTTTGACAGTCACTGTATCAATGTTATTTTTGCATCTCTTGAATAAAGGTTTTGACCTGCAAGTGCTAATTTCTTTAGTTATTGGGGTAAAATGGGTAATGTTAATAGGAAGGTGTTTGCCAATTCAGTAACCTAATTTAATGTTAATGGAAACTAACATTATCTCAAATTGTTTAGTTATAATTGTTGTTTAACTGAATCTTGATTTTTGATCTTGATTTGTTCTTTCCCAACATTTTTCAAAAGAAACAGTCTAATTTCTTTGCTGTGATTGATTCCAGAGAACACGGAAGAACTGACATTATTTAACTGTTGATTTATGTAGATTCAGTGGAGGAGTAATGTCAGTTTAATTCTTTACCTACTGTCAATGCAGTGAAATTAGACATTTTGTTTTGAAAGGTTACTGGTGGATGCCAGCAACCATCTTGGAAGAGAACAATATAATCTGTTATAAGGCCTCCATTTGAAAATTGTGTATTTGATACTAGAATATAATAGCAAAATGTAATTTGAAGATAACATGTAGTATTTAAGTGACCAAGTAGTATTGGGTAAAAGTTATTGAATGGTGTTGGGATAAAGTGAGAAAATTGTGAAGGATTAAAATATTCCAAGAGCTCAAATTACTTCATCAAAACATGTTTAAGTCACATTTTATCAACACAAATTGCACAGGCTTATTGAACTTGAATAAATTGTGTTAATTTAACTCAATTGTTTAAGTTGCTGCCAAAGCAAAACATCTGTGTGCAACAAATGTCCACCATTGAATTAAGTAAATCCAACAACATATTTTTTTCAGTGTAGTTTGGACTTTATGATTTCTGTAACTGGAAAATATTATTTTGTTTAAAGACAGAAGTGACCGCATAGTTGCAACATCAAAGGGAAATATTAATTAATTAGCATCAAGTATATTTGTTGCTTAAGCGTTTGCACTATAACTTAAGTAGGATTATAACTTTTAAGGAAGGAAAGATTTCAGATATTTAGTTCACTGTTTCAGTTATTTTATATGAAATTAAAACATTTACGTTGGTCAAATATGATGCTCTAAATCAAATAAAAGTTTGAAAATAAATGATGTATTTTTAAATGCTGCAACAAATGTTCACAAAAAGTAACTATAATTAAAACCAGTTAAACAAAATCAAATGTTTGAATCATGCTTAACCAAATGCCAGGCTGCAGAGCTGAACCTAAAGTATACGTAGAAAGATTTCAACATCTGAGCAGTTTTTAATGTTTTTATCACATATAAATGTCACAGCAGTGGGTCCTGGCCCAATGCTTTGTGTTTTTGGTTTTCTTTGACTCTTGTTTTTCTTGGTTTTTGTTCTTCTTATTTATCAGGCTCTCAGTAATCTTAGTTCTCCCTCCCTCAGTGTTCATTTCAGCCTGTGTTTAGTTTCTGTTCCCGTGTCCCACGTTTCATCGTTTCATGTCGAGTCAGCCCTGTCTCTCTGTTTCCTGTGTCCCCCCAGTCAGCCCCGCCTCCCTCGGGCACTCATGTGTGATACAGAGTAATAAACCTGACTACATTTGTTACACTCTCTTTATTACCTGTTACTTTAAAATTCATACACTAATTATGTCTGCCCATCTCTCTAATGTGAAGGTCAAAGGTCAACATCCCAGTGGCATAAGAATAATCCCAAAGGGGCAAAGGCAGCGGTTAATTTAGCATATTTAGCATTAAGGGTACAGCAAGGATATACTTTTACTTATTGTGGCAGGGGTGTGGTCTCTGGCCTGCTGCAGTGGAGGCCGGTGGCGGGACGTTGGACGGCACAGGTGAGGGTGATGGAGCTCATGACTCTCCCCTTTATAGTGACGGAGGAGACTGGCGTGGGGGAAGCGTGTAGTGGAGGAAGCCGAGGAGAGAGCTGGTTTCTGGCTACAAAGACGGCGTCAAACCAGAAAAGATTGCTCGTGGTCAAATAATGTGTAATAATAATGAAATAAATAGGCCATTGGGAAAAACGGGATTTTGAAATAAAGACTGACTTTGAAAAAAGGACATTTTGGATTTAAAATGGCTGGGAATAAATAAAATGCCTCAGGAATAATCTCTGTTATTGTGAAAAATAATGATCATGAAATAATATTTCACAATAATAAGTAAATTTATATAGCAGAATGCAATATATTTCACAATAATGAGCTTTTTTTCAAAATGTGTTCAATTATTTCACAATATCATTCTCACATTACATATCTGTGTCTTATTTATTCACATAGTTATTTATTTCATCATGACTTATTTATTTATTTAATTTTGAACACTTTGGAGTTTCATATGGTTGTAGTGGGCTTGTAATGTAAATGTGGTCTGATTAAATGTGACATTAATGCTGACGCTGCATCAAACCCTGATAAAACAGTTCTATTAGTGGGTCTGTGTGATCAGCATCAGTGGGTGAAGCTGAGGCCTTGACTAGTAGAACGTCATGTTGGTTTTTAACAACACATGAGCCAACATCAGACTCCGAGCGCTACGATGCTAAAGATCAGAAGATCCAGTGTGACATCATCGTTACCTGGCAACAGCAGCCCTCATCTGACTTTATTGGAGGATATTTACACCAGCAACACGGTTTAGTTTGATATGACGGATTAACAACATGCTGTGATATCCAGTTCATCTGTAATAGATACTGGATCTAATCAGTCAGCAGATATTTGATCAGCTTATTTATAATTATACTAGAAACAAATACAACTGTGTTGGTGATTCATGCAAACTTGCATATCAGCCTTTGAAGGTTTTGTAGTATTGAGAACAAAGAGGTTGTGTTAGGGCTGAAAAGCCCGACTTGTTCTCCTCTGCAGGTCATCAAATGCACCACAGAAGTTTGTATTTGCACAGCCTGTATATGTTTGATGGCTTTATTATTCTCTGTTCAAAGACAGTAAATATGGAAAATGTCTCATGTAGAATCAGCTTCATTTAAAATGACTGCAAACATTTAGAGAACATGTGCTGCTGTTTGTCCTACATTTCAACACTGAATGAACCCTGAAAACATGATGGCAGCTGGCAGGTTGGAGTTCACATGAAATATCGGCTGTATGAAGACTGGAAATATAGATGATAAAAACATGCAGCCAAACATTTGTGGACATGGATAAACTATCTGATCCAAAAAGCAGGAAGTGACACAGCTAGAAAGTGTGTAACAGCTGAAGTCAAATGTGATGCAGAGTTGAATCTGCACTTGGATCCATCTGTGAAAGGTCCACATGTAGGGATCACATGAGTCCTGATGTTTGTCAGTCAGCTTGATAACTCCATCTACTGTGGCTACATATACTGGGCTGGTAGCTCCACAGTGTTGGAAAGAAACTATTAAATGTGCAAAGTTTAAAATCAGAGGCTCTTCTAACACAGGAGCCATGTTGAGTTTAGATCACAGCCGACCACCGGCAGTCTGAAATGGAATGAAGCCCACTGACAGCCAGCAGGTCTAAACAGGAACGCACCCATTTGTATGTGTGGCAATGATGTGGCTGCGGCTGACACAGGATTGGTTCAAACTAAACATCAGACACATTTCACAGAGTTCACAAATAAACTCACGTTTTTATTTTTGAAGATGATCATAAAGTAGAATTTATGGTCCAGTAGAAACAGCAGGAGGTTTGAGCCCTACTGATGGCAAGGCAAGGCAAGTTTATTTGTATAGCACAATTCAACAACAAGCTGATTCAAAGTGCTTTACAGAGACATTAGAAACAAAAACAAATAAAAAGCATGATTTAAAATTGATTAAAACAAGCAAACAAACAAACAAACAAACAAAACAGTATATAATATCAAAACAGATCAGAACAGTAGATAAAATCAGTAGTTAAATGTAAGTTTTGAAATTTAAGCTTAAAGTGTGGATTTGGTGCTTTATTCAAATGCAGCTGAGAACAGGTGAGTCTTCAACCTGGATTTAAATAAACTGAGTGTTTCAGCTGATCTGAGGCTTTCTGGGAGTTTGTTCCAGATATAAGGAGCATAAAAGCTTCTCCGTGTCTGGTTCTGACTCTGGGAACTGATAAAAGACCTGATCCAGATGACCTGAGGGATCTGGAAGGTTCATACTGGGTCAGGAGGTCACTGATGTATTTTGGTCCTAAACCATTCAGAGCTTTATAGACCAGCATCAGAACTTTAAAGTCTATCCTCTGACGGACAGGCAGCCAGTGTAAAGACCTCAGAGCTGGACGGATGTCCACTTTTTTGGTCTTAGTGAGGACTCGAGCAGCAGAGTTCTGAATGAGCTGTAGTTGTCTGACTGATGTTTTAGGTAGACCTGTAAAGATGCTGTTACAGTAATCAAGCCTACTAAAGATGAATGCATGGACTAGTTTTTCCAGGTCCTGTTGAGACATCAGATCTTTTATCCTTGAAATATTCTTGAGGTGATAGTAAGCTGACTTTGTTATTGTCTTAATGTGTTTTTCTAAGTTTAGGTCTGCATCCATCACTACACCCACATGTCTCGCCTGGTTTGTGGTTTGTAGATGTATAGATTGAAGTTCTCTGGTGACCTGTAATCGTTTTTCTTTGGCGCCAAAGACTATTACCTCAGTTTTGTTTTTGTTTAGCTGGAGAAAATTGTACGGGGCCTTGGTCTCCTGGTGACATTGTGATATATATTTGTGTGTCATCTGCATAGCTATGACAGTTTATTTTGTTGTTCTTTATAATCTGTGCCAGTGGGAGCATGTAAATGTTAAACAGAAAGGGTCCCAAGATGGAACCTTGGGGAACTCCACATGTGATACTTGTCTGCTCAGATGTGAAGTTACCTATTGATACAAAGTATTTCCTGTTTTCTACGTATGTTTTGAACCAGTTTAGTACAGTTCCTGAAAGACCTGTCCAGTTCTCCAGTCGTTTGAGTAATATGTTGTGGTCAACTGTATCAAATGCTGCACTGAGATCCAGTAAAACTAAAACTGACATTTTTCCACTGTCTGTATTCAGACATATGTCATTAAACAGCAGAAACAGGATTTGGAGGAAGATGTTAATAGATTAGAAAGAATTGTACACTGTGAATCAATGCAAGTCTTTCTATATAGACAGATCTGTAATAATCCCTCAGGCAGGTTCCTCTGGGACAGTCACAGATAGAGACACCAATTCTGACGTCCTTTGAAAGCCTGACTTTGAATTTTCATCACTCGTCATGCGCACAGATGTTAATTCTACATATTCCTGGTACTGAACTCTAAATCAATATGAAGAAAATGCTCCTGCTAATCTGCATCTATGTTGATATCAAATCCTTTTCCAGCACATGGATAAATCTCTATAAATCTTTCAGTCTGATCAGAATGGGCACAGTGTTGTTATTGCAGCTCCCTGATGTTTGAAAAGCTAAATGTCCATTTTAAAGTGCTCGTGTGTAGGATTGTGTTTCCTTCCTTTGTGCAGTTCTTACAGTAAACATGTTTGAATGTTTCCTGTTCCCCTGATGCTTCTTCCTGTTGGATAAAATTGGTTTGAATAACATGTTCTTATAGGTTTTAATGAACTTCAGACTGTGATCCACTTACAAAACTGTCTCATTTTATTGGAACGATCCACATTTGCATCCATTCACGGTACATTTGACATCTGAACACGTTTGTACACATGATGAAAGGACAGATGGTGTTTGTGTGTCCTTCTTAAACTTAGTGTGGATGTTTCATCATGTAGAACTACTTAGAACAAAGTCTTTGGAACATTTGGAGAACACGTTTAGGAAAGTAACATCCTGGTAGAACATTTTCTTAAAGCAAAGCAGAGCTGCAACATGACTGTGAGGATTCAGAAGAATAAAGTCAGAATACTTTATTATTATGAAGACTAAAGTGCACCTTGATGCTGCCGATGAACACACATGTTCTTTGTGAAAGCATGTGTGAGCACAGCTGACATGCACCACACTGACCCCACTCGCCCCATTTCTTCATCCACTTCTTGCTCTTGTGCTTGAAATGAGACGCAGCAAAAGTCAGAGGCTCTAAAATCCACAAAAAGGGAGCTCGTTAGATCAGGATACTGGATGTGATCCATAGAAAACATGGATAATACACCACTTTATTTGAAGCATCTGTAGCACTGCCTCAGTTCTGGATGTTTCCACAGACTCCTCTGTGCACCTAAAGGAAAGGTCAAAGGTCAGCAGCACATGTAGTTGGGACAAGTCTTCAGTCGCACAAACTACACAATGATTTTCCTCCAATGACGACTTTTCACTTGCAGAAATGGTCCTGTGTGATTTCCAGGCTGTGATATAAAAACTAGTTCCTAATGGCAGCGACTCACTCAGTAAACATGTGTTTCCTTCACCAACCTCACACACAGATCCAATAAGATCAGGAAGTGGGCAGTATAGTACAATATGTGTTATTCTGTGCTGCACTGCCCAAACTAAAGATCTGCTGAAGTGTTGGAAATGATCCAGATGTTTATTTTGGACGATACAGCAGAAGATCAGACATGAAAGTGGAGATAACACAGAAGACCTGCAGCAAAGGTCAGAGGTCAGACTGGGCCCCTGGATTCAACAATGAGCCAATGATCATCAAGCAGTGACTAAAGCAGAGCCCTGACCTTCTGACATTCATCACACAGTCAGAACAAATGTCTGCTGATGACTTCATCTCATGAAACGACTGATAGATGTCAGTTCATTGATCAGCTGAGCTGCTGATCTTCATCGTCACAGAAACATTCAGCTTGTTTCAATCAGTAAATAACTCCCACTACTCCCAGTTTGAACTGTTCCCACTCAAAATGCTGTGAGAACAATGATCATTGTAGAACTTCACAAACATCACGTGTTGTTTTCCACATGTAAGATCAGCAAACACACAGAAACTTCCTGTTGCCACACACGGCCTCTAAAATCTCTTCCACGCTTTCTGTCTGAAGTCCACTCTCTGTGTCGGATCCACAGGAAACAACAAGATCTTATTAACATGGTTTTCAATGTGTCTCCTTCCAAAAAGTCCAACCAATGAACAAATGTGTGTATTTGTGGAGGCCGAACAAAAGCATGACACATTTCTCTGTTTCTATAAACTGGAGTCAAACACAAACATGAAGAGTTTCACTGACAGACTCCAAAATGCCCCCACAGTGGATCAAAGGGAAATCCTACAGTGTGGCCAGAGACTCTTAATGGCTCCAACATCAACACATCCACAATGTTGGATCCAGTTCTGCCTCACAGAGTTACTAAGACACACCCTCTGCAGCATCACAACAGCTCCACCTGCTTCACCTGCCTCCTCAGCATCTGTACACCTGAAGAGAAAAGAAAGGCTCCAACAGCTCAAATCTACAAAGGATTCATGAAGTTTCATCCAACAATAACATGTTTGCCTTCCACAGTGTGCTGTTAGACACCACTGTACCTCTGCCATTTCAAAAAGAGCAGCTTGGGAACATTTTGGCTCCAAACACTTTGTGTTTAAGTTCTTTGTTTTCTTTGTGAAGCCGACAACATCTGGAGCTTTGTGACTCATAGAAACATCATTTTGTTCTTTAGATGACAGCAGATTGGGACTGAATAATCAATCACTATCAAACCAATAAAGACAAACATGCTGATTTTACAGGAACTTTGTTGGAGAAGCTGCAAAGACATGAAACTGGTGGAGATCCCAAACCAGTTGATAGTGCTGGTTATTCCAAATAAAGCTGTTTCCCTTTGAGATGAAATGACTTTGTGTCCTGATATATAATAAAGATGTTGTTGTTTTTGAGCCCCTGTATTAAAAGTAGTTTAAAGTCAGCTTGAGTTTGATGTCTTTATGTCAAAGCTGCTCATGATGTTGAGCTGCTGATGGAATAAAAACAATATAAAAGCATGTAGTCCAGACTTAAATGTAGCCTGTTGTTAGCTGAGGTCCACACACAGTGTTTGACAGTGTAAAGTGTGTGAAAGGGCTGCTGGTGGAGCTCACTAGGATGAGCAGGTGACCACGAGGTGGAGAGCAGCTGGCCTGGCTTTGACCCGGGCCACGCCCCCTTTCTCTCTGCTTTGCTGTCACTTATCTTCACTGCTCTGTCCAATAAAGCTGAAAAAGGCCCCGAATCAAAGAAATCTGCTGCAGCCTCTGAAATGTCTTCTGTTTCCTTCCCGACGGCTTTTTCACCGTCAGCCCATCAGACAGTCCAGCAGCATTTATGATGATGTCATGATGTTGAAGAGGCTGCTACGGTGGCCTCCCATGACCCCCAGCCTCATCACA
The DNA here is from genome assembly GCF_057382095.1 of Aulonocara sp. 'chitande type north' Nkhata Bay. Lineage (NCBI taxonomy): Eukaryota > Metazoa > Chordata > Actinopteri > Cichliformes > Cichlidae > Aulonocara > Aulonocara sp. 'chitande type north' Nkhata Bay. The sequence continues at coordinate 75,511,214 of NC_141346.1, forward strand.
GCTGAGATGCAGACATTTGAAAACATTCAGCAGACAACTGAATAACAGTCCAACACAACAGTCTGTGTGCAGACACACACTGACCTTTCATATAGTCAAACACAGCTGGTTGAGTCATTTCTCTGTGAGTCTAAACACAGCACATACAGAGAAATGTAGACAGGATGTGCAGCCAGTGCAGTAAATGGTCTCAATATCAGCTCTTTAGAAAATGATCCTGATGAACATGAAACTAACATCCAATGAGAAACAGCTTCCTTGTTTCATGTCCAATAACAATAAATGCAGAGCTAATAAAGAGCTGTTCTATTGTAAAATGCTGAGATGATTATTAGACAGAACCCAGCGGCTCACCAAAAGCCTGCATTGAAAATCTATATGAAAGTCATCTATGCTCATATATGGCAAAATCCTGTAACTGTCACTGTGTTTTTCATCTGTGCTCTTGTTGGTTGGACAAGTTTGTAAATGACAAAGAGCTCAGTGGACTTTGCATCCATCAGATCCTGTTAGATGTTTGTTTTTCCTTCACAGCTTTGTGATGAAGGCTGAAGAACAGAGATATGAACTATTGCCAACATGAATCCTGATGCATGACGTGGGCACAGACCCACCAAAGCAACACTCAGCTCACCTCATTCCAGGCGCTTGTCTGCTGGAGACCATGAGCCTTGTTAGTCACACATCAGCACCGTGGTAGGAAACAGCCTCCATCATTTCATTAGATCTGAAGTTGGACTGTTTCCCTCTGGATGAACCAAGTCTGTCAAATCTATTGATCCAACACAAACAAACACATTGGCTCACAGTCAGATTGGCTTTGTATGGATGGTGTAACAGGGGCTGGGAAAGGATGCTGAAAGCTGAATATAACACAGAACAATAACAGGACATATAATAATGTAGAAACATGATCTTCAACAGGCACACTTCTGTTATTCATGATCACAAACACAAAGAACTTGTGCAGCCCTGATATCAGCCCTAATATATGAGTGTGTTTGCCCAAAGACTGAAACAGCATCAACATGACAGCTGTAAGAAATCTTCTCTCAGCCTTGTTTGGCAGAAGATCCCTGCAACAAAGATTGTAGCTGAAAGATGACGTGTGTAAAGTTTGCTCTGTGGGAGGGTCGAGGCTGTTTTTAGACCTTTGATAGTTTCCAATCCAGTTCTGACAGACAGGAATAAAAACAACATCATTAAGATCAGATCATGGAGCTGTTTGCTGCCTTGTTTCTATCTTCACATTACAAGACTTTACTACAATAAAGATGCTGACATGTATCTGTAGCAACAACATCATTGAATCTAGAACAACTGGAGCCAAACCAGTGGCTCTGCTGGGATCACTGGTGAGCCAACACTTCCTTGTTGATGCAGATTTCAGGGCTTCCTTTTGCTCCTCCGTTATAACTGTTCTCTCTTCTCAACACATGATGACACAAAGGAATCAGCAGTGACAAAGATGATGCTGAAGAGAAGCACACACTTCACACATATAACAGAGCAGTGCAGTTACACACACCTCTGCTCGACATCAGGCCTCAAACAAAGACACAAAACACTAACTTGACTCTAAACAGAAGAAACGAGCAGCTGTTTCTGTTCTGTGCTTATTTATATTTGACACACATGCTTCTCTTTGTGCAAACACACATCGCACTATAAGGGTAACCTCGCACACAATGATTGGACAGCACAGTGATGATGCTGGGAGATCCTATACGCAGCAACACAGAAACACTGAGAACTTTAAACAATGATGGAAAGTGTTATAAATGACTTGTTGGCCTCTGATCTGTCACAAACAGCTGAAACGTGTCTCTCATGAGTCACATGAAGGTTTTTGACAGAAAGGACAAAAAGTAGCTGCAGTCAGTTTGTGTCATTTTTATATTTATTCATCTGGGAGAAAAATCTGAGGGACATTAAAATGTGTTTTCAACAGAGACAAGAACATGAATATAACAGAACAGGTAAATGAACATGTTTCAAGTAAACAGCTGGACTGATCAGGTCCAAACACAGAGTGATAAACTTGTCAAACAGCTGTCATATCTTTATATAGAAGCTCTTTATAAATGCTGCTCACTGCAGTCTGTTTACTAATAATGTCAAAGTGTTAGAAACACAGAAACATCAGAATGGTCTTTGTTCACAGAAACCTGTCTGGGATCCTTTGTTGTTCTTTTGATGCAGAGTTACATTATAAATATAAAGAGTTATTTCAGAGTCTCATCAGTTTTCCTGCATGTCTTTATTTAACACATCAGCAGGGCTGAAGCTCTCATGTTAAACACACACTGATCTATGGACACGTTCATGTGTTTCTAACAGAACCAGGCTGTTATCAGCCTGCACTAACATTATGTCACACACACTGAATGTAACAGTGACAGTTTACATCATCACACAATCAGCTGTGATTGTTTCACTGTCATCAAACGAGTCAACAGGAAGTAGAATCAATAGAAACCAATCATTTACTGACAGCATGTCTGATGGAAATAAGTGCAGATTATGTATGAAGTCTAACTGCACACAGTAACTGTGTTACAATAAGGACTTAACAGCGCCCTCTGCTGGAGTGTTTCAGTACTGCGTTAACTAGAATACACCACCTCCTCCTCACACCACCTGCTACAGCTCTACTCTTCTATGACTACAGTCATCCACAGCACTGATGTGAGGTCACATGGTTCATATGTAAGGAGCACAGCTGACCTCAGGTCAGTTTAATGACTGTGAGCAGCAGCTGTGTTATTGTCACTGTGACAGGGAGACACTCTCAGACACAGCGCTCATGTCAGCTTGTTCTCATGCAGGAGGATCAGGAGCTCCATGTTTGTCTTTCTGTTTGAATCATGATGTGTTTGTGCCATCAGAGTCTGTCATGAGTACTCAGGGTTTCACAGCAGCTCTTCTGGATGCTGACGAGGACTCCAACCTCATGTTTCACCTCTCTGAGCTTCTGATGTCTGTGAACACTCGTGTTTCTTCTCTGGGCTCATCTGGACAAAAACACCTTTCTGTGTTTGGCTGCAGCCTCATTCTGACTGACAGGAAGTGTGTTATCCATGAGCTGCACTTCTGTGAGGAAGTTTCCTGCTGTGTTTCCTGTCTGTGGACAAACACGAGTGTTCCAGCTGAGGACTTGGTTCCTTCCACCTGTCCATACAGGACATCACGCTGTCTGCAGCTCTGTAAATGCAGCTCCAGGTCCTTCCACGTGCTGCTCTGTATTTGTGCAGTTTGTAGTGTGTCCTGGGAAACGTAGCACACATGGTGTTCTTCTGCTGTTTCCTCCTTTCACTGAGTGTGAAACACTGACGCTGTGCTGTTGTTCACAGAGGGGAGCTGATTCTAGCTGCAGCTGGACTCTGTCATCTAACTGAATGTGTTGGTGCTGATCACGGGGCTCTGAGGGGGGAGCAGCAGGAGGACTCTGGATGCTGACGTCAGTGTATCTGTGGAAGCTCCCACAGCGTGTCTGTCATTCAATATTGTGCTGTATATTGTATCTATGCAAAGATGAACAGACTGTGTGTTCACTGGTCTCTGTGCTGCAGCTCTGATGTCATCATCACTCCCTCCTCCACCCTCAGCAGTCCCAGCATGCTGCTGTGGTGCACCCCACCCTCACTCTACACCTGAGCCACAGACCACACCCTCCACCTCAATATACACCACAGTTTTCTCTGCTGTGGAAATGAGATCAGGAGGAAATCATCATTATTATTATTTAATAAACGCTCACATTAATGTGGGCTTATTTGTTTCATATTAGAAACATTAGTTGAGTGTTTTTAGTATAAAATGGTCAAAGTCCCTCTTTTTGCTCCTCCCCTCACCTGTGGATGGACGGTGCTGTTACCGTGGTGACAGCTTGGATGTGTTTCAGTCCTGCCTGGTTATCACTGCAGGAATCTTTCACATTTATTACAGGTAATAACTCTGATTTTTCTGTGTATTATGAACCAAATGTATCCTGATACACACAGAGATGGATGAGCAGAGGTTTTTTTTGCAGTTTATGTAGTTACTATGGACTTAATGCATACATATTATTAAAATTAGGGCTATAACAGTTGTATTGATGTATAGCAACTTGAAATGCTCCCACAAATGGCTCCACAGCATGTAAAAATATAACAAAAGCTCTGGCGGACTTGGTTCTGTGGTCAGTCTTAAAGGGTGAAGTTAAACTCTGTAATCTTCACTGTGTCACAGAGTTCAGTGAGTCCCGTTATTCACAGTATCAATCAGATCATCAGAGAACAGCTGATCAGCAATCAGTGGTGCCAACAGCGCCTCCTGTGGTGAGAGGATGCAATAATGCAATGTAGCATTTTTCCACTCAACACTTGCAGTCATGGAAACTGTCTGTTGGATCTGTGTGACGTTGCTTTCTTGGTTAGAGTTCCTCACAAATGTCCAGATGATTCTTCTAATGAGGCGTCGACCATGTTTGCAGCTCTTTGGAAGAAAACGTCGCCCTTTGCCATCCTTACTTTTCTTTGACTTCTTCAAATGCAGCTGAACTCCAGCTGGTATTTTCTTGGACTTTGCAGCTGTTTCTGGTCATCAGTTCATTCCTGCAAACCTCTGAAGCTGAACAACAATGATGCTGCATTGCTGGCTGATCCCAAAAGGTTGATTCTGTTCATCTGGACGTTTTCAGAAACGTTTGCTCACTGATCAGGTGACTTCTTCAGTCTCAGCTGACTGCAGCTTTACAAGCTTACAAACAGCACATTTGCACAATGACTGAAAGCAGCAGCACCTGATATATATGATACTAATATAATACATATACATATATAATCCATACTAATGATGAAGGAACTGAGCTCACAGTCCATTGTTCATTCAGTGAACTACTCAGTTTATTTTGGGCCTCAGAAATGCTCACTCTGTTTGTACATCACTGTCAGCAATAGACTCATTCTGCTGTGTGGACAGGAACACATGTGACATCACTTCCTGTTTGTTTGTGACTGAAGAAGTTTACAAGGAATCATTTAGAAGAGTTTCAAACATCAACTGATTGAATCCATGAATCTGAAAACGTGTTTGTGAGTGAAAGAGACAGACATGTACAGACTGAACTATCTGTTCAACAGTCAGAGTGTTTCTGTAACAGGAGACACTCTTTACACTCCACTCAGCACAGGGACACTGAGGAACCAGGAGACCAGAACCTAAACCCAGGATAAAGAGTTTGAGTGAATGTGGTGTTGAAGGTGTGGAGGTGGATCAGAGTGTCAGAGGAGACTCTGTAGAAGGACAGAGTGCCAGCAGGACAGTCCACATACACTGCTGCTCTGTTAGAGACAGAGGAGGAGGAGGAGGAGGAGGAGGAGATGGATGTTTTTATTTTATTGTGCCAGACATGACGAGGACCATCATTATAGCAGCTCAGACTCCAGGACTGATCATTTCCTCCAAACCCACAGTCATCACTGCCTCCTTTCCTTCTGATGCTTCTGTAACTCACTGATATATAAACGTCTCCTGTCCACTCGACCTCCCAGTAACAGCGACCAGTCAGACCATTTCTACACAGCAGCTGAAGATAATAATGAAATCTGTCTGGATGATCAGGATATGACTGAACCTCCTCCACATGTGTCACCTTCCTGTTGTTGTCAGACAGTTGGAGCTTTGTGTTCACTGTGTTTGTGTCGATTGTGAGTTGACAGGAATCTGATGGAGAGAACAAACACAATCCAGCTGCAGTTATTGATCCATCATCTGTTCATTGATTGACACTTTGATGATGACTCCTGACATGATGAAGATGGTTGAATGTGTGCTGCTTTGTTTTCATGAATCCCATTAAAAACACACTTACACTTCCTCAGACCTGGTCTCAACCATCGGACTCCAGCAGGCTCCACCCTGAAAGGAGGAGGGGGGTCAGAGCAGCACAGTCAGCATGCACACATGGACATTACATGGCTCTCACACACACACTGTTACACACTGAGCTCAAAGCTCGGCTCCACTGTTTTATTCAAAGAAATCTACATTTATTTATCAGCACATTTAAAAACAGCTTGAGCCAAAGTGCTGCACAGAGTAGAGAGAAAATAGGAAACATACACAGTAATGACTATAAAGACTGGTCAGGATTGAAAGCTACAGAGTACAAATGTGTTTCCAACCGGCTTTTAAAAATGTCCAGTGTTGGTGACGACCTGATGTGAAGGGCGACTGTTCCAGAGTTTGGCTGCAGCCATCGATAAAGCTCACCTCTGTTTTTACGTCTAGTTCTGGTCAGAAGCTGCTTATCTGCAGACCTGAGGGCTCCACTTGGATTCTTTTGTTAAAGAGAGATAAGATGGAGCCAATCCATTCACAGATTTAAAGACAACCAGATCTGGAAGTGGATTCTACCACGTACTGGTAACCAGTGGAAAAAGCTGCTGATGGGTCGTCTAGCACAGACCCACCGCTGGAACCAGACAATTGATGAGGGAGAGAACTGTGACAGCGCCGTTCCTTCACTTGACCTCAGTCGCTCTCGTCTGCTCCCTCGTAACACTGCTCTTTATTGAGCTTACATGAATATGCACAAGTTCATTATGACGTCTTACACAGGTATGAACAAAGAGTACCAGTCTGTGCATAGTGTGTGTGTGTGTGTGTGTGTGTGAGTGTCTGTGTGTGTGTGTGTGTGTGTCTGTGTGTCTGTGTGTGTCTGTGTGTGTGTCTGTGTGTCTGTGTGTGTGTGTGTGTTCCAGATGTGACCCTGTGACCCCAAAGCTGGTGCTAAGAGTCCAGCGGTCCCCCTAACAAAGGGCTCTTATACTTAACCAGACACAGAGCAGGTGTCCTCCTACACCAGGGGTCTCAAACTCGCGGCCCGCGGGCCAATTGCGGCCCGCAGGACGATAGTTTTTGGCCCCACCTTAATATGAAAATGTAATGTTAGTTTGATAATGTATGACACTTTACAGTGTTGTGGGCGGAGCTGAATTAACCCACCAATCAGGGTGGGATATGGATCTCAGGGGACACCAGCCGGGCTTGATGCAAGCAGGGAAACATTTCTCAATGAGTCAAAGTTCCAGCAGTGTTGCCCTGGAGTGTTTCTTTCTTTCCTGTGCCTGGCTGGCTTCCTCCTTTCTATTGGGCAAACGCCGACATTCGCCCCAGCGCGCTGCGTTCACAACACTTCAAAAAAAGTTGTTTTTTTAAGTTGCTGCCCAGCGGGACATTACACGTATATAGATTTATACACACGTCAGTGGGATTTAAAGTTATTTTTCCACAGAGAGAGATCTCATATTAACTCTCACAGTGATGCGTAGGCGGCGGGATAAAAGAAAAGTCATGAACTCAATGCAGCCCAATTTAGTCTGCAGTCACATAGCGACACCTGTTCATCGGCAACAACAGTCCCCGGTAACCCGGACTAATTATAGGGTCGCACCGTAATTTGTGGCTCCATGTTTTTATTTGCATCACTGCGTTTGCATTGCAGCAAACATGAACATTACATATATTTCAATATAATGTAAAAGCAGTCAAAACAACTAACATCAGAAACAGCTGATGTTATTTGTTATATGTCACGGTGTCATTTCCGCTTCTTTCTCCTGTAACAACAGCCCGGCGCCGTGAGCAGTCGCCTTTTTTGCGCTCGCTATCCCTGCACTTTCTACCATCTGCAAACGCCACGGTGTTCGTGTCGTCATGAAAGACATGAACATCGAGCGTAAAAACAAAGGAGACTGCTACCGGCTTTTTATCTGCCGATCGCCGTGCTACGGTTGCAAGAAAAAGAAGCAGAAATGACGTTCTCTACGCGTTGAGACGTTCCCCGTCCGTCGGCTAAACGCTTGATTGAAACTTCAATGCGACAGTGACACCAAGTAGAATTATAAATGTCACATAGCCCCAAACATGTCTTTTTCAAAGCCTGCGGTGAAGAGAAAGGTTGGTGATGAGCACCGACAATTTCAGGAAAAGTGGGAAATGCAATATTTCTTTGTTGAGCACAGGGGCACCCCGACCTGTCTTATTTGCACAGAGAAAGTTGCGCTGCACAAGGAATACAATTTGAAACGTCATTACACAACTAGACATGCTGAGCTGGATGCAAAATACCAGGGAGACGAGAGAGCGAACCGGGTTGCCAGTCTTAAAACAGATCTACTGAGGCAGCAAGATTTCTCCAAGAAAGCAACCAAAGAGAATAATGCAGCAGTCGGAGCCACGTGGTTAGTGAGATGATTGCTAAAGCAGGGAAGCCATTCACAGAAGGTGCATTTGTCTAAAAGTGCATATTGCAGGCTGCAAATATAGTCTGTCCGGGAAAGAAAGGTCAGTTTAGCAACATCAGCCTTTCTGCCAACACCGCAGCAGATCGCATTTCTGACCTGTCAAGTGACATTTATGACCAACTGTGTGAGAAAGCCAAATGTTTCAGTGTATACTCAGTCGCTCTTGATGAGACCACAGACATCACCGACACTGCCCAGCTCCCAATGTATGTCCGTGGTGTTGATGACAGTTTTGAAGTGATGGAGGAGCTGCTCACAGTAATTCCAATGCATGGCCAGACCACCGCTCAGCAGATATTTACAAGCTGTGTGATGCCATTGAGAATGTTGGTTTGCCATGGAAGAGGTTTGTTGGAATAACAACAGATGGAGCGCCATCAATGACAGGGAGGAAAAATGGACTGGTGGCACAAAACAAACTGGAAGAGGAAGGCGTGGAGGAGGCCATTGCTCTGCACTGCATCATCCATCAGCAGGTCCTTTGCAGCAAATGCCTGAAGTTTGACAATGTGATGTCTATTGTTGTGAAATGCATCAACCAAATCAGATCCAGGGGCTTAAAGCACCGAAGGTTCTGTGCTTTTTTAGAGGAAATGGAGTCAGAATATGGGGATGTGCTCGACTTCACTGAGGTACGTTGGCTCAGCAGGGGAAATGTATTAAAGAGACTTTTTGAGTTGAGAGCAGAAGTGAAGCCTTCATGGAGAAGGATGGAGTTAGTGTTCCTGTGCTAACTGATCCCAAATGGCTCATGGACTCAGCTTTTCTTGTTGATATGACACATGAGCTTAATGTACTGAACAAGACGTTACAAGGCCAGGGGCAACTTGTCAGTGCTGCCTATGACAACGTGAGAGCATTCTCCACAAAACTGGCGCTCTGGAAAGCTCAGCTCTCTCAGACAAACCTTTGCCATTTCCCAGCATGCAAGGCACTCGTGGATGCAGGCACACCATTCAGTGCTGACGAGTATGTTGATGTCATTTTGAGGCTACAGGAGGAATCTGATCACAGATTTGCTGACTTCAAGACACACAGAGCCACCTTTCACATTTTTGCGGACCCCTTCTCCTTTGATGTGCAAGATGCCCCTTCTGTGCTTCAAATGGAGCTCATTGAGCTGCAGTGCAACTCTGAACTCAAAGCAAAGTTCAGGGAGGTGAGTGGAAAAGCAGACAAGCTTGGACAATTTTTGAGAGGATTGAGCCCTAGTTTCCCTCGGCTTTCCCGAATGTTCAAGTGGACCATGTGCCTTTTTGGTAGCACATACTTGTGCCAAAAGCTCTTCTCCACTTTGAACTTCAATAAGTCCAAGTACAGGTCCAGACTTACGGATGATCATCTTCAAGACATACTGAGGGTCGCAACTGCTTCCTCCCTCAGGCCAAATCTGGCTCGGCTATGCGAGAGGAAACGCTGCCAGGTCTCTAGCAGCAAGGAGTAGGCAAGAGAAGCCATGTTCAGAAGAACAGTTCATTTTCTACAGTGTTCCATTCATGTTCAGAAGAAGGTTATAGAACTGTTAATACAGACATTTCAATCTAAATACAGCAGATATAGAAGACTGAAAGAAAAACACAAGTTCACTGACTAAAAATATCTTATTATTATTTTATTTATGTATTACAGATTGATTGATTTTCTTATTAATTCTTAATTTGTTTATTCATTTTTCATATTTTGTGTTAAAAAATAAAAATAAAGAGATTTGAGAAGATTGGAATTTTTTAACCATGCCTTTCTTGTGGAAAACCTAATGCGGCCCAGCCTCACCCAGACTCTGCCTGCAGCGGCCCCCAGCTAAATTGAGTTTGAGACCCCTGTCCTACACCATAAATCAGTAAGAGAGGGTACGACCTCTCTCATGGCCCCAAGTGGTGTGTGCATGCCAGAGCACTCTGGAAGGCACACAGAGTCTTTACAGACTACTCAGGATCAAACCTCTATCATTATGCAATCGATTATACAACTCTAAGCATATATGAGTAAATATTTCTAAGCATAAATGACAATCAACAATATAAACCTTACAGCTGGTTTTAATAACAGAATTCATTTGTTTCTCAAACGAGAAAGAGCTATCGAGAAACACTCCTAAATCTTTAGTTCTTAACTTTTCCAGTGGGCCAAGGTCAACATTATCTGCTAATGCTAAATAGGCTGCCGTTATTAACTAATGCTAATTTGACATGAATTAGCATTATGCACTAATGCTAACACTTACTTTTTGTAACAATGTGAGTAGCTAATGCTAACACTATTTCCCTTAACTTTATAACAATGTGAACGGCTAATGCTAACACTCTTTTTCCTAGCATTATAACATCTGAGCTGCTAATGCTAAGTAGGCTGCCATTAGCACCTACGTCTAATTTAAGGCAAATACGCATTAGAACCTAATGCTCATATCGTTTTCCTTTGCTTTATAACAATGTGAGCAGCTACTGCTAAATAGCATTAGCTAATAACAGCAGTCTAATTTAATGCAAGTTAGCCTCATTTGCATTACAACGATGTGAGGAGTTAACGCTAAGTATGCTGCCATTAGTGGCTAATTCTAATTAGGGGTGAATAAATATTACCAGCTAATGTTAATATCGTATTCTCTTCCCTTTTAACAATGTGAGCAGCTAGTGCTAGGTAGGCTGATGCTAGCAGCTAATGCTAAAGCTAATTTAATGTGAATTAGCATCACATTAGTGAGGAGTTAATGCTAAGTAGACTGCCATTAGCAGGTAATGCTAATTTTAGGTGAATAGGAATTGGCAGATAATGCTAATACCATATTTTCTTGCTTTATAACAATGTGACCAGCTAATGCTATGTAGGTTGCCGTTATTAGCTAATACTAATTTGAGGTGAATTAGCATTATCCCCTTATGCTAACAATGTTTTTTCTTACTTTTTAACAATACAAGTAGCTAATGTGAACACTTTTTTTTTTTTATTGAATTCTAATTTTTCCCTTGCGCTGTGAAGAGTTAATGCTAAATAGGATGCCATTAGTGGCTAATTCTAATTTTAGATGAGAAAGCATTAGAAGCTAATGCTAATACCATATTTTCTTGCTTTATATCAATATTAGTAGGTAATGCTAAGTACGTAGCCATTATTAGCTAATGCTAATTTAGGTGAATTAGCATTATCCACTAATGCTAACACTGTTTTTGCCAACTCTTTTCCCTTGCATTATAACAATATGAGCAGCTAATGGTAAGAAGGCTGCCATTATTAGGTAATGCTAATTATTATGTGTGTTAGCATTATCCGCTGCTGCTAGCAATGTTTTATCTTACCTTTTAACAATATCAGCAGCTAATGCTAACACTACTTTAATTTCAGTTAAACCTACTTAGCATTAATTAACTTCATTTAGCATTAAGAAGTTTTTGCTATAGGCTACCATTAGTGGCTAATGCTAATTTTAGGTAAATAGAAATTGGCAGCTAATGCTAATACCATATTTTCTTGCCTTATAACAATGTGACCAGCTAATGCTAAGCAGGTGCCATTATTAGCTAATACTAATTTGAGATGAATTAGCATTATCCGCTTATGCTAACAATGTTTTTTCTTACTTTTAACAATACGCCATTAGTGGCTAATTCTAATTTTAGATGAAAAAGGATTAACAGCTAATGCTCATACTGTTTGCTTTGTAAGAATGACAGCAGCTAATGATATGAAGTCTACCGTTATTAACTAATGCTAATTTGATGAGAATTAGCATTATCCGATAATGGTAACTCTTTTCCCCTGCATTATAACAATGTCAGGAGTTAATGCTAAGTAGACTGCCATTAGGGGCTAACTCTAATTAGGGGTGAATAATTATTAGCAGCTAATACTAATACCGTTTTCTCTTTTTCCTTATAACAACTTGAGCAGCTAATGCTAATTTGATGCGAATTAGCATTATATTAGTGAGCAGTTAATGCTAAGTAGGCTGCCATTATTAACTAATACTACGTTGACGTGAATTAGCATTATGCGCTACTGCTAATACTGTTTTCTCTTACTTATTAAAAATGATAGTAGCTAATACTAATACTCTTTTCCGTTGGGTAACAACAAAGTGAGGAATTAATGCTAAGTTGGCTGCTTTTAGCGGCTTATTCTAATTAGGGGTGAATAATTATTAGCAGCAAATGCTAATACCGTTTTCTCTTTCCTTATAACAATATGAGCAGTTAATGCTAATTTGATGTAAATTAGCATTATATTAGTGAGGAGTTAATGCTAAGTAGGCTGCCATTAGCAGCTAAAGGTAATTTGAGGTGAATAAGCACTAGTAGCTAATGCCAATACCCTTTTCTCTTGTGTTATAATGATGTGAAACGTTAATATTGTTCTCAAACAACAGAATGAGAATGAAATATTGATTCTAACAGGGCCCATAAACAGCATTAGCTTAGCAGCATTAGCTTATCAGAGTCTCCATCATGGTCACACAAATCCTTAGCGGAGCAAAGTGGCCTACTTAGCAATAGCTGCTGTAGAAAGCAAAGGGAAAACAGTATTAGCATTAGCTGCTAAATGTGCACTTGAGAACAAATCTATTGTGAATTCAGCCGTGAATGTAGTGTTTCCAGTAAGCTTCCATTTCCAAATGTTAGCTGCTCCTGTCTGCCTCTTTGTCACACACACAGACTGAAATGATTCACAGCCTTGTTTCATCCTTCTGTCAGTGTCACTGACTGTCACTGTGACTGTGGACATACAGCATGGGAAACACACACATGGCTGATACTTGTATCTAAAGTTACAAAATGTTGTCTCTGTCCAAATATTACCTAACTGTAAGTCTACTTTTAATGAAACTCTCAACATGACTTATCAGTTATCATTAATGTTCCTGCAAACAGACTCCTTGAAGACCCCCTACATAAATATCCATGTACTATCCAGCTAGACTAGTGTGTCTGTCCCTGAAAATATTCCTGCATGTGTGATTGTTCATGTCTCATCTGCAGGAAACAAACAGGAAGTGAGTGAAAGACACAGGAAATGATTCCAGCTCTTCCTCCTATATCAGACATTCTCTCCATACCTGAGAGTGTCCAGTCTCCAGCCTGGATCCTTCAGTCCAGCCGACAGAAGCTTCATTCCTGAGGGACCTGGATGATTGTAGCTCAGGTCCAGCTCTCTCAGATGGGAGGGGTTGGAGGTCAGAGCTGAGGCCAGAGAAGTACAGCCTTCCTCTGTGATCAGACAGCCTGACAGACTGCAGACACACAAAACAACAATCCATCTGTTATCCATCTCTATAGCAGCATAACTAAGTGATGGTTCAGGGTCACCTGATCCAGCTCTAACTATAAGTTTTATCAAAAAGGAAAGTTTGAAGCTGATCGTCAAAGTAGAGAGGGTGTCTGTCTCCTGAACTCAAACTGGGAGCTGCTTCCACACCCAGTCCAACATAGCCAGGCTTTCTTTGCTGCTTTGACAAAACCTCAAATCCCAGTCAGAGATGGTGAGCATCATCACAGTGATGATCATTTCTCTGTTAACCCAGGCTTTCTGCTTCAGGATCTGTGCACGCTCACAGAACAAGGAGACCTTTAAACATAATTTCACTAAATGGATGGACTGAGCTCAGCCTACAGATGAACTGGATAAATAAAGATTTGACCTCAGTGTGCTCAGTGTTCCTGTCTATTCCTAACATATTCCTAACATGATAGCTGCACTTTAGAGCTCTAAAACTGGAACTGACACATATTTAAACTCCACATGTTACTCAGTACATTCAGTTCTGACACTCGCCCACAGTCCAACAAAGGAAACATGGAGATCACATCAGTTTGTCACCAAAGTCTAATTATTCCAGAGGGCAGTGTTGATACAACTAAAGTTATTTTTAAGCAAAGTTGAGTTTTTTATTGTCGCAGTACTTCATGTCTGAAGTATCACTTAAATGCATTACACGCTGTTGATGGCAGCAAACAAACCACCCAAACAAACAGAGGTGGGAGGCTTGGGCAGACTACGTAGGATCAGCTTGTGGGAGGAGTCAGGATAAAACCAAAGAAAGACAAGCTAACAAACACCACAGTGAAGGGAGTAGCTACAAACTGCAGGCTGATTAGTGTTGTTGAAGAAGTCGGTCTGAGGAACGTTCTTAGGATCAACAAATGACGGCATGTATGAGCCTCCCTCAAGACGCACCATCACAAGAAGAACACATGAGCTGTAGAAAAAGGAGAGACTATGAAAGCCACGGCGTTACAACGTGCACCAGCTGTTGGTCTCTCTGGAGACTACTGGGCGTGGCTGGGTAACCATGGTTACTTGGGAGTTACAGTACATGATATTAATGAAGAGTGGGAGCTGCGTTCTATAGCAAACAATTTGTTATGAGGTAATCAGCTGATCTTAGTTTAACCGGAAGCCCTTCACAATAATTGCAATGCCTTTATTTTGTACAACTACCATCAGTTCGTCTGTACTGATGGTAACTTAAAGTCACACTAATGTCGTTTAGTTTCTATAGTTTATGTAGTGGAAGTATACTACAGTACCCTGATCACTGATAGGACAGATTTATGTAGATATACACCTTTGTGTTTAACATTACTGCATTATAGTACTGTGATCTTTGTCCTTATATATGGCTATATTAGCTATACTGATGTACGTACATATAACTGGATATGTAACTTATCTATTCATCTTATTTGTCATGTATTTGTATTGTGTACTTCCTTTTTGTAAGAAACCACACACATGATCACAGCCGCAAGAATCAATCAGTGAAAGAATAAAGTGTCTCAAACCAAACCTTAAGCTCTTTATTCCACATGCTGGGATCATTTGGCCTTCAGTGGTGTTCTGGCTGACACACCGGAGTGACCAGAGTGCTAAAGAGTGAATCGGACACACCAGTGTCATCTCTGATATCTCCACTACATTTAATCGTCCTTCAGCTTGTGGCTGCCGTTAGCTGGTCTGCTAGTTAGCTGATTTGCTATTTAGCCGGTGTGCTAGTTAGCTGGTGTGCTAGTTAGCCGGTTCGCTAGTCAGCTGGTGTGCTGACCAGCGAACCAGTAGGTTACAAGATGAGCTTGTCTGTCTGATGAGCCAGCTCTCTCTGTCTTGGTCATTTTGTCCTTGGGCAAAACCTAACCTACCACTACAACTGTAGCTTACCTCCACCAGTGTGTGAATGTGAGAGTGAATGAATACAGGGAGTGCAGAATTATTAGGCAAATGAGTATTTTGTCCACATCATCCTCTTCATGCATGTTGTCTTACTCCAAGCTGTATAGGCTCGAAAGCCTACTACCAATTAAGCATATTAGGTGATGTGCATCTCTGTAATGAGAAGGGGTGTGGTCTAATGACATCAACACCCTATATCAGGTGTGCATAATTATTAGGTAACGTCCTTTCCTTTGGCAAAATGGGTCAAAAGAAGGACTTGACAGGCTCAGAAAAGTCAAAAACAGTGAGATATCTTGCAGAGGGATGCAGCAGTCTCAAAATTGCAAAGCTTCTGAAGCGTGATCATCGAACAATCAAGCGTTTCATTCAAAATAGTCAACAGGGTCGCAAGAAGCGTGTGGAAAAACCAAGGCACAAAATAACTGCCCATGAACTGAGAAAAGTCAAGCGTGCAGCTGCCAAGATGCCACTTGCCACCAGTTTGGCCATATTTCAGAGCTGCAACATCACTGGAGTGCCCAAAAGCACAAGGTGTGCAATACTCAGAGACATGGCCAAGGTAAGAAAGGCTGAAAGACGACCACCACTGAACAAGACACACAAGCTGAAACGTCAAGACTGGGCCAAGAAATATCTCAAGACTGGTTTTTCTAAGGTTTTATGGACTGATGAAATGAGAGTGAGTCTTGATGGGCCAGATGGATGGGCCCGTGGCTGGATTGGTAAAGGGCAGAGAGCTCCAGTCCCACTCAGACGCCAGCAAGGTGGAGGTGGAGTACTGGTTTGGGCTGGTATCATCAAAGATGAGCTTGTGGGGCCTTTTCGGGTTGAGGATGGAGTCAAGCTCAACTCCCAGTCCTACTGCCAGTTTCTGGAAGACACCTTCTTCAAGCAGTGGTATAGGAAGAAGTCTGCATCCTTCAAGAAAAACATGATTTCCATGCAGGACAATGCTCCATCACACGCGTCCAAGTACTCCACAGCGTGGCTGGCAAGAAAGGGTATAAAAGAAGAAAAACTAATGACATGGCCTCCTTGTTCACCTGATCTGAACCCCATTGAGAACCTGTGGTCCATCATCAAATGTGAGATTTACAAGGAGGGAAAACAGTACACCTCTCTGAACAGTGTCTGGGAGGCTGTGGTTGCTGCTGCACGCAATGTTGATGGTGAACAGATCAAAACACTGACAGAATCCATGGATGGCAGGCTTTTGAGTGTCCTTGCAAAGAAAGGTGGCTATATTGGTCGCTGATTTGTTTTTGTTTTGTTTTTGAATGTCAGAAATGTATATTTGTGAATGTGGAGATGTTATATTGGTGTCACTGGTAAAAATAAATAAATGAAATGGGTATATATTTGTTTTTTGTTAAGTTGCCTAATAATTCTGCACAGTAATAGTCACCTGCACACACAGATATCCCCCTAAAATAGCTAAAACTAAAAACAAACTAAAAACTACTTCCAGAAACATTCAGCTTTGATATTAATGAGTTTTTTGGGTTCATTGAGAACATGGTTGTTGTTCAATAATAAAATTATTCCTCAAAAATACAACTTGCCTAATAATTCTGCACTCCCTGTAGTGGGATTGTAAAGGGTCTTTGAGGGTCTCGAAAAGCGCTATATAAATGCAATCCATTATTATTATTAAGAGCATCTTTAGGCCTGACTGTGCTCATCCTTCCTCCAACCTCTCCTTACCAAAGATAACAACTACATCAGTATTAGCTCAATAACAATTTCTGCAATTCAATTGTGGACATTCATTTTTAAACCTTGTGTAAAACGATAAAACCTCAAAGTCTGAGCATTATTCTTTGTGCAAACAGCTCTTGCAGGTTCCCCCGGACTTAGGTTATTTTTATTATTTAATTACTTTCCTTTAAGCAGCTGTTCAGGCTACTAAACTCATCCCAGAAATAACAAGTGACACCATTAATAGTACAGGTGGGAATCACCATACAACTCGCGATACGATATTATCACAATACTTAACGCACGATACGATATTATTGCGATTTTTTAAAATATTTTGCGATATTTAAATTCTGCACATAAAGGTAAACTTTATCAATATTCATTTTATCTAATATCAAAGTCTCACACTCAGTCTTTCTCTCATTTCAGTCAGTTTTATTGTTGACAAACTGAACGGTTTGTATTACAGTCTAGTCCAACTTAACTGAATGCAACCATCTGGTACAATTATAGCTATTCTGAACTATGCAATTTATGAAAACTATGCAGCCCCTTCAGCAACTGAAGAATTTGAAAGTAAATTTAAAAAAATATATAATTTTACATTAAATAAAAAAGTTTCAAACTTAATTAAAATTAAACATGTCTTAAATTAAAATAAGTAAACTGTCATGTTTATTGCTGCCAAAAAAAAAGTTAAACACATTTGGACAGTGAAGGAATGTCAGGATTGTTGCTCAGAAAAAGGATCAACATGCTCTGAAGTCAACATGCTCTGACTCCAGAGCATGTTGACTTCAGAGAAAAAATTGTTTGTAACAAAATATCGATTTCTGCTGTCCCTGTATCGATACATTATTAGCAAACAAAATATCACGATACTACACAGTATCGATTTTTTCCCCCACCCCTAATTAATAGTGGAGCTAACTTTAACAGGTGAAACTGATTTGACCTATAAGGCTACTGCAGTTACTTCTTATCAGGTTTAGTAGGGAAGACATCTGGATGAGGTAGTTAGTAGTATGTAGTTAGTACCGGGCGACTCCCCTCCCCCACATCGGCACCAGAACCCTGTATTATCTACAGGGTAAGACTGCCTGTTTTATCAAACTATGGCCATTACTACTGTGATCATTTGCAGCCCAGTGTGCCGCTCTCTCTGCTGGGATGAACCACTGGAGCTCACCCAGTCATCCCTTTCTTTCTCTCAAGAAGAAGTGAAATAAATATATTTATTATGTTACGAGTCTAATATTCTTTAAATCAAACTGTAATGAATAAATCAAGCAAGAAGATTTGGTGGCTCCACGTGTTGTAGAAGAAAAGATAAACATCTCATTTTGAGAAATCAGCCTTTAAAATTAAGTACTGTGAATAAAAAACAAACAGCGAGCCAATCAGCAGTCGCCAATATCCTCCTAATTTAATTCACAAAGAAATCAAATATATATATTATGGGCCCAAAGGAGCCTAAATCTTTAAATTAGGCAGTACATGAAGTATTTTTTTAAATAAACAAAGACATGACTATAACAACTTTTAGTAATTCAGAGTCCGATTATCCACTCAAATGTAAATAAAAGTTCACTTGACAGCTGTAAAAGTTACCTGTTTATACAATAATATAAATCACATTTCAAATGATCATCTGTGGAAAAGTTTGAATCCTGACCTGAGAGTTTCCACTGCACACTGTGAACTCTTTAGTCCAGCGGACAGAAGCTTCACTCCTGAATCCTGCAGGTCAGAGTTACTCAGGTCCAGCTCTCTCAGACTGGAGGACTGGGAGCTGAGGACTGAGGACAGAGCTTCACAGCTTCTCTCTGACAGGTTACAGCCACTCAGTCTGAAAAATAAAAGACAATCTATAAAACAAGTACTCATGTAGAGTTTGTTAATACATTTCACAACATTAAATGTTGACTTTCTATTTTTAAAGGAAACATAAACATACTAAGATACAACATCATATGTATGAACTTTAATTAATAATTCTAAAAACAAATGTTTTCTGATCTGACCTCAGAGTATTCAGTTTACAGTTTAAACGTTGTAGTCCAGCAGACAGAAGCTTCACTCCTGAATCCTGCAGCTTTCTGATACTCAGGTCCAGCTCTGTCAGACTAGAGGACTGCGAGCTGAGAACTGAGCACAGAGCTTCACAGTTTTCCTCTGAGAGTTCACAGATGTTAAGTCTGAAGATAAAAACATGAATAAAGATTGTTGTTAAAGTGTAATCAGGGTGCAATAGCTTATTGTCTTGTGCTGAGCAGGTTAGTAAAACTTCTGTTTAACTTTGAAATGAATAAAAATGCTATGAAACAAGGATAACTGGATAAAGACATAAACAAAAACAAACATCAAACACATAAACAAACAGAACTAAACAGAATACAAATTGATCTGACCTCAGAACATTCAGTTTGGCATGTGGACTCTCCACTGCAGCAGACAGAAGCTTTACTGCTGAAGCCTTCAGGCTGTTGGTACTCAGGTCCAGCTCTCTCAGACTACAGGACTGGGAGCTGACCACTGACAACAAATTTTCACAGCCTTTCTCTGAGACGTTACAGCTGCTCAGTCTGTGAGAGAAAGGAAAAAAACAAAAACAAAAAAAAACAAACAATATATGTGATCAAATTAAATTTGTTTATATGTTGAACCCTTTTTTAAAAAAATTTATTTAAACCTATGAGACTATGAGTGCTACCAGTCCAGTGCACATGATTGGTACCTTGATGGTACCTTGCTCAGGGGTACCACAAGGTAACTATTCGGTGGATTCGACCCCTGACCTTATGATCATGGGGCGACCACTCTGCCTACTGAGCTAATAATTCTGTGTACACTGTCATACAATATTAACTAAAACAATTATTTTAGAAAATTTTAGTAATTCAATAATCATGCTCATTACCTGTGTATTGTGAATAACACTTGATTTTAAACACTAGCTGTATAAAACTCTTCCTGTTAAAGGTGTGTATAAAGGAGATGAGCTGAAATGCAGACTTCATGGAGAATGTTTGCTGTCAGCATATATCAAAGACAAAGCAGAGATCCATCCAGTCTCTTCCACTAAGCCCACAGAGGGACAGACAACCACTCTCACTCACACCTGCATGAAGTTTAGATCACCAGGTAACCTAACTGCATGTCTGTGGACAGTGGGAAGAAACTGTAGAGGACCCAGAGTGAACCCACTGTAATTCTGTGATAACACTGGTTATGGAAGCCTTACAGTTACATATGGTTACTGACAAGAAACACGACCTTAGAGGCAATTTCAGTAATGAAGACCGAGTTTCTCCCTCCATACAGGATGAAAACATGACAGCACAGCAGAGATTTATATTTAAAAAGGGAGGGTGTGCACTGAAAGTGAGATACAAACTTGAACTTAAATTATGAACATCAGAAAAAGATGTAGGTGAAGTCTGGCAGGTGAAGTTTGTGCTTTAGAATAAAACAACCAAACTCCTGGAGTTGGAGACAAATGAACAAGCTGAGGATAATAAACCTGTCAGAGGGGCTGAAGCATCAGAGCTCATGTTCTTATAGGCTGGGTCTGGATTGTCCTTTGATAAGAGTTACAGAACAAAGTGTGTTTTAGAAATGCTGGAGTGAAACATTAAAACTACCATATATTTACCGAGTGACTGATGATCATTTAATTTACTATTTTAAAAAAATGTTACAGTGCTCTTTGAACTCAGCATTTCTGATTTATTTCCCATGATTTTAACAATGAAGCGATGACAACATGTTTACTCACAGAGCTTTGTTGGAGGCTTTGACCACTGGCAGCATTCTCAGAAGAGCCTCCTCTGAAGCAGAGTATTTCTTGAAGTCAAACTCATCCAGATCTTCTTCTGATGACAGTAACATGAAGGTCAGAGCTGAGCACTGAGCAGGAGACAGTTTACCTGTGGAGAGACTTCCTGAAGTCCTGTATTGTTGGATCTCCTCCACTAGAGAACGATCATTCAGTTCATTCAGACAGTGGATCAGATTGATGCTTTTCTCTGCAGACAGATTCTCACTGAGCTTCTTCTTGATGTACTGGACTGTTTCCTGATTGGTCTGTGAGTTACTTCCTGTCTGTGTCATCAGGGCTCGTAGGAGAGTCTGATTGGTCTGCAGTGAAAGACCCAGGAGGAAGCGGAGGAACAAGTCCAGGTGTCCATTTGGACTCTGTAAGGCCTTGTTCACAGCACTCTGGTGGAGAGATGGTTTAAACCACCAGGACGTTGTTTGTTGTTCCAGCAGATTGAGTCCAGAGTTGATGAAGGTCAGATGGACATGAAGAGCAGCCAGAAACTCCTGAACACTCAGATGGATGAAGCAGAACACCTTGTCCTGGTACAGTCCTCTCTCCTCTTTAAAGATCTGTGTGAACACTCCTGAGTACACTGAGGCTGCTCTGATATCGATGCCACACTCTGTCAGGTCTGATTCATAGAAGATCAGCTTTCCTTTCTGCAGCTGATCAAAAGCCAGTTTTCCCAGAGACTCCATCATCTTCCTGCTCTCTGGACTCCAGTGTGGATCTGTCTCAGCTCCTCCATCATACTTGACCTTCTTCACTTTGGCCTGAACCACCAGGAAGTGGATGTACATCTCAGTCAGGGTGTTGGGCAGCTGTCCTCCCTCTCTGGTTTCCAGCACATCCTCCAGAACTGTAGCAGTGATCCAGCAGAAGACTGGGATGTGGCACATGATGTGGAGGCTTCGTGATGTCTTGATGTGGGAGATGATCCTGCTGGCCTGCTCCTCATCTCTGAATCTCTTCCTGAAGTACTCCTCCTTCTGTGGGTCAGTGAACCCTCTGACCTCTGTCACCATGCCAACACAGTCAGGAGGGATCTGATTGGCTGCTGCAGGTCGTGTGGTTATCCAGAGGCGAGCAGAGGGAAGCAGTTTCCCCCTGATGAGGTTTATCAGCAGCACATCCACTGAGGTGGACTTTCTAGGGTCAGTTAGGATTGTAGTTTTGTGGAAGTCCAGAGGAAGTCGACACTCATCCAGACCATCAAAGATGAACACAACCTGGAAGTCTTCAAAGCTGCAGATTCCTGCTTCTTTGGTTTCAGTAAAGAAGTGATGAACAAGTCCCACCAAGCTGAACTTTTCCTCTTTCAGCACATTCAGCTCTCTGAAAGTGAATGGAAATATGAACTGGATGTCCTGGTTGGCTTTGTCTTCAGCCCAGTCCAGGCTGTATTTCTGTGTTAAGACTGTTTTCCCAATGCCAGCCACTCCCTTTGTCAGCACTGTTCTGATTGGTTCATCTCTTCCAGGTGTGTCTTCAAAAATGTCTTCTTGTCTGATTGTTGTTTCTGGTCTGTGTGGTTTCCTGGATGCTGTTTCAATCTGTCTGACCTCATGTTCATCATTGACCTCTGCAGTCCCTCCCTCTGTGATGTAGAGCTCTGTGTAGATCTGATTCAGGAGGGTTGGGTTTCCTGCTTTAGCGATCCCCTCAAACACACACTGGAACTTCTTCTTCAGGGTGGATTTAAGGTTACGCTGACAACGTCCACTGGGAGTTCCTTTAGAAATAAAGAAAAATATATATATTGAATTTAAGTACTTATCAAGGGTACATGACCATTTCTTTCCTGCCCAAATTAAGTGCTTGTGAAGAATCAGGTCAAGTTCTTGCAACATTATGAAATTTTAGTTTTTCCATTAGCTGATATTATTTATAGATATCTTCTTACTGCTCAGTAGATGATCAGCCTGCTTATTCAGCTTCATTCTCTTCAGGATGTTTGCTGTGATCTTCACAAATGACTCCTTGCTTGAATTATTATAGTTGAACTTTTTCATTTGTTTTGAATCGAGTTTAGGCTCACACTTTTGATATGACTCTAGAAAAACAAACAAAAACATAATAACAGATCCATCACAGCATTATTAAGCTGTTGCATGGTTTGTTTTTTGTGTGTGTCTTTTTTTTCAGCATCATGTGTAACTGAAGCCTTTTTTGTATTTATTAATAATTCACCATCACATCATGTCAGATGTTTAAGTTACTTCATGAGAAATTTTAACTAAGTACATGGGTGTTAAAGTAATGTTTTTCTGTATATTTAAACAGTTTGTAGACATCAAAGCCCTGTTTATTTTTTATTTTAGCAAAACATCGTCTGAGGCAAGAATAAATCAACTAATTAGCAAAAACAAAAGAAAGAAAGAAAACATGTTTGACATAAATTACATTTATTATAATTACAAATTATATCCCCAAATTACAACAACTGCCACTTGAAGGAACTTTATATTGTTAGATAAAAACCTATAAAAACAACAAGAAGAATTAAGATTTATAATTATACCAGTATATACAAGTCAGGAGTACTTATGCACTAAGGGTTGACCGGGAATGATAAAGTGGATGATAAATAGGTAAATGTAATCATCAACAGTCAAAAATAAAAACCAAACTAGACAAAAAGTCGGTAGCAGGTAGACAGAAGTTAAAATAAATTAATTAATATAGGAAGTATGAGACAGGGGGACCAACTAAAGCTTAAGGAAGATTACATTTAAATTTAAAATTCAAAACTGAAACTAAAACAATAAACCATCAAAACAAGTACCTAGAAGTGCAAAACCAGAACCACATTGTTTTGGTTTTGATTGAATTGGCCGCTGCCTTTGAAACAGTAGCCCACAATATTCTAATATCTTGATTAAATGTCCTAGTGGGCATTAGTGGCACTGAACTTAAATGCTTTAGGTATTATCTGGCAGAGAGAGCTTTCTCTTTGAACCTTCTTAGTTCTGATTTTTCTGCTGCTTGTTGGACATGTGGCCTACCAGGGGGTTAATTTTAGGACCATCGCTATTCCCCCCCCCCCCTTTACATTTTAAATGGACTGATTGATATATACTGCTTTTCTACTCTCCCAGAACACTCACAGCAACAAAACAGAGGTGATAATGTTTGGGCCTAGTGGCCCATATGAGTCCTTTTTTGTTGCTTTGGGAAGATACCGATTCACAAGGTCCCGAATCGATTCGATCCACGACTCGATTTAATTCGATTCACTTCAATTCGATTCGAATTGAATCTGGGAAATTTTGACAGTCAGAAATCCGTACATTTACATATTTTTGTATCTATAAAAAGGAAGCTGACACACGCAAGACTTTATCAAAGGTGTGAGCATCACAACAGATGCCTTTGTGTCAAAGTAGCTGAAGATAAAACACAGAAAAACATGAAGGTGATTTTCCAGGCCTGGGATTTTATAAAGATATTCTGCAGTACATCAAAAACAAAAGAAAACCATTAATCAACATATGAACGTTACCTCTGATGTTACAGCGGCTTTATTAGAGACACGGCTGAGCGTTTTGCATAATTTTAAAAAGTTTAAATTTGTTCAGTATTGAACGGCAGAAATTAGGTTTTCTTTTCGGAAGAATGTAGAAGGAAAAAAAAACAGCAGCAGACAGCATGTAAACAGCGGTAGACTTGTGCGTAACAAGCAAGCGAATAATGCAGAAAACAGATTTTTAGATGGGAAACTGTTCTTGAAGTACAGAGAGAGAGAGAGCTGTGCATGAAGTGTGATTTTATTGTGGTGGAAGCAAAACAGTAAAAGTCAGAGGGAATTCATGATGATTGATTGATTGATTGATTGATTGATTGATTGATTGGTAAGTTATTGCAACATGTGAACAATATACAGGTACATTTAGAAATGAAAATAAGAGAGAAAAAAATACTATACAAAATACATACAAAAAAACGTTCTGATTAATTTATATGTTGAAAGGGAGTGGGAAGAAGTAAACACTTATTTAATCCCACCCCTTTGCCATAAATTATCAGTTAATATTTAGTCAGCTTCCTTACTGATATAATGATGTTTATGTTGCTGCTGGTTCGGTCAGTATTGTTTGGAGAGAGATCAAACTAACAGCTTTAGAATCAGCACAAAAAGGGCGTGAACACAAAGCGCGGACCCGCCGACACCTCAGAATCAGCGAGCTGTCGGCTTTCAGCCCCGACCGTGTCCGTGCCGTCAGGTGAGAAAGGCGACATCTCACTGATTCTGGTCCGCGCTGTGTGTTTAGGTCTTTGTGCAGAATCCGTGTTCCTGCTCTCATTTACTGTCTTAGCTGTTTGGTGGTTGTTGAAATTTTCACCTGAGATTCTGGCGTTTCGGGCAAAATAAATTTATATTAAAAAATCGATTCAGGATTTTAATGAATCGATTTCACGTTATCCAAGCCAGAATCGATTTTAATCGATAAATCGATTATAAAAACCCACCCCTAATTATTACCGACCTTGGGTTTAATTTGGACAGTGATTTTAAACTGGAAAGTAAATTATAATTGTTGTCTAGTTTTTCAAAGTATAGCGTTTTTTATTTTAGGCAACTGACAGCAGTGAAATGTTTTCTTTCAAATTCAACAATTTTATTTGTCACACACACAATACAACATGTGGTTTCTAGGCAGCACTTTGAAACAGTGATGCATACTTTTATTTCATCCCATCTGGACTACTGTGATTGACTTTATGTGGGAGTCAGTCATTACTCTCGCATGCTCAGCTGGTTCAAAACACTGCTGCATGAAGAACCTATAAAAGAGAGCATGTTACCCCTGTCTTAGCCTCGCTCCACTGGCAGCCTGTATATTTTAGAGTTTATTTTAAAATTGTTGTGTTTAGTTTTACATTTTTCACAGTCTTGCCCTGCCTTACCTTCTTCACGCCTACACACCTCATCAGTCAGCTGACCAGCTCACTCAGATAGCCTTCTCTATCATTGTTCATAAGTTATGGACTAACTTGCCGTTACATGTTAGAGAGCCCCCTTCACTGTCCACTTCAAAAACACATCTTAAAACCCATTTTATTCTTTCTGACCCACTGAGACTCGGTCTGTTTTAGTTATTTGACCTTTTTTATTATTTTTTATATCACATGTATTGTTATTATTTAGTATCAATGTACAGCACTTTGTGTCACCTATGGCTGTTTTAAAGTGTATTATAAATAAAGATAGTAGGTAGGTAACTGCGGTTATACTTATGGGCAACTGTTCATTAACTGGGGCTCAGAGCTTAGTTACACTGCAGAGCTGAGGATACAGAGATACCACATGGAAACAACCTGAGTTCCTATTGGTCAGTGCAGGCTTCATGTGTTTCTACCTTACCAATGGCTCCTGAGACAAACTAAGGAATTATTACCTTGTGATAAACAGGATGAAGATGCCTGGGCTGAGGGTTTCCCTGTTGGAGTAAAGTGCACCATGAATAAGGAACTGTTTGTTTAACAATGAAGACCTGCATGGCTTCAAAATACTCTAAATATAATCTCCAAAAGTTGATTCTGTTCATCTGGACGTAGTGTTTTCTGGGAGAAACGTGTCGTCACTCACCCAGGTGACTTCTTCAGTCTCAGCTGACTGCAGGTTTCAATCTTATAAACTGTACATTTGGATATTGACTGAAACCAGCCCACTGAAGGAACAATGGGCTGGGAGGTCAGTTTCTTCATCGTAATTAAGCAAAATCTCATGACCACTGATCAACAACCACTGATCAATAACCATGAGTCCCATTCACAGAGAGTTGGGGAATGGCTGCAATCACAGCATGTAAGATGGTGACAGATGTACGAAACGTTTCTCCCACTGAAAACGCTACATTCAGATGAAAAAACAAATCAACTTTTGGAGATTTACTTACCTGCATGATTGAGCATGCATCAAGATGTCTAAATATAATATTTGTACTCAAACAAATTTAGAAGAGAAAAGACACACAATTGAAAGTTCAGACTAAAACAGCCTCAGTTTTCCATCCATAAACTGTGACAGTGTTGTCCTGATACTGCACTGAGTCATGTCTTTTTTCTCTGACTGACCTTCATTCATCTTCTTTAAAATCAACTCTGCCACCTCCATTACATGGCGAGTAGTGTATGTCTCCACCATAAGATCCACTGTTCCATGACGTCCATCCTTCCTTGCGTTCTCCAGTCGGCTCTTTTTGATGGTTGTGAAATCACCTCCGGGTCCTTTTTCCAGGTACCAGTGGAAGAGTTTCAGCTCCTCTTCTCCCAAATCTTCCAGCCTGTTCAGCAACTGCTCCTCAACAGATTTTTCCATCTTTCAACTGTAAAACATGAGAGAGAACATGAATCTCATCACATGTCCAATGTATTTACTTATTTAGAATATTTAGAGTTTGAGCAGTTTGAGTTCAGGTTTTGTTCTCAGAGCTTTTATTGAGCCCTAATGTCTCCTTTTACCTCTTGAGCTCCAGCGCCCCCAGTACAAAGGGGGTGAACTACCGTTTAACCCTCCAGCTCTCAGGTCTTTAATGCAAATATGGACACGTATCCACAAAAAGCTCAGAATTCACCCAAAGAATTCACATCAGCTCACACACACTTTCTACCTGCAGAGGAAACACAAATCATTCATGTGCACATCAGCTGAAATCCTCCTTTCATCATGTGTGCTGTCCAAATATCAGCTGCTTCTTTCCTGCTTCATCTCAGTGTCAGCTGGATGCAGTCAGACAGCAGTGTGAGGCAGAGGAAGCTGCCATCAGCTGCTCTGCTATCAGTCCACTAGATGGAGCCTGAAGCACACACGATGCATTCACTGACACACACTGAGTCACTGTGACTGGAAGCTTCAGTCAGTCCAACACGTGTGAACAACATTTTAAACCTTTCAGCTGATCCAGGATTCAAAGAGGATCAGCAGAGTTAAAGCTTCACACTAATTCTTGCTGCTGAGTTTGCAGAGAACTGCACACACACTGATTCACTGCTAATGAGAAGCTTCTTCCATCCAGTAATTCATCATCCATCAGCTCTGCTGCTGCTCTCAGTCCTGGACTCTGATCACAAACTAAAAGCAGCTTTTTAACTCGTGTCTGTAAGAACTCTTAGTGTTAGCTTAGCGTTAGCTTAGCGTTAGCTTAGTGTTAGCTTAGCGTTAGCTTAGTGTTAGCTTAGTGTTAGCATGCTGTGTGCTAGCTCAGCGTCAGAGCTCTGCAGGTGTCTCGTGTGTAAATATTAATCACAGTGACAGTAAAGGAGGTAAAGGGCTGTGACGTCATCACGTACGCTGCGTCCTCTGTGGGCTCTGAGTGAACTCAAAGTACAAACTACAAGTACACAAACACGAACGTAGCTCAGAGTGGCGGACACACTCGGCCTCGTTGGTCCAGCTGTGAGTCCGTTACCGTGAACTATGGAGCGGCAGATTTGTGCTGAACTAAGCTGCACACAGCTGATGTTAGCCAGGAAACATTACACACTGACTTTAATGGAGAGACCGGAAATACAAACACACACAGTTTGTTGTGTGAAGAAATCAAACACGAGCTGAACAAACAGTAAAGTTCCTAAAGACAAACTGTTAAAGGAGGAAACAAAGCAAACTTACAGTTTCTTCACACACCAACAACAAGCTCCACTCCACACCTGGACACTAAACACGGACACACAGGTGAGCTGCTTCCTGGAAGGAGGCGGGACTCCACCTGAAACTCAGCACAGGTGGGAGGGGCTCAGCTCTGTGTGTGCTGATGTGTTAACTTTAAAAATATGCCGTCTGACTGCTCAGACTGAGTCAGAGTAAAGTTCACATGCTGACGTGTGGAGACATGAAACCTTGTTGTAGCTGCAGGTGTGAACACACTGATCCCAGATCAGCTCTGCTGTATTTGTAACATGAACATTTCTGCTGCAAAGCTTCAAATGTTCAGCATGTTTCTCTGTTTCCAGTCTATAGATCCAGTCACACTTTCTACCTTCACCTGTGCAGTAAAGACTGAGAGCAGAGCTGAAAGCAAGCGTCCAATCAGTGAGCAGCATCAACACCTGAGCTTCATTCAGACTCTGTTATTGAAGATGTTGTTGGTACAAAGTTCATCTGCTGCTCACATGAATCCATGAAAGATTTATTTCACTGAATGTTTCTTCAAAGCTCATTTCAACCTGTTGAAGTCATGAATGAAAGTGCAGACTGAGAGTGGATCACATGATGTTTGAGGTGTGTCATGTGACATGTTCAGTATTGTCACACATGTCTAGATTGTCCCTGATATCATAACTGCTCAAACACTGATGATTATATTTGAAGAATTATTCCTGATGGCAGCAAAGTTTGAATGGAGCTCTCTGTCTGTGCTGATTTGTCGCCCTCTGGAGGTCAAAGCACAAACTGCATGATGTCACTGTAACCACCACAGAGACAGGAAGTGTTTTTATGACTGAAACACTGAAATGATGCTAACGGCTGTCGTTAGGCTCACTGACAGCAGTGCTGATGTGTTCATGTCAAACACTGGCTCAGGTCAGACTCCTTCATCCTTCTCCAGCGTGAGGCCGCCCTCAGACCCACAGGAGCTCTGACCTTTGACCTCCTGACCCTAACCATTTTAGTCTTGTTGCATCTGCAAATCCATCCAAACTGTAGCCGAGCAAAAGAAGCTGGAAGCTGTTCTATGAATGATGTTGTTGAAGGAGCTTGGAAAGAAAAGCGTCTGGACTTCTTTAAGTTGCTTGATGAGGGACATGGACATCTTAACGCCCACTTACATCCTGGGACATTTGATCACAGGAAATCACATGATAGGGTGGGGCTAGATCTCACAATGGGTTCACCCAAAACCTTGGCTGATTGAGACCCACACCCGTTCTCACACCGTGGCTCGTGTGATTAGGTAGAGGATCAACAGGGGCTCCGTGTCCCTGAATTTAAACTGAATCTAAACACACCGTGCACAATGCCAAGTTAGATAATGGTTAAAAGAACAAGATAAGAATAAATAAAAAGATAAAATAAGGATAAGAAATAACTTAAAAAAATAAAATAAAAAGATAAATAACTGCAAATAAGTACAAATAAGTAACTGAAGACACGTGTGGTCTGCAGATGTCGATGTACATGGATGTACATGGAGTTTAATGTGCAAAATGAACTTAGTGTGCAAAGTGACCTGATGTGCAAACTGCAGTTTGAGGTCGGTCAGCTGTTCAGGAGTCTGATAGCAGTGGGGAAGATGGAGTTGTTGAGTCTGGATGTTCTACATTTCACACTTCTGAACCTTCGTCTCGAGGGCAGAGGTGTGTCTCTCCTCTGGACTCTGTGATGGTAGCTGCTCTGCAGAGAGGGCAGCGGGGTCCTGATGATCTTCTCCACAGTTGTTATCACTCTCTGCAGGCGTTTGCGGTTTGCAGTAGTGCTGCCGTACCATGCAGTGATGCAGCTGTCAGGCTGCTCTCCACAGTGCAGCTGTAGAACCTGCTGAGGATCTTGGCCAACATACCAAATTTCCTCAGCCTCCTCAGGAAATACAGCAGCTGCTGAGCCTTCTTGAGCAGCTGTGTGAGTTTGAGTCCCTCACTGACTCAAACTCCTTCAGTGACACTTGCAGCCTTGCAGATTAGTTTGCTGATCCTGATGCATCTCTGCAGCTGATGCTGTCCCCCAGCAGACAACAACAACATAGATGCTCTCACTAGTCCACTTTACCCTCTAATCACATCTCTGACATCTGCAGGTTGCTCCATAGAGACTCTTGTGCAATGCCAGGTGTTTGTGTTTGTCTGTAGGTACACATTAGATATGACCATAGACGCACACACACAAGTGAACACAGCAGCACAGATGGTTTCCACCTGCTTCCCTCTTTCTTCACACAACTGTGAGGATGATGAAGAGGTTTCAGGACGAGGTGGTCAGCAAGCACAGGATAAAGCAGGGCCATGAAACTCTCTGGTGCAGCAGATGTTTAATCAGACTCAGCTTTAGGCTTCTTTTCCCACCTGGCAGCAAAGTAACAGCTTCACTAATGTGAACAGTCACAATGTTAAACGTTTCTATATCTTCATATATTTTTATCTGTTGATGCTGCAGAATAAAGTCTGTTAACAGAGCGCAGGATGTGTAGAGCAGGTCCAGCTCTCCCTTTACTGTGTCCACTTTCATCAGCCCCTGTGAAGTGACACAGAGTGCATGTGTGTCTGTCAGCTGTTGTTTGTTGTGAAGGATGGAACAAATGAACACACACTTTTAGAGAAATCTGAAAAAGCAACACGTGCTTGGGCTCCTTCTGTGCTCGTCTTCATTAATGCTGATCTTTCTTTCCTGTTTGTTCTTTGGCACAAGCTTCAGTCTTTTCTCCCAGGGCTCCTTCACACTTAGAAACACACCTACATTCATTTATACACAAACATCATGAAACAAAGGCTTTGTAAAAGAGGACATGAGATCCTCTCTGAACAGCACATTCATATCAAACACAGGACTGAACAGGATATACTGAGTCTGTGCTGTTTTCATTGTTACTTGCTGAGTATTTTTCCAGTGTTTGAAATGTGACTCAAGTCTGATTCTTCTACTGTGTGTGAACTCTAAGCAGCTGCATTAAACAGCTGCTTTTCAAACCAGGCTCAATCCTATGACTCTGTGAATGTAAACTTTTGTCACCTGCATGAATAACAATCCTTGATCTAGTCAGGACTGCAGTGCTCCTGTGATCCCAGCTTATAGATGGAGGCTAGCATGAGAGGCTCAGCAGCTAAAGCAGCACACCTGGGTCTCCCAGCCTATTAAAAGCAGCCCTTTGCTTCACCTGCTTCACTAAACATTATTATTATTATTTAAGCAGAGTGGTGTGATTCATGTAGGCATTGCTGTGTGACAGGAGGACTTTTCTTGAAACAGCTCGTGTGACGTGAGCTGACGTAAAAACAGTGATGTTAGCTTGATTCTCTTGGCTAAAACTATTTTAAAAAGAGGGTCAATCATGCAAATCTGCCAATAGAAGCCAAAGTTACAGCCCCTCAGAGTTTAAAGAGAAAAGGCCCGTTTCCAACACTCGGTTGTGCAAAGGGAAACAGGCCCACAGTGCCTGAGTGTGTGGGTAATTCTTCAAATAATATTCAAAAGCAAACATTTTTAAGCATGTAAATAAAATTCAATCATTTCTGCTCTTCAATACCTAAGAAATGAAAACTGGCAGATGGTCCCAAAATGTGAAACGCCTGGCTATCTGTGCATTTAGTGCTGCAAGTTTTCACTGTTTACCTTCAGAAGCATAAATCTCTGCACAGATAATGTTCATATGTGGATTCCTGGTTTTCTGCAGTTAACTGTGACCCAAAGCGTATTTTTAAAGTGGTTCCAGGCAATAAAGTCTAAAAATAAATACATCTACTTCCTTTTTCTGTGTTCCAGCCTCAGTGACTCTGACACAGTGCTGTAATATTTACACCTCTGATGAAAGCAGAGTTTGTAGTTGCAGAGAAATACTCGACTCATTTTGGGCATTTACGAGCAGGAACCTCAGAAAGCCCCTCGCTGCTTCACTGGTTAAGAAGCAAAGCAAACATTAGTTCACAGTGATGTTAATTAAGGCCCAAAGTTTAGGAACGAACGTCAGCACTTCACTAATGAATGTAATGCTGATTCATGTGCTTGTTTTGTAATGTGCATGTTGTGCGTTGCTATTTCCCATATTCTTTGGCACTGATAGATGAAGAGTCTCAGGCAGGACCGAGGCTGCCAGCTGCTGACAGTGAGCAGGGAGAGAGCAGCAGAAGCTGGGCAAGAGCAGGGCACCTTCAGCCCCCTTCATCAGTCAGAAATCATTTGGGTGTCTGTGTGAAATGTCTGATTTTTAAAATCTTTTTGTAGACATATTTATTAAATGTTTAACAATTATATAGAAGAAAGACAATGTAAAGAACAAAACATGACAAAACCAAAATGAGTTGAAGTTATGAACTGTTTCTGAGAGACAAATAACACCAGGATCCTTTTTGTGTAGCTGACAGCTGGTAACTGTGCAGGGGCGGGTCTAGCAAAGTGTTGCCAGGGGGGCAGGTAGGGCATTAACAGGGAGAGGGGGGCACAAAGAAATACTTTTCTTTCTTGTTCTCATTTAAAATGTCTCACTTTTAATAAATAATTATCTGAATCTTACAACAAACGTTTTCATCTGATGTAAAATGTATAGAAATCCATTATTGTACATAGTCATTTTTTAGGGTCCCATCATAATTTCTTCAGAAGTAAGTACTGCATATGATGCCAGTGTTTCCCACATTTTCTAGATTCTGCACCAGTACTGTGTGTAAAATGCATCAAAAAGTCCGTTTGATTCTTTCTCAGCTGTCTTTCTGTCTCCTTTCACTTTTTAAAGGTTGCCATGTTAGAAAACATATTTTGCCCTGCCGTGCTGTTTATTGATGTGGCAAATGAAAGGTTTATGAAAATATATCTAAATCTGTCATCAGTAATCAGCAATGATCATGTCTCACCTCTAGTCTCTGTCTTAATGTCAGGTTTCCACCGTGTGTTGTAGAGGTTCAGGAGGTTAACTCGACCAACAGTCTACTTCCTGTTTAGAATACCAGGACAGGGAGGATGGTGCAGGTTTAAGTTTATTAGACTGATGCATGTATACCAACAAGACAGCGTCCATCACTGTGACAACAGCGTTTGTTTTCATTCAGAGGCTTCATGGTTTTTCCTTTAATACCTGGGGGGCCGGTCTCCAGTCAAAATGCCCGGGACCATTTTTTGTCCCAGTCCAGCCCTGGTGTCAGATCTGCATGCAGTGTCAATGAGACGATCAACAACAGATCAGACAAAACACTCAGGCGGACACTCCTCTGTAGAAGGAAACATGGAGAGTGTGAGGTAATCAGTGCACAACATCACTTTGTATTTCAGGCTGTTTTTATATAGAACTTCAGCACCAATGTAAAAGTTCTGGTTTTAGGAAGATGAAGAACATTTTCAGGAAGGATGCCGTCTGCAAGCAGAGCTGCTTGAACCTCAGCGCTGAGGTCCAGACTACTTCCTGTGAAGCCACGTGATGTAAATCTGCTGCTGTAACTTCACAGTTTACTGAAGCTAAATGCAACGTTACCATATAATCTGTTTTCAACAAAGGTTTCACTCCGTCCGGTGTTGATGGAATGATTCAGGCCGTACTCGTCAGGCTTCCCGTCGACCACACGCATTTCAGTCACAAACCCCGTGACTGACAACAAGGGAAACAGCAGAAGAAAAGATGTGAAAAATACTGGATGATGATGATGGAGGATTAACCGCGGTGGCTAAACTGTTTCCTGTCTTTGTGGGCGTACTCACAGGGAAGTTTCCAGGCACGTCAGTCTTGGTGGCTAAAGTCTCCATTTTCCAACATGTATCGCTACAGGTGCAAAGACACAACATTAATCATCAGTGTAAATATTTTAATGCTGTCCAAACGGTGTTTGCTTTGTCTGTCCTCTCGCACTCACAGAGGAAACGAGGACGCCACCTTCAACCCATCTTCAGTTGGCTCAACCATGGCCGGACTTCCTGTTGGCTTTGTGACAGCAAACCACTTGAAATGAGAGCAAACTGCAGTCAAGCAGCACTTACAGCAACCTGTGGACACGCAAATGGAAAGCACTGAGAATCATACAGAAGCATAAGAGCTGTTTATTGTAACACGTGTGTGTGTGTGTGTGTGTGTGTGCACATTAATAACACACTGATGTATGTTAGTTTGATTTATGCTATATCTGAGAAAACAATTGCAGAATTTTACATCAAAGTTTCCAAAGCTGATGTTTTGTTGTTCACTCTGTTTTATATTCATATAGTTTGTTGTTTTTAAATCAGTGGACAAAATAAATATTATCACACAAAATCCAGGGTGAAACATAACCAAATAACCTAAATGGTGAAGTCATTATAGAAGTACATGTTGCAAAGGTCGGCCTCCTGTATAGACTGCTAAACTGTCTGGGGGGGCCCTGCCTGTCCTCGTTGGATAAGCTCCACCCCTTTTCCATAAGACGGAGACATTTGTATGAAAATAGATGGGCAGTAAAATAAAAAAGAAAAAATATTATGGATGACTCTGTAAATCAAAGTCGGCCTGAGGCAGAAGCAGAAACCATGAGGAGCACAGCACCACTCCCAGAAGGGCACGAAGTGAAGCCATAGCTGCTGAAGAGTGAAGACGTGATGATGGAGGAGATCACAGATGAAGATCTGCTGCCTGCTGACTCTTTATATAGAAGAGTGAGACTATCTCCCCACCAGCAGCTGCACTTATACAAACTCCAGGTGCTGGGATGGCTTTGAACATGTGACATTTTCTGCAAACACATGGACAGTTTCATAACCACAAAGATTATTCCTGCAGCGGCAGAATCGTATCCACTGTGTGAGAGGTGAACGTCAGACAGTTCTTAGAAAATGTAGTTTCTCTTTAAGCTTTTAACGTCTCTTTTACCCCCATTTGTCTAAAACTACTTGACAGCCCTTCATGTCAGAGGTTTATTACCTGTGCAGGATGGAGCACATGGTCTCAGTCAGGCTGGACACGATCACTCCTACAGGAAGTAAATGTGATTTTATTTCACCTGTGAAATGATGAAAAACAGCAGAATAGCTCACGCTAACAAACGGGTGTTGAAATGTTTCATTTTCTGCTGTTTCACAGGTCAAAAAGGGCGTCGAAGCAAACTGAAGCTGAGCTGCTGCTGCTGTTGTAGTGCAGCATCTGCTGTGTGCTTCATCAGAGAACCTTCTGTACACAGCAGACAGAGGCTGCTGCCACTGAAGTCCATCTGCTAGAGAGCTTTAAACACTGGTTATTGAAGTGGCTTTGATGATACTGATACACAGTCTTTGCTGCTGTCACAGGACAGGGATCCACCAGGGAGTAGTTGTCAGGATAAAGAGCCTTCGCTTCTCTAAATATAAACTGGATACTTGTAGGAAACTTTGGGAAGCAGCATTTTTCCTCATATCGTCTAAACTGAAGTTAGCTCAGGTGCTTCTTCCATACTTGCTCTGCAGAAAGCCAAAGAGTTTGGAGCTCTGCAAACATTTGCAGCACAGCTGGATGTTTGTAACTTTGGTCACCTCTGTATCATCCCTCAGATTCTTTCCGCACAGCTTTGAAACCATGACAGCACGAGTGATGCTGAGGAGACGTCCAGTTTAAACAGACCTTTATTCCTGGAACACAAACACATGAAGTGATGCTGCTAAAGAAGAACATTTAATCGCACTAATGAATCAAGCATCTGTTTGTCTGTCAGTCTGTCAACAGTTCCTCTGATCGACTTCAGACTTGGTGGGTATTTTGTTTTTGCAGCGGTCAAAGTCGATCAGCGTGTTGCTTTGTCTGCTGTAAATCTGCCTGTACAAAGGGAAACATGCATGTTTTAGATGTAAACTCACAACATGGCTGCATTTTTGTGATTATGTGTATTTTATATTGATTTATTCTATTATGTTTTGTATATGAATCTTTACAAGTGTGTCGATACAAAGGCTTGATTAAAACAAAGGTCTCAGCTGTGCTGTTAGGGATGCTCTCATATTTGTTTCAAATGTAATAAATCAAAGGATTTCAGGCTTTTCATCCTTTTTATTTGTTTGGTTCTAACAGCAGCTGGATAAAAACATGCAGGTGATGAATATAATTGTGTGATATTATGAGCATTGTGAATAAAGAAAGAGCAGAGATAGTAAAAAGGAAACAGGTGATGGACGTGAGATTTTCAGAACAAAAGCTCCTCAGTGAGACGATCACCTGGACACAAGGTCAGGCAGCTGGGACTCATCTAGAGAGCAAAATGGAAAAGTGATCTGTGCAGAACATCACTGTTGATTGCAGTTATTTACATCAGACTTCTTCTCTGAGATAAGAGCACCGTTTCTGGGAAAGATGACAGTATTTCCAGGCTGGATGCTGTTTGCAGGGAGAACTGAATGAAAGTCTCCTGCACCTCAGCGCTGAGGTCCACACCTGTGAACACAGATGAGGTCAATCTGCTGCAGCACGTAGAGCTTTATTGATCAGCAGGTTCAAAGGATTCAGCAGAGCGTAGAGTCAGAGCTAAACGCCACATCACCATAGAGTTTGTTAACAACAGCTTTCTTTGCCCTTTGTCTCGATGGACTGAATCAGGGATACTCGTCATACTTCACCTCAACCACGTCACTGAGAGACCCCAGCCTGACACAGCAGCAGAGATGATGAAAGCAGAAACAGCAAACAGATGCTTCAGTTGTGTTTCTCTCTCTGTGTGTGCGCTCACGCCCACTTGTGTGTGTGAACTTTCCACGTACCTCAGCTTGTTTCTCCAACATGAGCCATCAGGGCTGAAAAACATCACTAACACATGAATTCTTTCTCTTTTTGTTATCACCTGTGATCATGTGTCTCATGTTTCTGTCATTCACCAGTTCTTGTATAGTTACGTGTAACTAGACTTCTGTGGGACGTAAATGATTGTTTTGTATGCAGATCTGTACAAAGGATGTAAACACTTGATTACAAAGGAGATCTCAGCTGTGTTGTTATGGATGGACTTCAACGTATTTGTTAAAAAAGAGAATAAAGCAAAGTGTTTTAGCTGTTTGGGAGTTTTTGTTTGATTCGATTCAGTTTTATTTCTATGGAGTCAAATAATAAGAAAGGCTCTAGAACAGCCCTGAGTTTGTCCAGGTGACACTCCTCTGAAGAACAAAGACAAAGAGGAAGAAGGGGATTCGTTTTCAAGTCTTGTTTCTTTCAAAATAAAAGCTGAAATGTTTTGGAAGCATGATAATATTTCAGCCAGGATGCCGTCTCCAAGGAGACCTGCACCTCAGCGCTGAGCTCCACATCACGCCCTGTGAAAGCACAGATATAAATCTGCTGCAGTGAGAAGAACTTTACCCAACACAAGTGTAGAAGTAGACATTTGACTTTACCTACAACCTGTTAACAACAAAGCTTTCATTGCCTCTGTTGTTGATGTCATGTAGGACTAATCATACTTCACATCAGCCATGCACACGTCAGAGGATCTCCAGGCTTTCAGTAATAAAGCCAAGCAGATGATGTGAACATAGCAATAGTAAAACATGCATCATAATCAGCTGTATGTGTCGACTATGTGGCACCTCAGTCTTGTTGGCATGAAGAAAAGTTGTGTAACATGTAGCATAAGGGCTGCAAAGACATCATGTAGACAGCAGTCGTCTGTTAGTCGTAACGTATCTCCTGTTAAAGAGTTAAATGTGCGTTCTCCATCTCTGTCCTCTCACAGCTCGCCGTACACCAACTCCAGCTGTGGTAACCATGGCTGTGCCCATCAACACGCTGAAGCTGAGACGCCACCCGTCACTATGGCGACTCCAATAGGGTTACCTGTCAGCTGTGGACGCATGAAAGGAAAACAGCAGAAACACAGACATGTTTACTGGAACATTTCCTATTGACAGCTTCATGGAAAAGTGGGTTTAAACACTTTTCTATGTTTTATTTTGTTTATTTATGGATTTATTGTGAAAGGAATTTCAAAGGTTTAATTTGACCTTTCCCCTGTTTTTCATACAGACTGGAGACGAATGGATGGTGCTTTCTTTGTTTGTCTAAAGATAATGAATAAAACTCTACACACATCTTAAACCACCCTCCTTTCTATATATTTTGTTATATAAATGGAAAGTATATAAGACACAAACTGAGCTTATATGATACTAAGGACCCTGGAGGTCAGTCCACCTTTATAATTCAGCACAGCCTGGAGTCTCTTAGTCAAGCTTGTTTGTGTTTTCTGTGAGGAAGTTTTCAGCAGCAGCTCTTTTCTTGGATGTTGGTTCCCTTTGTTTCCATCCTCTGTTAAGATGTTTCAGTAATGTTGAGGTCTGGGGAGGCCAATCCATGGCTGACGTCCTGTGATGCTGCATTAGCAGTTTGTTCATAGTGAAAAATGAAGCCACTGCCAATCAGACATTTGCACAGTGGATCAACTTCTGATGGTACTGTCCTGAATTCCACACCTATAATATGTTTGCACATACTGATGAATATGTGCAGCTGATTTTCAGTCCAGTTCCTGTGTGACAGACGCCAGTCTTTCTGCCTGTGTCCTTCCTTAACAATAGAGCCATCCTTCCACTGAGACGGTTTCTGATGAGGCTTCACTGAGCAGTAGATGGATCCCTCAGCTCATCTAATCGTCCTATTTCTAACACATGACTGTCAGAAACTGTTAATCTGCTGCAGCTCTTTAACTCCTCCACTTCTTTTTTTGTAATCTCTTAGTTTCCTCATCTTTTAAGGTGGCACTGCACACCAGATCCAAAGTCAACATGCTGTTATATGATGGAGTTGAACCTGTAATGGAGTTTGATTTAAACTGTTGAAATCTCCCAATTCTTTGAATCTTTGGGCTGAAGGAGGGACAATACTCGGTGTATAAATGCTCAATCAACAATCATTTATTTCCATACAATTCAACAGTCAGAGCATTACAACGTCCGGACGGGAGAGATGCTACCAGAGGGTCAGGCACATGTCTCAAAATGGTGACGGGTTGCTCAGCTTTTTATAGTCTCTAGTGGCCCCCAGCTGGTCGTAAAAGCCAAAACATCACATTTTTTCTCTGTTACAGCGCCTAAGTTATGACCTCGGCAGTTGTTTCTCTGCTTTCTGTAAGGTGGGGGTGTGGAATGTGGTCTATCTATCTCCCCTGTCTTTAGACACAGAGTCTCCTGCTTACAACCTTCTCTTCATGATTCAACAATTAAGCATGTCAAGAAAACAGTGTAACACATTCCCAGCAGATCAAGGATACAGAGTGATGCACATTTATCTAATGAACTAATATGTGAATATGTTCTGTTAACTCAAAAGTATAATGAGAACTAAACTACATACAGCTCACACACTCTATATTAAAGGGTATAATATGATCTACAGCAGTATTCTAATTCAACTACTTTGATTACATATATAAGGTAACATATAATAACAGAATAATCTAATAAAACCAATCAGCAATTCAGTGAATGATGATGAGCAAAGATGGTGGAGGTGGTGGATGAAGACCCGGACAGCTGTGGTTGGCTCCTCGTATAGAGCAGAGTGAGGTTGTGTTTGCACATTATTATAAAACCATGTTCACCATATATTTTAGCTGCAGACAATAACATGATTTCTTTGCTGTGGTGATTTTATTCCACTTTGGTAAAATGGAAAACCATCATTTCTTGCTGTAATTCACACATTATTCCAAGAGCCTCAACACGAGCCTTGTAGTCCGACCATATATAGACAAATCAATAGTTGTGTTTGTAACAGCTCATGAACATGAATCGTTCCACATTACTTTAAAATCATTGTAAACTAAACTGGAATAAATGAGTGTTTATATATAGTTTTGTCTCAGCTGTTCATACACAGTGTTTCAGTTCTTATCAGAGTCCCACCGTCTCACTGTGGTGAACCTTTAGCTCTGTTGGAAGCGTGTTGTTAGACCAGGTTTCCCTCATTTAAAAATAATCTCTCATTAGAAATGGACATGATGTCTAAGACATAGAAATGCTTATTATGGGTTCACTTGATGTCACTGAAAAGATGCACATGGGTAACATGCAGGCCGTCCAGCTCCGAGGTTTATCTCCTCACCTCGAGTCTGCGACACTCTCTCCGTGTCCTCTCAGATAAGGGCGCGCACATTTCTGCACCATCTTCTAAATTACAAAGAGCGATTCACAAAACAGAAGCTCACAAAACACTCATCACAAACCAAAAATGGCTCCACTGAGCGTCAAACTGTCACCAGAATTTACTGATAATCTAAAGACTCACAGAACTCATTTTGTCTCATTGTGTCTTAGTTTGAGACATAAGTGCATGATCATAATACTGTGTAGTTAGATGAGACAGAGCTGATGCTTGCTCTTAATTATCCTCTTCATGTTTCCCGAGCCTCAGCAGTGGAAGCTACCATGGATAGAAAGACTATGACTCATCTTAAATCTCAAATCTTTGTCTCCAAAGAGCTGCTGATGTGTCCGATATGATCCACAAGCTTAAACTAGGATTATAAGTGTGTGCAGTGATGTGTGTGAAACCTCTGAGGACTCACACGTGTGTGCTTCAGCCCACACACACATATGAAGCACTGCGACCTCACACAGAAGTGTTTCACACATCCAGCCTGAATCCTGATCATTTCTACAGTTTATTAAGTTCAGCTTCACCTGAACATCAGTGATGAAGCTGCTCTGACTCCATCACAGCTCACAGCTGTTGGAATGAGTCAAACAATGAAGAAGGTTCAGAAACAGCTGATGATTTTACAGAAACATGATGCAAACATGAAAATGGACACATGATTTTTTATTAACAGACACTGTTTATGTTTCACTGTGCATGACGTCATCAACACTGACACCAGGGGGCGCTCATCACCAGCCTGAGGAAGTGTGATAAGGGAGGGAGACGCAGTGTTGTGTGTACTGCAGTCGGACAGAAGGAAAAACTTCCTCCTGAAAACATTTTCATCCTTCCCAAAAGTGTTTGAGTCAAATGTTACAAATATATAAATACAATAAAACACAGGGTCTTACATAAAATTAGTGATGCAGTTGTGCACTGAGCACCTTTCCAATGTTCCTTCCTCAGATGAGTCCAGCTGCTGAACACATTAACATCTGTATGTAAATGTAGCCGAGAACCAACCTGAGCACTGCTGGGAAAATACAAAGGCAACCATCAAAGTGCTGTATTATCTTATTTATTCTGAATGTTGACTTAGATCCACACCACGATTTATGAAACTATAGAACTAAAATAACAACAATCGTCTGCTTCTTTAAAATTTCTTTCATTACATCAAACCAGTGAAAACTGAAAAAAACAAAGAGCTGTTAGCATGTTCAGACCAACTTTGAGACAGAGACTGTAAAGTTCTGCACTTTAAATCCTGCCTGTGTTCCTGCAAATGATTCACACTGAAAGTATCTTAGTTTAGTATTGAGTGAGCCACAAAGCAGCCTGATAGCTTTAAAACAGGAAAAGTAAATGAAATTGACAGTTTCAGTGTAGCTGGATCTATTATTGGGGGGTCATGACCCCCGTAACCCCGCCTGGTCCTGAGGTCAAATCCACCATCTTTGTTTCAGAGCTTCATGTTCTCCCGTGTTTGTGTGCGTCCTCTCCGGTACTCCGGCTTCCTCCCACAGTCCAAACACATGCAGTTAGTGGGGTCAGGTTAGCTGTGAGTGGTTGTGTCTCTGTGTTATTCCACCTTAATCAATGACTTCCTGTTAGCATGAAGTGCTTCTGTAGGACTGATGTCATTTTCATGGTTGGATCATTTAAATGAAGCTGGACTCAGATGCAGTAAATAAGCTGATTGATCATTAATGAATAAAGCTGGTCAAACACATCACGTGGACACATGTGATTGTGTGTTGTAGTATTGATCCCAATGCTGGTATCAGTCCTGGATCAATAACACTGGATGGATGCGTTCAGCATGGAGCCCTGAGCTGTGTTACAGACAAACATGGAAACTGACAGGTCTGTGTCATTCACAGTCTGTAACACTTCTAAACAACAGAGGCTGACCCAAGTGCCTCAGAGCCAGGCACGCTCACATCACAGCTCTCTAAATAAGCCAGTTTCAAAATAAGAGCTGAAAGCTGTGTTTGCTTGTGTTAGCTTATTATTGTGGAGACTAACATTCAGTGATCATGTGTTCAGACTCATAATGATTACTCTCAGAAATCCTGATCTTTGTATTTACTGTGTGTTGGATCAATAACTGAGATTCATGGTATCACACAGCTGTGCTGCTGCTGATGTCAGCACATCTGGAACAATACGAGGTATCTGCTACCAGACTGAGCAGGACGTGAGACCTGTGGACTGTTTAAAGCTGTCCCTCCACAGCTCACTCAGACCTGATCCACACCTCAGTGATATTCTCTGACTTCCTCAGTAGAGACAGAAACCATTCAGATCTGGGACCATCAGCTGACTGATGATGTCACACAGACTGTGTTTTTCAGGAACAGTGATTCTGATGTGAGCCTGCTAGCTGACAGCAGACCTGATGAAAGCACATGTTCACATCTGTGAGGACAGACTGGACTCTTTGACTGCACCTTGGTTCTCCTCAGAG
This sequence comes from Aulonocara sp. 'chitande type north' Nkhata Bay, assembly GCF_057382095.1. NCBI lineage: Eukaryota > Metazoa > Chordata > Actinopteri > Cichliformes > Cichlidae > Aulonocara > Aulonocara sp. 'chitande type north' Nkhata Bay. The sequence goes on from NC_141346.1 coordinate 75,554,360, forward strand.
GTCTGTACAGGAGCATGTCCACCCCCACTGAAGATCTCAGTCACTGTGAAAGATAGAAAGCTGCTTGTGTGGCCTCTGCCTCACATGTAGATACAGCTACAGGTTTCTCTGTCAGTCAGACTGAAACAGTGTCCTGATGCTGCATCATTCAGCTCTGTGCCCCAGTCAGCATCACTGGGAGCTACCAGTGTTTCTGCCCTTTTCCTGTAACACTACACTCAGCACAGGCTCAGCTGGTATCCAGTGTTGGACTTTGGCTTCAGCTGCTGTGATAGATCCTCTAACATAGATCAGCTCTGCTACATGTTGTTAGATAAGTGCAGCTGCTGTCATGTCCTGATGTTTCTCTGGCTCAGCAGCTTCTCCATCAGAGGTTCACATGGAGCTGATCCAGTATCTCCAGTAACTGTGTTCTGTGCCTCACTGGTTCATCCTTCTGTCTGTGTGACGTCAGTCAGATGTTGAAGTTAAACTCTGTAATCTTCACTGTGTCACAGAGTTCAGTGAGTCCCGTTATTCACAGTATCAATCAGATCATCAGAGAACAGCTGATCAGCAATCAGTGGTGCCAACAGCGCCTCCTGTGGTGAGAGGATGCAATAATGCAATGTAGCATTTTTCCACTCAACACTTGCAGTCATGGAAACTGTCTGTTGGATCTGTGTGACGTTGCTTTCTTGGTTAGAGTTCCTCACAAATGTCCAGATGATTCTTCTAATGAGGCGTCGACCATGTTTGCAGCTCTTTGGAAGAAAACGTCGCCCTTTGCCATCCTTACTTTTCTTTGACTTCTTCAAATGCAGCTGAACTCCAGCTGGTATTTTCTTGGACTTTGCAGCTGTTTCTGGTCATCAGTTCATTCCTGCAAACCTCTGAAGCTGAACAACAATGATGCTGCATTGCTGGCTGATCCCAAAAGGTTGATTCTGTTCATCTGGACGTTTTCAGAAACGTTTGCTCACTGATCAGGTGACTTCTTCAGTCTCAGCTGACTGCAGCTTTACAAGCTTACAAACAGCACATTTGCACAATGACTGAAAGCAGCAGCACCTGATATATATGATACTAATATAATACATATACATATATAATCCATACTAATGATGAAGGAACTGAGCTCACAGTCCATTGTTCATTCAGTGAACTACTCAGTTTATTTTGGGCCTCAGAAATGCTCACTCTGTTTGTACATCACTGTCAGCAATAGACTCATTCTGCTGTGTGGACAGGAACACATGTGACATCACTTCCTGTTTGTTTGTGACTGAAGAAGTTTACAAGGAATCATTTAGAAGAGTTTCAAACATCAACTGATTGAATCCATGAATCTGAAAACGTGTTTGTGAGTGAAAGAGACAGACATGTACAGACTGAACTATCTGTTCAACAGTCAGAGTGTTTCTGTAACAGGAGACACTCTTTACACTCCACTCAGCACAGGGACACTGAGGCACCAGGAGACCAGACATAAAACCCAGGATAAAGAGTTTGAGTGAATGTGGTGTTGAAGGTGTGGAGGTGGATCAGAGTGTCAGAGGAGACTCTGTAGAAGGATAGAGTGCCAGCAGGACAGTCCACATACACTGCTGCTCTGTTAGAGACAGAGGAGGAGGAGGAGGAGGAGATGGATGTTTGTATCTTATTGTGCCAGACATGACGAGGACCATTATAATCACAGTACAGACTCCAGGACTGATCATTGTATCCAAACACACAGTCTCTGCCTCCTTTCCTTCTGATGCTTCTGTAACTCACTGATATAGAAACGTCTCCTCTCCACTCGACCTCCCAGTAACAGCGACCAGTCAGACCATTTCTACACAGCAGCTGAGGCCAACCATCAAATCTGTCTGGATGATCAGGATATGACTGAACCTCCTCCACACGTGTCACCTTCCTGTTGTTGTCAGACAGTTGGAGCTCTGTGTTCACTGTGTTTGTGTCGATTGTGAGTTGACAGGAATCTGATGGAGAGAACAAACACAATCCAGCTGCAGTTATTGATCCATCATCTGTTCATTGATTGACACTTTGATGATGACTCCTGACATGATGAAGATGGTTGAATGTGTGCTGCTTTGTTTTCATGAATCCCATTAAAAACACACTTACACTTCCTCAGACCTGGTCTCAACCATCGGACTCCAGCAGGCTCCACCCTGAAAGGAGGAGGGGGGTCAGAGCAGCACAGTCAGCATGCACACATGGACATTACATGGCTCTCACACACACACTGTTACACACTGAGCTCAAAGCTCGGCTCCACTGTTTTATTCAAAGAAATCTACATTTATTTATCAGCACATTTAAAAACAGCTTGAGCCAAAGTGCTGCACAGAGTAGAGAGAAAATAGGAAACATACACAGTAATGACTATAAAGACTGGTCAGGATTGAAAGCTACAGAGTACAAATGTGTTTCCAACCGGCTTTTAAAAATGTCCAGTGTTGGTGACGACCTGATGTGAAGGGCGACTGTTCCAGAGTTTGGCTGCAGCCATCGATAAAGCTCACCTCTGTTTTTACGTCTAGTTCTGGTCAGAAGCTGCTTATCTGCAGACCTGAGGGCTCCACTTGGATTCTTTTGTTAAAGAGAGATAAGATGGAGCCAATCCATTCACAGATTTAAAGACAACCAGATCTGGAAGTGGATTCTACCACGTACTGGTAACCAGTGGAAAAAGCTGGTGATGGGTCGTCTAGCACAGACCCACCGCTGGAACCAGACAATTGATGAGGGAGAGAACTGTGACAGCGCCGTTCCTTCACTTGACCTCAGTCGCTCTCGTCTGCTCCCTCGTAACACTGCTCTTTATTGAGCTTACATGAATATGCACAAGTTCATTATGACGTCTTACACAGGTATGAACAAAGAGTACCAGTCTGTGCATAGTGTGTGTGTGTGTGTGCGTGTGTGTGTCTGTGCGTGTGTGTGTGTGTGTGTGTGTGTCTGTGTGTGTGTGTGTGTGTCTGTGTGTCTGTGTGTGTGTTCCAGATGTGACCCTGTGACCCCAAAGCTGGTGCTAAGAGTCCAGCGGTCCCCCTAACAAAGGGCTCTTATACTTAACCAGACACAGAGCAGGTGTCCTCCTACACCAGGGGTCTCAAACTCGCGGCCCGCGGGCCAATTGTGGCCCGCAGGACGATAGTTTTTGGCCCCACCTTAATATGAAAATGTAATGTTAGTTTGATAATGTATGACACTTTACACTCACATAGACACGTGGGAACGTGCACATGTAGGCATTCACGTGCTCGTGCACATAGACACAGACAGAGTTTGCAGCACACCGTAGGGGGTTTTATAATGGGGTCACTTCTATAAAGCTGGCTGTAACTAACAAAGGGGTGAAGATTTTTGCAGAGGGACACCGGCCTCATCTTCCCTTCTAGAAGTGCATGCTTAAATGAAGATGAATAAAGATGAATAAAGATTTTGTAAAAATGACTACTGAGTCCGGTGCCATCTCTGGATGCTCGAGGAATAAAAAGAACCGGGGTAAAACTGATTTCGTAACAACTGCTACCGGCTTTTTATCTGCCGATCGCCGTGCTACGGTTGCAAGAAAAAGAAGCAGAAATGACGTTCTCTACGCGTTGAGACGTTCCCCGTCCGTCGGCTAAACGCTTGATTGAAACTTCAATGCGACAGTGACACCAAGTAGAATTATAAATGTCACATAGCCCCAAACATGTCTTTTTCAAAGCCTGCGGTGAAGAGAAAGGTTGGTGATGAGCACCGACAATTTCAGGAAAAGTGGGAAATGCAATATTTCTTTGTTGAGCACAGGGGCACCCCGACCTGTCTTATTTGCACAGAGAAAGTTGCGCTGCACAAGGAATACAATTTGAAACGTCATTACACAACTAGACATGCTGAGCTGGATGCAAAATACCAGGGAGACGAGAGAGCGAACCGGGTTGCCAGTCTTAAAACAGATCTACTGAGGCAGCAAGATTTCTCCAAGAAAGCAACCAAAGAGAATAATGCAGCAGTCGGAGCCACGTGGTTAGTGAGATGATTGCTAAAGCAGGGAAGCCATTCACAGAAGGTGCATTTGTCTAAAAGTGCATATTGCAGGCTGCAAATATAGTCTGTCCGGGAAAGAAAGGTCAGTTTAGCAACATCAGCCTTTCTGCCAACACCGCAGCAGATCGCATTTCTGACCTGTCAAGTGACATTTATGACCAACTGTGTGAGAAAGCCAAATGTTTCAGTGTATACTCAGTCGCTCTTGATGAGACCACAGACATCACCGACACTGCCCAGCTCCCAATGTATGTCCGTGGTGTTGATGACAGTTTTGAAGTGATGGAGGAGCTGCTCACAGTAATTCCAATGCATGGCCAGACCACCGCTCAGCAGATATTTACAAGCTGTGTGATGCCATTGAGAATGTTGGTTTGCCATGGAAGAGGTTTGTTGGAATAACAACAGATGGAGCGCCATCAATGACAGGGAGGAAACATGGACTGGTGGCACAAAACAAACTGGAAGAGGAAGGCGTGGAGGAGGCCATTGCTCTGCACTGCATCATCCATCAGCAGGTCCTTTGCAGCAAATGCCTGAAGTTTGACAATGTGATGTCTATTGTTGTGAAATGCATCAACCAAATCAGATCCAGGGGCTTAAAGCACCGAAGGTTCTGTGCTTTTTTAGAGGAAATGGAGTCAGAATATGGGGATGTGCTCGACTTCACTGAGGTACGTTGGCTCAGCAGGGGAAATGTATTAAAGAGACTTTTTGAGTTGAGAGCAGAAGTGAAGCCTTCATGGAGAAGGATGGAGTTAGTGTTCCTGTGCTAACTGATCCCAAATGGCTCATGGACTCAGCTTTTCTTGTTGATATGACACATGAGCTTAATGTACTGAACAAGACGTTACAAGGCCAGGGGCAACTTGTCAGTGCTGCCTATGACAACGTGAGAGCATTCTCCACAAAACTGGCGCTCTGGAAAGCTCAGCTCTCTCAGACAAACCTTTGCCATTTCCCAGCATGCAAGGCACTCGTGGATGCAGGCACACCATTCAGTGCTGACAAGTATGTTGATGTCATTTTGAGGCTACAGGAGGAATTTGATCACAGATTTGCTGACTTCAAGACACACAGAGCCACCTTTCACATTTTTGCGGACCCCTTCTCCTTTGATGTGCAAGATGCCCCTTCTGTGCTTCAAATGGAGCTCATTGAGCTGCAGTGCAACTCTGAACTCAAAGCAAAGTTCAGGGAGGTGAGTGGAAAAGCAGAGAAGCTTGGACAATTTTTGAGAGACTTGAGCCCTAGTTTCCCTCGGCTTTCCCGAATGTTCAAGTGGACCATGTGCCTTTTTGGTAGCACATACTTGTGCCAAAAGCTCTTCTCCACTTTGAACTTCAATAAGTCCAAGTACAGGTCCAGACTTACGGATGATCAGCTTCAAGACATACTGAGGGTCGCAACTGCTTCCTCCCTCAGGCCAAATCTGGCTCGGCTATGCGAGAGGAAACGCTGCCAGGTCTCTAGCAGCAAGGAGTAGGCAAGAGAAGCCATGTTCAGAAGAACAGTTCATTTTCTCCAGTGTTCCATTCATGTTCAGAAGAAGGTTATAGAACTGTTAATACAGACATTTCAATCTAAACACAGCAGATATAGAAGACTGAAAGAAACACACAAGTTCACTGACTAAAAATATCTTATTATTGTTTTATTTATGTATTACAGATTGATTTATTTTCTTATTAATTCTTAATTTGTTTATTCATTTTTCATATTTTGTGTTAAAAAATAAAAATAAAGAGATTTGAGAAGATTGGAATTTTTTAACCATGCCTTTCTTGTGGAAAGCCTAATGCGGCCCAGCCTCACCCAGACTCTGCCTGCAGCGGCCCCCAGCTAAATTGAGTTTGAGACCCCTGTCCTACACCATAAATCAGTAAGAGAGGGTACGACCTCTCTCATGGCCCCAAGTGGTGTGTGCATGCCAGAGCACTCTGGAAGGCACACAGAGTCTTTACAGACTACTCAGGATCAAACCTCTATCATCATGCAATCGATTATACAACTCTAAGCATATATGAGTAAATATTTCTAAGCATAAATGACAATCAACAATATAAACCTTACAGCTGGTTTTAATAACAGAATTCATTTGTTTCTCAAATGAGAAAGAGCTATCGAGAAACACTCCTAAATCTTTAGTTCTGAACTTTTCCAGTGGGCCAAGGTCAACATTATCTGCTAATGCTAAATAGGCTGCCGTTATTAACTAATGCTAATTTGATGTGAATTAGCATTATGCACTAATGCTAACACTTTTTAACAATGTGAGTAGCTAATGCTAACACTATTTCCCTTAACTTTATAACATTGTGAACGGCTAATGCTAACACTCTTTTTCCTAGCATTACAACATCTGAGCTGCTAATGCTAAGTAGGCCGCCATTAGCACCTACGTCTATCCATCCATCCATCCATCCATTCGCTTCCGCTTATCCTTTTCAGGGTCACGGGGGGCGCTGGAGCCTATCCCAGCTGTCATAGGGCGAAAGGCGGGGTACACCCTGGACAGGTCGCCAGTCTGTCGCAGGGCTAACACACAGGGGCAGACAACCATTCACACTCACATTCACTCGCACATTCACACCTAGTGGCAATTTGGATTATCCAATTAACCTATCCCCACAAGCTGCATGTCTTTGGACGGTGGGAGGAAGCCGGAGTACCCGGAGGGAACCCACGCAAACACGGGGAGAACATGCAAACTCCACACAGAAAGACCCCGGCCTGATGGTGGAATTGAACTCAGGACCTTCTTGCTGTGCGGCAACAGTGCTAACCATCGTGCCACCGTGCTGCCCACCTACGTCTAATTTAAGGCAAATACGCATTAGAACCTAATGCTCATATCGTTTTCCTTTGCTTTATAGCAATGTGAGCAGCTACTGCTAAATACCATTAGCTAATAACAGCAGTCTAATTTAATGCAAGTTAGCATCATTTGCATTATAACGATGTGAGGAGTTAATGCTAAGTATGCTGCCATTAGTGGCTAATTCTAATTAGGGGTGAATAATTATTACAAGCTAATGCTAATATCGTTTTCTCTTCCCTTTTAACAATGTGAGCAGCTAGTGCTAGGTAGGCTGAAGCTAGCAGCTAATGCTAAAGCTAAAGATAATTTGATGTGAATTAGCATTGCATTAGGGAGGAGTTAATGCTAAGTAGACTGCCATTAGCAGGTAATGCTAATTTAAGGTTAATAGGAATTGGCATCTAATGCTAATACCATATTTTCTTGCTTTAACCCTTTAAAACTGGTCAGAGTGGGCACACTCCGTTTTGCGCAACTATTTTTAAATCCCGGTAGCACTGTAATCACGTGAGCTAGCGCAATAATTTTTTTTGCATATGAAACCTGAGGAGTTGTATTTACATCTTATGCCATCAGCTTGTCCTAGGTTACAGTTTCCTTCCACATATGCTTAGGACTCATATTGCACTGCTGGAAATAGTTTATTTTGATGCATATGCTGTTATTTTGCAAATTTGCAGTATAATATTTATTTTCGTTTTTCCTGCAGTATATAAAAATTGGTGTATTTCAAAAATAAAACTATGAAGGCACTCAAAATAAATTTCCTGAGGTGGGAAACTATTTTGTGCAACTTTTTTGTATTTACAGTTTTGAGGGATAAGCCTCTTAAATTTCTCTAACTAGAAATATATGTTAAAAAAACAAAAACGATTTTCAATTTTTTTGTAGTTTATTGCACTTTTTTGCAATTTATGTAATTACTATGCACTTAATACATACATATTATTAAAATTTAGGCTGTAATGGTTGTATTGATGTATAGCAACTTGAAATGCTCCCAAAAATGGCTCCACAGCATGTAAAAATATAATATAAGCTCTGGCGGACTTGGTTCTATGGTAGGTCTTAAAGGGTTAAATCAATATCAGTAGCTAATCCGATTGCTCAGTCTGACGTCAGGTGAAGTCATTTTTATGCATTTAAGAGCTGTGTTGAATTCAACATTACAAACTGAACATTAGAACTATCCTCTTCTCCAGGATTTTCCTGATTTAACATTTCAATATGACATTTCCAGCGCTTTGTTTTCTCTGCTCACAGACAAAACAGATACACGCATGTATATACAGCCCACGTCCAGCTCTGCATGCACTCCTGCTCCATTTCTATAGAGAATAAACAACGTAACACAATCATTCTCCATTGTTTTCAACTCAACCAGCTGCATTTAATGAAGGAGTTTGAATTTACTTTACAACAGCTGCTGTTGTTTCCTGTCTGCATTCATGTTCTTAACTGTACTCCACACATTCTGAACTGGTGTACCGTAATTGTCGGGCTATAAGCCGCTACTTTTTGCACAAGCTTTGAGCCCTGTGGCTTTTAGTCAGGTGCGGCTTTTCTATGGATTGTCCATGAGCGGATTTGTTTTGTTTGTTCCGCTGTTGTACGGCACTACGTTGCCTGGCGGAAGGATCGGGGTTCAAGAGTGGTATGTTGGTCACATGTCCATCCGTCAGGCAACGTAGTGCAGTACGAGGTAGCGCGAAAAACAAACTTCAAAGTAGCGCTACCCGTTCAGCTGGAGGCCTGGATGATGAGCGGCGATAAACTTCAAAAAGCAAGTTATGCCCAACTCCACCATTGGATTCTGACAGCGTGGAAAAGTGTGAAAACATCCACGATCACCAACAGATTTCGAAGGGCTGAATGCTGCATGATGGAGAGGAGGACACCGCCACGGCCCTTCTGAGGGTGTTCGACTCTGACACTGACAACGAGGATTTCTTTGGTTTTGAAAGTGACAACGAAGGAAAGAAGCTGAGAGTGGATGACGAAGCCACCCTGAGCCTGTTTGTTTCCGACACTGGAGAAGAGGACTTTGGTGGTTTTAGTGCGCAGGAAGATGGTGGTGAATGACTGACTTTTCTTCTTGTTAAAGCCGTGTCACTGCACCTGAGCCTAAAAGGTAGTCCGAATCAATTGTTCTGGTGTGCTGTAGGTTACTGTTATGTACTACATTTGTTACTCATTTATGAAGCACAGTACATGTTTCCTACTTGTAATTACCGCTACTTGTACATATACCTAAAAAGTTATGCAAATATGTACCATAACTTGTTTTTCAAAATATTAATAAAAGGGGTGTGTCTCCAAACAGCCATCTCTTTCCTGACAATTCGCTTTGTGCATATTCTCTTACATATGATAAGTCAACATTGAAACACCTGCGGCTTTTAGTCAGGTGCAGCTAATGTATGTACAAAACAGGATTTTCCCCTGATTTTAGCTTGTGCGGCTAATATTCAGGTGCGCTCTGTAGTCTGGGAAATACGGTAGTTCTTCCTAAAGTACTGCAGTATTCCTGCCAGTACATCCTTTTAGTTTTCCTAACTGTTTCCTCTGATGCTCGTTGCTATTCTTTCCTCAATGCAAATTCATGCTAAGCTCCTTCATATCCATCCCTGTTTCTAAACCTGTAATAATTGCTTTAATGTGTCTTTGGCCTAATTATGAGTCTGTCCATATGTTTGTAGTTCCCCACTTGCTTTGGTTTCTTAGCTCTGATTCTCTCAAATTTATCCTTGAAATCATTTACTGGCATCTCTCCCTCTCACTCCCACTATCCCCAGAACACCAGAGTATTCATCTCCTGGTTTATCCTATGGCCTCTTTGCATTTTCTCCAATCATCCCTGTTTCTAGAGTCTCGCCCCATCTGCAGGCAGTCCAAGAGAAACTGCCTCTGCCATTTTCTTCTTCTTAATCTTTGATTTTTCTCTTCACTTTCTCCATTGGGTCTTCTTAGATGCACTTTCCAGAAAGCAGCAACATTTTTTGTGCCCCATTTTTCAAATTGTGCATCTTACTTCAGCTTAATGTGTTTCCTGTTTTGTTTTTACACAGGTCATGTAAAAGAAATCCTACCAGAGACTCGACAAAGCTGAACTGAAAGACAGCACAGGCAATAAATCAGAGCAGCACAGAACTTAAGCTCATGGTCCATAGAAGCTGGGCTCTACAGGTGTACCAGGACAAGCTTAGTGTAAGTCCCTCGAAAAAGTTTCACTTGTGCTGTTTCGGTGTAAATTACTGGTTTGTTTGAACAATTTCATCAGCTGAACCATAAATACTCCAAAACAATTTCTTTGTGACTCAGTGTGATTTTTCATTTTGTAATATTAGCATGTCAAACTCTACATTCTCTACACAGATGAGAAATGAAGTGTATTTAATAATAAAAGTTATCTCTCAGAGACAAAGTTAGTGTCTCATTCAGGTCTGTATCTGAGTAGCCTCAGACACATGCAGTGCTCATATTTTCTGTTTTGTGTGTCACTCAGACCTCTTCCTGACAGGGGCAGCAATTTCATTTAAAGTCCCATTCACTGATACAGGCTGCTGGAGCTCCAACCAGGAGGGTACACACATGATCCAGGGAAAAAAATTATATATGGTCTCTTAGATAAATATTAAGAGGTCCTGTGTTTTACTAAAAAATCAAAGTAGTAAAACACAGGACCTTTGGGTTAGATATAAGGTGATTTGACAAATCATGTCTGTTGTAAATGAGTAAGCCATTTATCGACCTGACTCAGGTTTTAAATCATCATCAGAAAAGACTGAATCCTGACCTGAGAATCCCAAGTGTACACTTTGGACTCTCCACTGCAGAAAATAGAAGCTTCAGTCCTGAATCCTGCAGGTTGTTTTTACCCAGATCCAGCTCTGTCAGACGGGAGGACTGGGAGCTCAGGACTGAGGACAGAGCTTCACAGCTTCTGTCTGACAGGTTACAGCCACTCAGTCTGAAGAAAGGATGACAAGAAGACATGAAACACTTGTGTTAAAGTATATTCATGGTGCCATGAGGAGCTACTACATTTACAATATTTCAACACTGTTTCAGGACATGCTGGAATCCTTATTGCCTCATGTTACAAAAGACAAATGTGGCAGTTTACTGTGACTTGCATGAATTCATTAAAAAAACAAAACATAAACACTGTTAATTTTTTCCAAATGAAATTGATTAAATGATGTTAATTGATGAAAAAAAAATCGATATTGCTTGATCTGACCTCAGCGTTTCCAGTTTGCAGTATTGACTCTTCATCCCAGCAGACAGAAGCTTCACTCCTGAATCCTGCAGGTTGTTGTTACCCAGGTCCAGCTCTGTCAGATGGGAGGACTGGGAGCTCAGGACTGAGGACAGAGCTTCACAGCTTCTGTCTGACAGGTTACAGCCACTCAGTCTGAAATCAAGGTGGAAGGGAGACAAGATCAACCAAACAAATCAGAGCTTTATTGCTTTTTTATTGTTTTTAAGCAGAAATCAGTGAGGTGCTGGTAGATTCTGTTCTTTTGGTTTATTACCCAACAACACACACATACACTAATATTTGTGACTTTTGTAATAGTAGCATTTACAATGCAAAGCAACAGCGATCACAGATTGAAGGGGCCTGAATAAAACTACAATGCAGTGATTTTTAAGATGACCTGTTCTTCCAATTTCCAACAACAGATTTCTCCAACCTTACAGTTAAAAATAATTCTTTATCTCATACTGAATCTTGGTGCACCTCCCCCCAGTTTATTAAAATGAAGAGGTACTGAAGTTGCTGTAAGTGATGTGTGATGCCACTGATTTCCTTTCTGATCCAATACAAAGTAAAATTCAGGCTGGTATCTGCGATACTGATGAAAACTATTCCTTCAGAATCAATACAAGACATCATAAGAAAATATGATGTTTTGTATAACATAAAAAGCCTGAATTTTAAAATATTCAGTTAATAATCAAAAACAGATGTGACTGAAAATAATAAAACTGAGAAACATTTTATGGCCATTCGATCCTTTTACAACCACTGCAAGAGCTTGGTTGGCATAGCCGGCAATACGTTGGATAGTAATAAGTCCGGTGGGTGATGGGCTCCACCAGGGCTGCCCTTTGTCACCGATTCTGTTCATAAATTTTATGTTTAAAGGCTGTATCAAAAGTTCATTCAAGTTACAATATTGTGGTCAAAAGTTCTCCTTTTTTCTTTTATACTATACAACTACGCTGTCTCATGGTTTTAGGACATGGATCTGTCATGGAAGAAATCTATGACCACTTTTAATCAACATTTTAAAAATAAACATGATCACAGATTTACTCACAGAGCTTTGTTGGAGGCTTTGACCACTGGCAGGAGCCTCAGAAGAGCCTCCTCTGAAGCAGAGTATTTCTTCAGGTCAAACACATCCAGATCTTCTTCTGATGACAGTAAGATGAAGACCAGAGCTGACCACTGAGCAGGAGACAGTTCACCTGTGGAGAGACTTCCTGATCTCAGGGACTGTTGGATCTCCTCCACTAGAGAACGATCATTCAGTTCATTCAGACAGTGGATCAGATTGATGCTTTTCTCTGCAGACAGATTCTCACTGAGCTTCTTCTTGATGCACTGGACTGTTTCCTGATTGGTCTGTGAGCTACTTCCTGTCTGTGTCAGCAGACCTCGTAGGAGAGTCTGATTGGTCTGCAGTGAAAGACCCAGGAGGAAGCGGAGGAACAAGTCCAGGTGTCCATTTGGACTCTGTAAGGCCTTGTTCACAGCACCCTGGTGGAGAGATTGAAGTTTTAGTTTGTTAAATAATTTAGATTTCTTGGATGTTGTTTGTTGTTGTTCCAGCAGATTGAGTCCAGAGTTGATGAAGGTCAGATGGACATGAAGAGCAGCCAGAAACTCCTGAACACTCAGATGGATGAAGCAGAACACCTTGTTCTGGTACAGTCCGCTCTCCTCTTTAAAGATCTGTGTGAACACTCCTGAGTACACTGAGGCTGCTCTGATATCGATGCCACACTCTGTCAGGTCTGATTCATAGAAGATCAGGTTTCCTTTCTGCAGCTGATCAAAAGCCAGTTTTCCCAGAGACTTAATCATCTTCCTGTTCTTTTTATTCCAGTGTGGATCTGTCTCAGTTCCTCCATCATACTTGACCTTCTTCACTTTGGCCTGAACCACCAGGAAGTGGATGTACATCTCAGTCAGGGTCTTGGGCAGCTGTCCTCCCTCTCTGGTTTCCAGCACATCCTCCAGAACTGTAGCAGTGATCCAGCAGAAGACTGGGATGTGGCACATGATGTGGAGGCTTCGTGATGTCTTGATGTGGGAGATGATGCTGCTGGCCTGCTCCTCATCTCTGAATCTCTTCCTGAAGTACTCCTCCTTCTGTGGGTCAGTGAACCCTCTGACCTCTGTCACCATGCCGACACAGTCAGGAGGGATCTGATTGGCTGCTGCAGGTCGTGTGGTTATCCAGAGGCGAGCAGAGGGAAGCAGTTTCCCCCTGATGAGGTTTATCAGCAGCACATCCACTGAGGTGGACTTTCTAGGGTCAGTTAGGATTGTAGTTTTGTGGAAGTCCAGAGGAAGTCGACACTCATCCAGACCATCAAAGATGAACACAACCTGGAAGTCTTCAAAGCTGCAGATTCCTGCTTCTTTGGTTTCAGTAAAGAAGTGATGAACAAGTCCCACCAAGCTGAACTTTTCCTCTTTCAGCACATTCAGCTCTCTGAAAGTGAATGGAAATATGAACTGGATGTCCTGGTTGGCTTTGTCTTCAGCCCAGTCCAGGCTGTATTTCTGTGTTAAGACTGTTTTCCCAATGCCAGCCACTCCCTTTGTCAGCACTGTTCTGATTGGTTCATCTCTTCCAGGTGAGGCTTTAAAGATGTCTTCTTGTCTGATTGTTGTTTCTGGTCTGTCTGGTTTCCTGGATGCTGTTTCAATCTGTCTGACCTCATGTTCATCATTGACCTCTGCAGTCCCTCCCTCTGTGATGTAGAGCTCTGTGTAGATCTGATTCAGGAGGGTTGGCCTTCCTGCTTTAGCGATGCCCTCAAACACACACTGGAACTTCTTCTTCAGGGTGGATTTAAGGTTACGATGACAAACTGGAGCTTGAAGCTCTGAATGAGAAGAAAAATAAACACTCAATTCCAAAAAGAACTAATCTTTAAAACATGTTGCTCCATCTTCCATCTCTGGAAAATGTTCATTTATCCAGCAGCTTAAATCTTTAGATAAATCCTCTTACTGCTCTGCAGATGGTCAGCCAGCTCCTCCTGCTTCATTCTCATCAGGAAGTCCACTGTGATCTTCACAAACGCCTCTCTGCTGCTGCTCCTCTGACTCTCTAAGCATTCTGGGTAATCTGGACTCAGAACCTTCTGGATCTTCTTCAGCTCGTTCTTCACAAAAGTGATGATGTTGTCCTCCAGCAGCTGGAACAGAATATTTATGAATGAGCCAATCAGACTGAAATCATGGAGCCAAACATCAGATCCATGTTGGACACACTGACGATCCACTGGTCTACAAAGAGCAGCATGGAGATGACTGTGAACAGAACAGATGTAACAGTAGTTGTTGTACATGTACAGACCATAAATATGGAGTCCAGCTGTGTTTGATGCTGCTGGGCAGACTGACCACTGGGAACCTCTGAGCTCTGCTGGTCCACTCTGTGGAGGAACCATGAAGGATTAGATCAACACAGGATAAAGATCCAGGAGTTTCTGCTCAAATAACTTCATCTGAATCAAGTCTGTCAAGTTTTAAACTCTCAGATTGTGAACATATCAGTAATTTTCAGTCTGTTTTCATGGACGTCCTTTCAGTGGTGATGTCAGGGATGATTTTGAAGAAGCTCATCAAACTGAACCATCAGCAGATCACTGCTCCAAAACCAGAACATGATCCGAGTCTCCCTCCACCACCAGAACACCAGCTTTACTAACGTGGTAGATCAGTGTAGTACAGATCAATAACTGATGAGTCATTTGATCAAAATCACTGAGTGCTTCACGTCTGACCCTCTGATGCTTCTGTAGACATTTTGCATATTTAATGAATGTCTGACAGTTTTACATTCATTCTATGAACACAGTGGAAATGTTGTGTTATAGTCTCCATGTTGTTTCCAGCATCATAAATTCTTAAGTTCAGAAAATTAGATTCTTTCTTCACAGCTGAAAAACAACAACATTTATTCTCTATTGAAATCTGCATCGTCCACTCCAAAGGTCACAATCTGAAGGTAACATCTGGTTTTGTTCCCTGTGGTTAACTCTGAGCATCAGTATGGTGGGATTTATCCACTACATCCACACCACTGTGGTTCAGTGTTGTCCTGATGGAGTAACAGCAGCCAGTATGATCCAGGCTTTAGCTGCTGGGTCTCTGTGTGACCTCTCAGACTGTTTAACAGATCAGACACAAAGAGAATCAGAGCAGCTCTGTTCTTTAAAGACAAACATGAACCCACTCAGGTCACACTTTCCCCACAGATATGAGCATCACTGTCCTCAAACAGCAAATGACCAAGTCGAACATTTGGATCTTTTCTCTTTCATTGTTTTCTTTTTAATGAATCTTTGTAACAATCTGAGGATGTTTCAGGTCATATTTATCCAGGAAACACAAACATGTAAAGGAGTCATCACAGCTCTCTGACCTCGTTGCTCCAGGTTCACCACTGAAGTCTGGAATGCTACCTTTGGACCGGTCACTCCTCACAGACGGACAGCTGGACCCTGCAGACTGTGACCTCTGACCTCTGCAGACACAAACATGATTGAAGCAGCTGTGATCACACAGACTGCAGATAATGCAGCTGTTTCCTGTCAGTAACATCCTCTTAGATTAGAGTTCAGCTTTTTACAGGAAAACTGGACAAAACTGATTTTTGTTACAAACTCATTTTCATTTCCTCTCAGCTCACAAACACAGTCAGACAATCAACCAGAGTCAACACTGATTATAATGTCAGTGCAGAATTATTTCTGTTACTCAGTGAGTTCAGCTCTCTGACCTCGTTGCTCCAGGTTCACCACTGAACTCTGGATTTTGACCTTTGGACCGGTCACTCCTCACAGACGGACAGCTGGACCCTGCAGACTCTGCTCTGTCCTCCTCTTCCTCCATCATCATCTTCAGTCAGTCTGAGAGGTAAACCACAAACACTCAGTGAGTTCACATTAACAGGAGGAACTGAGTTACAGTCGCTGACCTCTGACCTGTCATGTGACCATGAAACCAGGTCAATATGTCTGTAGGTTCAGTCATCCAGGTCATGTGATCTAAGGAGCTTGGAGAGAAAAGAGACGTCTTTAAGTTTCTGGAAGACGTTTCATCTGAGAAGCTTCTTCAGCTCTAAAACCAAACGGTGGAGAGTCCCAGATATTTAAACCTGAGAGGGAAAGAAAGCATGTCGCTGACCCACCACTGATGTTATTTCAAGGAGGAAACTGAGAGCCTTTGCACCAGGAGCACAAACATCAGCTCCAGCAATGATCCACTGATGTGTTTTTATTCCATGTATGAATGTTGTTATTGACAGAGATGACGTTTGTGTGTCAGTGATGCAGTGACTGTTGTTGTTACCTGTACAGGCTGGTTAGACTCTATGAAACAGATCATACAGATCTCTGCATGTTAGAAGAGACTATTAAAGGTCATGAATGAGACAAAGGCAGGGAGGCGTCCTTTACAGCTAAACAGCAGAGTGAGAGAACAGCCAGCACCTCTACATTTATCACATTATACAGCACATGTATGATACTGACAGGGATGAGAAGAATTTAGTGATTCTGATCCCATCATTGATATTACTTATTGATTCTCAGTAGCTCTGCTCTGACAGTCACCACCATCACTGAGCAGCATATCAAAGACATTTGTGCACATTAACTGCATGTTGTGGCTCAAATGTTTGTGCATGTTGGAGGCATTTCCTCTTTGTTGTGATCAGTGTTGGTCATTACTCAAAACAGTCATTATTACACATATTACACAGAACACTTTGATTAAAAGTAATGGAGTACGTTACTTCATTACTCCTCATAACATTACTTTGATGTTAAAATGAACAAATGAGCATGTAACAACATAAAGCTGAGGTACAGCCCCACACACCAACACAGATCCTGATGAGGTCACGTGATGTTTCTCTGAGTGTTTATGAACACAAATCAAAGATGAAACAGCACAAAGACACTTCAAAGTGATTCTACTGTAGAAACATGAACAGGTAGAAACCTGCAGCCTGACTGCTCATCACTTTGTTACCTGTTCAAGTTCAGCAGCAGCAGCTCACTTTATCACGGTGCTGGTCTGGGGTCAGTGTTTACTCAGCTTTTAACCTCACTCTGGGTTCTTGGCTAGCTTAGCGTTAGCTTAGCGTTAGCATGCTGTGTGCTAGCTCAGCGTCAGAGCTCTGCAGGTGTCTCGTGTGTAAATATTAATCACAGTGACAGTAAAGGAGGTAAAGGGCTGTGACGTCATCACGTACGCTGCGTCCTCTGTGGGCTCTGAGTGAACTCAAAGTACAAACTACAAGTACACAAACACGAACGTAGCTCAGAGTGGCGGACACACTCGGCCTCGTTGGTCCAGCTGTGAGTCCGTTACCGTGAACTATGGAGCGGCAGATTTGTGCTGAACTAAGCTGCACACAGCTGATGTTAGCCAGGAAACATTACACACTGACTTTAATGGAGAGACCGGAAATACAAACACACACAGTTTGTTGTGTGAAGAAATCAAACACGAGCTGAACAAACAGTAAAGTTCCTAAAGACAAACTGTTAAAGGAGGAAACAAAGCAAACTTACAGTTTCTTCACACACCAACAACAAGCTCCACTCCACACCTGGACACTAAACACGGACACACAGGTGAGCTGCTTCCTGGAAGGAGGCGGGGCTCCACCTGAAACTCAGCACAGGTGGGAGGGGCTCAGCTCTGTGTGTGCTGATGTGTTAACTTTAAAAATATGCCGTCTGACTGCTCAGACTGAGTCAGAGTAAAGTTCACATGCTGACGTGTGGAGACATGAAACCTTGTTGTAGCTGCAGGTGTGAACACACTGATCCCAGATCAGCTCTGCTGTATTTGTAACATGAACATTTCTGCTGCAAAGCTTCAAATGTTCAGCATGTTTCTCTGTTTCCAGTCTATAGATCCAGTCACACTTTCTACCTTCACCTGTGCAGTAAAGACTGAGAGCAGAGCTGAAACCAAGCGTCCAATCAGTGAGCAGCATCAACACCTGAGCTTCATTCAGACTCTGTTATTGAAGATGTTGTTGGTACAAAGTTCATCTGCTGCTCACATGAATCCATGAAAGATTTATTTCACTGAATGTTTCTTCAAAGCTCATTTCAACCTGTTGAAGTCATGAATGAAAGTGCAGACTGAGAGTGGATCACATGATGTTTGAGGTGTGTCATGTGACATGTTCAGTATTGTCACACATGTCTAGATTGTCCCTGATATCAGAACTGCTCAAACACTGATGATTATATTTGAAGAATTATTCCTGATGGCAGCAAAGTAAATAAAAAGATAAAATAAGGATAAAAAATAACTTAAAAAATAAAACAAAAAGATAAATAACTGCAAATAAGTACAAATAAGTAACTGAAGACACGTGTGGTCTGCAGATGTCGATGTACATGGATGTACATGGAGTTTAATGTGCAAAATGAACTTAGTGTGCAAAGTGACCTGATGTGCAAACTGCAGTTTGAGGTCGGTCAGCTGTTCAGGAGTCTGATAGCAGTGGGGAAGATGGAGTTGTTGAGTCTGGATGTTCTACATTTCACACTTCTGAACCTTCGTCTCGAGGGCAGAGGTGTGTCTCTCCTCTGGACTCTGTGATGGTAGCTGCTCTGCAGAGAGGGCAGCGGGGTCCTGATGATCTTCTCCACAGTTGTTATCACTCTCTGCAGGCGTTTGCGGTTTGCAGTAGTGCTGCCGTACCATGCAGTGATGCAGCTGGTCAGGCTGCTCTCCACAGTGCAGCTGTAGAACCTGCTGAGGATCTTGGCCAACATACCAAATTTCCTCAGCCTCCTCAGGAAATACAGCAGCTGCTGAGCCTTCTTGACCAGCTGTGTGAGTTTGAGTCCCTCACTGACTCAAACTCCTTCAGTGACACTTGCAGCCTTGCAGATTAGTTTGCTGATCCTGATGCATCTCTGGAGCTGATGCTGTCCCACAGCAGACAACAACAACATAGATGCTCTCACTAGTCCACTTTACCCTCTAATCACATCTCTGACATCTGCAGGTTGCTCCATAGAGACTCTTGTGCAATGCCAGGTGTTTGTGTTTGTCTGTAGGTACACATTAGATATGACCATAGACGCACACACACAAGTGAACACAGCAGCACAGATGGTTTCCACCTGCTTCCCTCTTTCTTCACACAACTGTGAGGATGATGAAGAGGTTTCAGGACGAGGTGGTCAGCAAGCACAGGATAAAGCAGGGCCATGAAACTCTCTGGTGCAGCAGATGTTTAATCAGACTCAGCTTTAGGCTTCTTTTCCCACCTGGCAGCAAAGTAACAGCTTCACTAATGTGAACAGTCACAATGTTAAACGTTTCTATATCTTCATATATTTTTATCTGTTGATGCTGCAGAATAAAGTCTGTTAACAGAGTGCAGGATGTGTAGAGCAGGTCCAGCTCTCCCTTTACTGTGTCCACTTTCATCAGCCCCTGTGAAGTGACACAGAGTGCATGTGTGTCTGTCAGCTGTTGTTTGTTGTGAAGGATGGAACAAATGAACACACACTTTTAGAGAAATCTGAAAAAGCAACACGTGCTTGGGCTCCTTCTGTGCTCGTCTTCATTAATGCTGATCTTTCTTTCCTGTTTGTTCTTTGGCACAAGCTTCAGTCTTTTCTCCCAGGGCTCCTTCACACTTAGAAACACACCTACATTCATTTATACACAAACATCATGAAACAAAGGCTTTGTAAAAGAGGACATGAGATCCTCTCTGAACAGCACATTCATATCAAACACAGGACTGAACAGGATATACTGAGTCTGTGCTGTTTTCATTGTTACTTGCTGAGTATTTTTCCAGTGTTTGAAATGTGACTCAAGTCTGATTCTTCTACTGTGTGTGAACTCTAAGCAGCTGCATTAAACAGCTGCTTTTCAAACCAGGCTCAATCCTATGACTCTGTGAATGTAAACTTTTGTCACCTGCATGAATAACAATCCTTGATCTAGTCAGGACTGCAGTGCTCCTGTGATCCCAGCTTATAGATGGAGGCTAGCATGAGAGGCTCAGCAGCTAAAGCAGCACACCTGGGTCTCCCAGCCTATTAAAAGCAGCCCTTTGCTTCACCTGCTTCACTAAACATTATTATTATTATTTAAGCAGAGTGGTGTGATTCATGTAGGCATTGCTGTGTGACAGGAGGACTTTTCTTGAAACAGCTCGTGTGACGTGAGCTGACGTAAAAACAGTGATGTTAGCTTGATTCTCTTGGCTAAAACTATTTTAAAAAGAGGGTCAATCATGCAAATCTGCCAATAGAAGCCAAAGTTACAGCCCCTCAGAGTTTAAAGAGAAAAGGCCCGTTTCCAACACTCGGTTGTGCAAAGGGAAACAGGCCCACAGTGCCTGAGTGTGTGGGTAATTCTTCAAATAATATTCAAAAGCAAACATTTTTAAGCATGTAAATAAAATTCAATCATTTCTGCTCTTCAATACCTAAGAAATGAAAACTGGCAGATGGTCCCAAAATGTGAAACGCCTGGCTATCTGTGCATTTAGTGCTGCAAGTTTTCACTGTTTACCTTCAGAAGCATAAATCTCTGCACAGATAATGTTCATATGTGGATTCCTGGTTTCTGCAGTTAATTGTGACCCAAAGCGTATTTTTAAAGTGGTTCCAGGCAATAAAGTCTAAAAATAAATACATCTACTTCCTTTTTCTGTGTTCCAGCCTCAGTGACTCTGACACAGTGCTGTAATATTTACACCTCTGATGAAAACAGAGTTTGTAGTTGCAGAGAAATACTCGACTCATTTTGGGCATTTACGAGCAGGAACCTCAGAAAGCCCCTCGCTGCTTCACTGGTTAAGAAGCAAAGCAAACATTAGTTCACAGTGATGTTAATTAAGGCCCAAAGTTTAGGAACGAACGTCAGCACTTCATTAATGAATGTAATGCTGATTCATGTGCTTGTTTTGTAATGTGCATGTTGTGCGTTGCTATTTCCCACATTCTTTGGCACTGATAGATGAAGAGTCTCAGGCAGGACCGAGGCTGCCAGCTGCTGACAGTGAGCAGGGAGAGAGCAGCAGAAGCTGGGCAAGAGCAGGGCACCTTCAGCCCCCTTCATCAGTCAGAAATCATTTGGGTGTCTGTGTGAAATGTCTGATTTTTAAAATCTTTTTGTAGACATATTTATTAAATGTTTAACAATTATATAGAAGAAAGACAATGTAAAGAACAAAACATGACAAAACAAAAATGAGTTGAAGTTATGAACTGTTTCTGAGAGACTAATAACACCAGGATCCTTTTTGTGTAGCTGACAGCTGGTAACTGTGCAGGGGCGGGTCTAGCAAAGTGTTGCCAGGGGGGCAGGTAGGGCATTAACAGGGAGAGGGGGGCACAAAGACATACTTTTCTTTCTTGTTCTCATTTAAAATGTCTCACTTTTAATAAATAATTATCTGAATCTTACAACAAACGTTTTCATCTGATGTAAAATGTACAGAAATCCATTATTGTACATAGTCATTTTTTAGGGTGCCATCATAATTTCTTCAGAAGTAAGTACTGCATATGATGCCAGTGTTTCCCACATTTTCTAGATTCTGCACCAGTACTGTGTGTAAAATGCATCAAAAAGTCAGTTTGATTCTTTCTCACCTGTCTTTCTGTCTCCTTTCACTTTTTAAAGGTTGCCATGTTAGAAAACATATTTTGCCCTGCCGTGCTGTTTATTGATGTGGCAAATGAAAGGTTTATGAAAATATATCTAAATCTGTCATCAGTAATCAGCAATGATCATGTCTCACCTCTAGTCTCTGTCTTAATGTCAGGTTTCCACCGTGTGTTGTAGATGTTCAGGAGGTTAACTCGACCAACAGTCTACTTCCTGTTTAGAATACCAGGACAGGGAGGATGGTGCAGGTTTAAGTTTATTAGACTGATGCATGTATACCAACAAGACAGCGTCCATCACTGTGACAACAGCGTTTGTTTTCATTCAGAGGCTTCATGGTTTTTCCTTTAATACCTGGGGGGCCGGTCTCCAGTCAAAATGCCCGGGACCATTTTTTGTCCCAGTCCAGCCCTGGTGTCAGATCTGCATGCAGTGTCAATGAGACGATCAACAACAGATCAGACAAAACACTCAGGCGGACACTCCTCTGTAGAAGGAAACATGGAAAGTGTGAGGTAATCAGTGCACAACATCACTTTGTATTTCAGGCTGTTTTTATATAGAACTTCAGCACCAATGTAAAAGTTCTGGTTTTAGGAAGATGAAGAACATTTTCAGGAAGGATGCCGTCTGCAAGCAGAGCTGCTTGAACCTCAGCGCTGAGGTCCAGACTACTTCCTGTGAAGCCACGTGATGTAAATCTGCTGCTGTAACTTCACAGTTTACTGAAGCTAAATGCAACGTTACCATATAATCTGTTTTCAACAAAGGTTTCACTCCGTCCGGTGTTGATGGAATGATTCAGGCCGTACTCGTCAGGCTTCCCGTCGACCACACGCATTTCAGTCACAAACCCCGTGACTGACAACAAGGGAAACAGCAGAAGAAAAGATGTGAAAAATACTGGATGATGATGATGGAGGATTAACCGCGGTGGCTAAACTGTTTCCTGTCTTTGTGGGCGTACTCACAGGGAAGTTTCCAGGCACGTCAGTCTTGGTGGCTAAAGTCTCCATTTTCCAACATGTATCGCTACAGGTGCAAAGACACAACATTAATCATCAGTGTAAATATTTTAATGCTGTCCAAACGGTGTTTGCTTTGTCTGTCCTCTCGCACTCACAGAGGAAACGAGGACGCCACCTTCAACCCATCTTCAGTTGGCTCAACCATGGCCGGACTTCCTGTTGGCTTTGTGACAGCAAACCACTTGAAATGAGAGCAAACTGCAGTCAAGCACCACTTACAGCAACCTGTGGACACGCAAATGGAAAGCACTGAGAATCATACAGAAGCATAAGAGCTGTTTATGGTAACACGTGTGTGTGTGTGTGTGTGTGTGTGTGTGTGTGTGTGTGTGTGTGCACGTTAATAACACACTGATGTATGTTAGTTTGATTTATGCCATATCTGAGAAAACAACTGCAGAATTTTACATCAAAGTTTCCAAAGCTGATGTTTTGTTGTTCACTCTGTTTTATATTCATATAGTTTGTTGTTTTTAAATCAGTGGACAAAATAAATATTATCACACAAAATCCAGGGTGAAACATAACCAAATAACCTAAATGGTGAAGTCATTATAGAAGTACATGTTGCAAAGGTCAGCCTCCTGTATAGACTGCTAAACTGTCTGGGGGGGCCCTGCCTGTCCTCGTTGGATAAGCTCCACCCCTTTTCCATAAGACGGAGACATTTGTATGAAAATAGATGGGCAGTAAAATAAAAAATAAAAAATATTATGGATGACTCTGTAAATCAAAGTCCGCCTGAGGCAGAAGCAGAAACCATGAGGAGCACAGCACCACTCCCAGAAGGGCACGAAGTGAAGCCATAGCTGCTGAAGAGTGAAGACGTGATGATGGAGGAGATCACAGATGAAGATCTGCTGCCTGCTGACTCTTTATATAGAAGAGTGAGACTATCTCCCCACCAGCAGCTGCACTTATACAAACCCCAGGTGCTGGGATGGCTTTGAACATGTGACATTTTCTGCAAACACATGGACAGTTTCATAACCACAAAGATTATTCCTGCAGCGGCAGAATCGTATCCACTGTGTGAGAGGTGAACGTCAGACAGTTCTTAGAAAATGTAGTTTCTCTTTAAGCTTTTAACGTCTCTTTTACCCCCATTTGTCTAAAACTACTTGACAGCCCTTCATGTCAGAGGTTTATTACCTGTGCAGGATGGAGCACATGGTCTCAGTCAGGCTGGACACGATCACTCCTACAGGAAGTAAATGTGATTTTATTTCACCTGTGAAATGATGAAAAACAGCAGAATAGCTCACGCTAACAAACGGGTGTTGAAATGTTTCATTTTCTGCTGTTTCACAGGTCAAAAAGGGCGTCGAAGCAAACTGAAGCTGAGCTGCTGCTGCTGTTGTAGTGCAGCATCTGCTGTGTGCTTCATCAGAGAACCTTCTGTACACAGCAGACAGAGGCTGCTGCCACTGAAGTCCATCTGCTAGAGAGCTTTAAACACTGGTTATTGAAGTGGCTTTGATGATACTGATACACAGTCTTTGCTGCTGTCACAGGACAGGGATCCACCAGGGAGTAGTTGTCAGGATAAAGAGCCTTCGCTTCTCTAAATATAAACTGGATACTTGTAGGAAACTTTGGGAAGCAGCATTTTTCCTCATATCGTCTAAACTGAAGTTAGCTCAGGTGCTTCTTCCATACTTGCTCTGCAGAAAGCCAAAGAGTTTGGAGCTCTGCAAACATTTGCAGCACAGCTGGATGTTTGTAACGTTGGTCACCTCTGTATCATCCCTCAGATTCTTTCTGCACAGCTTTGAAACCATGACAGCACGAGTGATGCTGAGGAGACGTCCAGTTTAAACAGACCTTTATTCCTGGAACACAAACACATGAAGTGATGCTGCTAAAGAAGAACATTTAATCGCACCAATGAATCAAGCATCTGTTTGTCTGTCAGTCTGTCAACAGTTCCTCTGATCGACTTCAGACTTGGTGGGTATTTTGTTTTTGCAGCGGTCAAAGTCGATCAGCGTGTTGCTTTGTCTGCTGTAAATCTGCCTGTACAAAGGGAAACATGCATGTTTTAGATGCAAACTCACAACATGGCTGCATTTTTGTGATTATGTGTATTTTATATTGATTTATTCTATTATGTTTTGTATATGAATCTTTACAAGTGTGTCGATACAGAGGCTTGATTAAAACAAAGGTCTCAGCTGTGCTGTTAGGGATGCTCTCATATTTGTTTCAAATGTAATAAATCAAAGGATTTCAGGCTTTTCATCCTTTTTATTTGTTTGGTTCTAACAGCAGCTGGATAAAAACATGCAGGTGATGAATATAATTGTGTGATATTATGAGCATTGTGAATAAAGAAAGAGCAGAGATAGTAAAAAGGAAACAGGTGATGGACGTGAGATTTTCAGAACAAAAGCTCCTCAGTGAGACGATCACCTGGACACAAGGTCAGGCAGCTGGGACTCATCTAGAGAGCAAAATGGAAAAGTGATCTGTGCAGAACATCACTGTTGATTGCAGTTATTTACATCAGACTTCTTCTCTGAGATAAGAGCACCATTTGTGGGAAAGATGACAGTATTTCCAGGCTGGATGCTGTTTGCAGGGAGAACTGAATGAAAGTCTCCTGCACCTCAGCGCTGAGGTCCACACCTGTGAACACAGATGAGGTCAATCTGCTGCAGCACGTAGAGCTTTACTGATCAGCAGGTTCAAAGGATTCAGCAGAGCGTAGAGTCAGAGCTAAATGCCACATCACCATAGAGTTTGTTAACAACAGCTTTCTTTGCCCTTTGTCTCGATGGACTGAATCAGGGATACTCGTCATACTTCACCTCAACCACGTCACTGAGAGACCCCAGCCTGACACAGCAGCAGAGATGATGAAAGCAGAAACAGCAAACAGATGCTTCAGTTGTGTTTCTCTCTCTGTGTGTGCGCTCACGCCCACTTGTGTGTGTGAACTTTCCACGTACCTCAGCTTGTTTCTCCAACATGAGCCATCAGGGCTGAAAAACATCACTAACACATGAATTCTTTCTCTTTTTGTTATCACCTGTGATCATGTGTCTCATGTTTCTGTCATTCACCAGTTCTTGTATAGTTACGTGTAACTAGACTTCTGTGGGACGTAAATGATTGTTTTGTATGCAGATCTGTACAAAGGATGGAAACACTTGATTACAAAGGAGATCTCAGCTGTGTTGTTGTGGATGGACTTCAACGTATTTGTTAAAAAAGAGAATAAAGCAAAGTGTTTTAGCTGTTTGGGAGTTTTTGTTTGATTCCATTCAGTTTTATTTCTATGGAGTCAAATAATAAGAAAGGCTCTAGAACAGCCCTGAGTTTGTCCAGGTGACACTCCTCTGAAGAACAAAGACAAAGAGGAAGAAGGGGATTCGTTTTCAAGTCTTGTTTCTTTCAAAATAAAAGCTGAAATGTTTTGGAAGCATGATAATATTTCAGCCAGGATGCCGTCTCCAAGGAGACCTGCACCTCAGCGCTGAGCTCCACATCACGCCCTGTGAAAGCACAGATATAAATCTGCTGCAGTGAGAAGAACTTTACCCAACACAAGTGTAGAAGTAGACATTTGACTTTACCTACAACCTGTTAACAACAAAGCTTTCATTGCCTCTGTTGTTGATGTCATGTAGGACTAATCATACTTCACATCAGCCATGCACACGTCAGAGGATCTCCAGGCTTTCAGTGATAAAGCCAAGCAGATGATGTGAACATAGCAACAGTAAAACATGCATCATAATCAGCTGTATGTGTCGACTATGTGGCACCTCAGTCTTGTTGGCATGAAGAAAAGTTGTGTAACATGTAGCATAAGGGCTGCAAAGACATCATGTAGACAGCAGTCGTCTGTTAGTCGTAACGTATCTCCTGTTAAAGAGTTAAATGTGCGTTCTCCATCTCTGTCCTCTCACAGCTCGCCGTATACCAACTCCAGCTGAGAAGCCACCCGTCAAAATAAAAGTCTTAGTTCTGATATTTTGTAATGAGTTTGTAGATTTCCCACAGCTGATCGTAACAGCAGGCTGCCGGTTTGGAGAAGCCAGTTCAGGAATACTGGAACAGAAGCTAAACAAAGTCCTGCTGTGAACAGCAGCAATATGGATTTTACACATCCATCCATCTTTTCAGCTCAGGGTCGTGTGTGTTTGCACCATGTTTACAGAAACTGGAACGTGACTCCACTTGTGGACAAAATGAGCGTCGCCAAGAGTTTGAAGGCGTTTTTGAGACTAAACATGGTGTTTTAGTGTCAGGGGTACGATTACGTTGTGGTTAGGTTTAGGGCTGAAGGTTAGGGTTAGGCATTCAGTTTTTAGGGTTAGGGTTAGGTGTTAGGTAAAGCATTACATCAATGTCCCCACGGAGATATGAAAACAGGACTGTGTGTGTGTAACCCTATCCCAGCTGTTATTAGGCAAGAAGCAGTTAAACTGTGGGAGGATGTCAGGGTACCAGGAGAGAATCAGACATGGATTCAAACCCACGACCTTCTTGCTGAGAGCAGGTTTATCCCACCTACAAAGATCATCTGTACGTGCGCTGTAACTGAGTATTTTTTAAACATGAGAAACCGAATATAAGGGTTGCTCTGCCACTGCTGCCTTGACCGGTTACTTCATTTTATCCAGTGACCACGTTGGCAGCATCAAAGCTGAGTAAGGCCACGCCCACACTTACACCGGGATTTTTGAAAACGCAGATTTTTCTGAGCGTTTGCGCCTTTGGTCCACACGTAAACGGCGTTTTCACTGAAAACTGAGATTTTTGAAAACGTCTTGTTAAGTCTAATTGTTGAATGTTGCCATTGTGTTTCTTAAATTTGTACAGTCTTAGTTCAAGCAGTAGGATCAAAGCCATTCCTTTGATCCTGACCACCTCTCCAGCCACTCTGTGCTGGGGGAGGTTTTATTGTAGATACATCCTATCTGAAAGACCTGTTTCTTTTGATGTAAGCTTCCTGGGTTTATGACCCTTTGGTCAGCAGGAGGTCTGACACACACACACACACACACACACACACACACACACACACACACACACACACACACACACTCAGTGTATACATTTACATACAGTGCCTTGTCTTTGTAACCAAAGGGGGTTGCAAGGGGAGGTGTTTTGTAAACTATTGTTTGAAGTTTGTCAATAAAAGGCAGCGAGAGGAGGCCACCATTGGGGTCATTTGTGGTGCTGGACACAGACGAGGCCTCCCTTGCGCAAGTAATCGATCGATCGACTGTCTTGTTTTCTTCATGATGAATAAGTCTCTAGAATTAGCGGGGTTTGTGGAAACACAGACCCAACATTTATTTGGTCCTCCGAGCCGGAGCCTAACACATTGCATCCACCGAGGAGAGGGAGAGGACGCCACCGCAACGTCTGGGATGATTGACGTAAAGCCCTGGTGTTTCACTTTGCTTTGTCACCAGGCCGGGAAGTTTGCGCCTGAACTCCCCTCGGGATGGATGACGATTGACGGGATCCAGAGACTCTTCCCATGAACGTAAACAAACAGTGAGTACAGAAGGCCTTAAAGAGCGGCTACGTGACCCTGCGTTGACCGCAGGTACGGGAGCGCGCTAGCCGCGTGAGAGAGACGCAGGCTTCTCCGCCGTGTGGGGAGTGGAGATAACCTAGGTTCGGTAGCTCCGCCATGAGGAGTCCGGAATCTCCGCCATTTGGGGTGTTAGAGAGTGTCCGAAGGTTGAATTCTCCGCCACATGGGGAGTTTGAGAGTTTTCAACAGAGAGCGCTAGCTGTGCGTGCAGGCGCTAGCTGTGCGTGCAGATGCAAGCGATAGGCCTATGTTGTGTGTGTGTGCGGGCCAGACGTGGTCTGCGTGAGTGTGGCTGATTGTTGTCTTGTAATGGAGAATAAAATGTGTAAGTCTGCCTTAGAAGGGGATGTAAAATTTATGGAGAAATTTTTACCAGGCAGCACGCAGTATGTAGGTTGTTGGTGTGAGAAATATGGATTTGAAGGGACATTAGTGGAAGTTAAGTGTAAAATGCTGGTAGAAAGAATATCTGTAAGTGTAGCAGGTAAAACAGGGAAAGCGAAGCAGAGGAAGGAATTGCAGTTAGCAGTTGCTAAGTTGTGGCTGGAGCAGGCTCAGAAGAGGAGAGAAGCACAGAATGTTAAAAGAGCAATATTGCAAGAAGTTCTTGTGAAACCTGAGGATGAAACTACAGCTCAATCCACTGCAACTACTCTAGAACAACACCGTAGAAAAGCATTAGGAAGAGCAAGAATGTTAGCAGAAAGTAGAGTCAGAGAAGAGCGTGAGAGAGCAGAGGCAGAGGTGGAGGAGAAATTAAAGGCTGAGTATGGAGAGGCATTAGGAGCAGCATTGAGTCCAAGACAGACTAGGCAGGGTAGGAAACAGAAAGTAAAGTTAGTGAACACAGACGTTACAACCACATATCCATCCCTGACACAACACAAAAAAAAAAAACCAAAAACATGGTGTTTCTGTAACAGAGTGTGAAGATGAAGAAAGTTTTTCTCCTGATCAATTCGGCGAGTGTGAGCGTGTTTGACGTCATGGTGTGTGTGAAAAGGTATCCAGCTGGGGCAGACGTGATTCTGCAGGTCACCTGCCCAGTGGACGAAGAGAAATAAAATAGTTGTGTGGATGAATGATAGCATGAAGAGTGTTTGGTGTTTCTCAGTCTGAAACAGCTGTAATGCTATTTTCTGTTTTGGAGAAAAGTACAGTTTAAAAAAAACAAAAAAACAGAGAGATGTGTGTTGTTTAAGCAGTGATGAGAATAATGAAAGTGTGATGAGAGAGGAACACAAAAACATACTGAAGATGCATTAACTATACCAACCCTACATGCATATTAGTTACATGAGAAGAAACTTATTATGTGCTAAGACAACAGGGTTATGCTGTATGTTGTGTGTATGGCTGATTGGATGAATGTTTGAGATTAAACTGGCTGTTTGATTTGTCTTTTATTACTAAAGTTGAACCTGCCAATTGGGTTGTAACGATTTATCCCCCTGGCATGAAGAACACGTGTCATGACTTAAACAAGGCCTTTCTTTCCCTTGATTTCCTTTATTTTCTTTCTTTTATTTTGTTACTTTCATGGTGCACTGAAAGTTTTGTTTGATGATCTTTGTTTGAGCAGATCTGCACGATTAGAATCGAAGCGTCGTCGAGAAAACTGTTGCAAAGTGAGCTTCTCCAAAATTAAAATGGGCTCAGGAGAAAGCCACTTATTTGGGACAATCAGGAAACAAGTTCCTGTCCAAAAGGATTCAACGAGGAAATCCAGTCTAAATTATTTTTCTTTTTGAAATGATGTCATTTTGCTGAGCGTGGAAACGAATGCGACGATAATTTCCACAATCAGCAAAAGAAGGAATCACTGAGTGAATGAGTAAGAATTTTAAAATAAATGGGGAACTGACTGACTGACAAAAGCTGACAAGACTGACTGACTTAACACCATTGTGTGAAGTTAACCCCCACCTGACAAAGGTGTGGATGTATCTCTGTGTGTGTCTCTGTTGCAGGAGCAGAAGGAGACCACAGGAGGAAACTTGGGTCACATGACTATGTGAACTCTGAAAATTTAACCTTTTTAGTTTCAATTCTCTGTCTGTGAATTTACCAGGTACCATTCACTACCTTGTGTTGCTCACAGAGATTACTGTGAGAAAGAGTGTATACACCTGCGCAGCGCTAACATTTACATTTCTTTTTACAGCCGATGGTTAATCATGTGATTTGATCATGTGATTTACAGCATGACACAACTTAATGATGTTTCTCTACCACAGGATTACTGAGATTTTGTATGAAGGAAACTGTAGTTACAGGCTATATGTTGATGATGAAATTGCACTGTGTTGTTGAGAGAATGTTGGAGAAAATGTGAATGTTACAGGGGAGAAATTAATGCAGTGTGAGACATACTGTGATGAGACCATTGTTACTTTTTCCACAGCGAGTGTTAACTTTACGACTTTTCACAGCTCCTCTGGAATCTGGATGGCCGACACCTGACAACCAGGATGAACCGTGTGTTTGGCTGATGTTTGTTTTTCTTTAAGAGTGCTTGTAAAGGATTCAGCACTGACAAGTGACAATTGAACAGATGTGCAGTGGTTACAGAATAGTTACATAGAGCTCATTATCTGACCACACTGTTGGGCTCATGGTGAGTGACAAACTTAAGGGAAGTCACTGATTACAATGTGGAATGACGTTGAGATGTTAAATAATTTGGAACAAATTATGGGGAAAAGTAGGAGTTTAATGAGTTTAGAATAAACCTGCAATGATACTTGTCTCTGTGATGCTGAATACTTTACTACTCTTATGATCTACAGTTGGTTGCAAATGTGAAGTTGTTTTAAATTTAAGACTTTGTCTTCTGTGATACAGGAGCTGGGAGCTAAACAAGCTGAACATTTAAGTGCTGACTAATGTTTTTACACAGGGTTACAGCGAGTGAAGCTGCTCCAAGGGACAAACCCTGGAGATTGTTTTAGGGAGACTGTGCAACATTCTTGTACATGTCTCATTGGGGAGTTGACACGTGGCAAAAGCCGTGTGGCGAGAGCAGTGTCATTTTTCAATTTGTAGATGTTGTGAGGTGCCATGACGAGAAGGAGTGACTGAGAGGATCGCCCATAAGATGGAAGCTGAGGCCTGGAGAGAGTCTTCAGGAGGATCAGAGATCACCTTCAGCACAGAGAGCTGTGCTACTGGGCTTCCAAAGGATCGTCACGAGGAGACTTTGCACAGCAAATCTTAAATAAGATGAAAGAGTTTCGACGTTGACGTTAAGGAAGACAACTAAGGTGTACGACGTGCTCTGCCTTAAATCTTCAGCAGCGTTGGAAAATGGAACCTGAGGGAGCGTGCCAAGCTCCAAAAAGTGATAGCGCAGAGGAGGTCCAACGATGGACTTGTGGTTCTGTGAACAGCACAAATGCCAGGTGACTGTAAAATAACTAACAGCACTTTTTCCACAAGTGAAGCCAGTAACTTACTATCCTAAAAGATTAGCTCTAGTTGCTCGTGCTTTACCTCCATGCGTGAGATCAGTATGTGCAGCAGCTTAAGCTGTACAATGTTTCAGGAAATAGTTTATTTCACCTTTTGACATTGTTAGTTCCACACAAGGTAGATGTTTACTACTGCAGACTAAACTTACATTTCTGTCACCTACAAGACACTTGCCTTTAATGTTACTGTTACTCTCACAACCACACATATTACCATAAAGTGGTGCACAATTCTGAATCTGTCAAACCCTTTTTGCCAACGGAGGAGGGCACTTCTCATGAGAGTAGGGAGCGCGAGGAGAAGAAGTGTAAGCCGAGGGATGACTTAATAGATGTGCCACTCGTTGAGGGAAAGGTTTGGTTTGTTGATGGTTTGAGTTTTACAACAGCAGAGGGACAGACTAGAACAGGTTTTACTGTAGCAGACAGTGAGAGAGAGTTATCTGTGTAGGACAACTAGCATGTTTCATATTTGCTTGAGCAGCAGAGATGCTAGCTTTAACGGAAGCGTGTAAAGCTGTAGAGAGACAATATACACTGATAGGCAGTATACATTTGCTACTGTACATTTCTTTGTAGTGCAGTGAGTGAGACGAGGTGTGACAACCTCTACAGGGAAACCTGCAGAACACACCAAACTCTTGCAAAATCTGCTGGAGGCAGTGTTATTTCCCAGTAGAATTGCCGTTTGTAAATGTGCAGCACACATGTGAGGGAAAGATCCAGTTGCATTAGGGAAAGTTTTTGCAGATATGATCACAAAGGAGGCAGCAGTAGTTAAACATGGTGTTAACATTTTAGCAGTACAACATCAGCAGACATGTAGGGCCACTCACCTACAGCAGGAAAACAGTTGTGACTTACAGAAGGAGCGAGCTTGCAGGATGGTGTTTATTATCTGTGTGATAAACCAATACTGCCTAATAATTTGTATAAGACTGCTGCTATTTTGAGCCATGGGCTATACCATGTCTCAACAGGAGGGAGATGAGCAGTCGTTATACTCACTCTAGAATTAGTTTATACTTTAGGATTATTAAATACTTTAAAAAAAAACTTTTTGCAGGCAGAGAGAACTAATGGAACAGTAAAGTTAAGATTTAGGAAGACAGGCAGGACATGGTTAGACTGTATAGAATAAGTACATGAGGATTACTCCAACAGAGAATGGTCTGACTCTTTGAGATTATATATGTTAGAGCATTTAGAGTTCCAGTCTTCTGTAGTGATGATAGAAAAGCAGAAGAGAGAGCATATTAGCAGATTAGATGCTTGAAATGTTTAAAAGTAAAGTAGTCATGAGAACAAATGATCTGCCAGATGATTCTGTTTCTCTGCAGGAGCAGAGTCTGAAGTCTGGAGATTGGATGTTGATAAGGCCATGGAGAGGAAGTGCTGGTCCAGTCCACGATGGAAAGGTCCCTATCGGGTGCTGCTGACGACGACCACAGCAGTGAAGATTGCCGGAAGAAACATTTGGATACATCAAGCGCACTGCAAGAAGGTGACACACATCCAGGCCAGCTCGGAGTAAGTGCCAGGAAGACCGGGAACAAAGGGGGGGGGGGGGGGGGGGGGGGGGGGGAGCCTCCAGGGCCCCTCGTCTCAATCCGGTGAAGAAACTAACTGAGCCACAGGTACTCATCAGAATGGCTGGGAATGTGCTGTGCATCTTCTTGTGCCTGTGGACCCTGAGTGGGATGACAGGGAGCGCACTGGAACAGAGCAAACCACACCCAGTACCAGCATGGGTTTTCAACAACTACTGGTGGCAGTTTATGAACACAACCGCTCACATAAACAACGAGACCAATGGTTATGCTTGTGATGCCACTGGCTACACATTCTTCTGGACTGTGGCCATATAGCATCACTGAGAGCGAGACAGTTTGTTTGGTTGCCTTAGCAACACATCCGGGAACACTGCCAACTTTTCAACTGCTCTGAACCTGAATGGAAGGTTGATTCACCAGTAGCTGGGAAGGTGAACTGCTCTGGTAGGACAGACCTGCTCGTCTGACTCAAAGAATATGACTTGTTGCAGGACATTATACAGTTAAACGAACTGGAAACAGGCCAATTGCCTATGTGTATGAAGGACAATGGATTAGCCCAAGTTGGAGATTAACCATGGAACATGGCAACATCACCTATTCTTTTGTCTTTTGCAAGAAGGATGTAAACAGAGAAGCCTTTTGTCTACATTCACATCATGAACACTTGAGGTTTTGAGCCAAGAAGATCAAAACACCTTGATCCAATTTCCTTTACAAAGCTTTTTCTGTGGTGACAACAGGACAGGAGAAGAGTTGTAAATGCAGATAATTCACCAGTTGACTCTAACCCCCACAGGATGCCTACAGTGAGAAGATTTGGGGGGTTGATAGGAGTCATAAAGACGGGTGTTGACCAGGCTGCAGCTTACAAGTTAGCTGAGAGCCACATGGACAAACAATAAAGTCGACTGATGCGTTTAAATACCTATGTCTGTATACAGTTGGATTGTAGAGACATATGATTTTTGAGAATGATGATTCTTCTTGTTTGACCTTTGACATTCAGTTGTTTACTTGCAGAAATACATAATGAATTGCACGACAGGAGTAGATCCGCCACAAGGCTGGATAGCTTGGTTACCGTCTGGTCCTTGGTGGCATCTTCTTTTGAAAATATTAATTCCTGTTTTTGAACTGTTGAGACTGATTTGCTTATGTATAGGATGTAGTTTACTGTGCATGAATGAAATCTACACTGACACTGTCCAAACAAAGGGTGCATAAGTTGAAATTTAAGTATACAATGACAAAAAGGAGGGAAATGTTAAGTCTAATTGTTGAATGTTGCCATTGTGTTTCTTAAATTTGTACAGTCTTAGTTCAAGCAGTAGGATCAAAGCCATTCCTTTGATCCTGACCACCTCTCCAGCCACTCTGTGCTGGGGGAGGTTTTATTGTAGATACATCCTCTCTGAAAGACCTGTTTCTATTGATGTAAGCTTCCTGGGTTTACGACCCTTTGGTCAGCAGGAGGTCTGACACACACACACACACACACACACACACACACACACACACACACACACACACACACACACACACACACACACACACACACACACACACACACACACACACACACACACACACACACACACACGGGTCTATGTGGTATGGCGGGACTATACTACGTCAATCCGCCCGGTGGTGGTTTAAGTGGACTACCCTTTTGAAAGGACTTAGAGCCAAGGGAGCGAGGTTAAAGTGTTCGAAAAAATCTGAAAAAAATTTGGGTCACTTCAGACCTCATACACTCCCTATAGA
Source organism: Aulonocara sp. 'chitande type north' Nkhata Bay (assembly GCF_057382095.1). Classification (NCBI taxonomy): domain Eukaryota; kingdom Metazoa; phylum Chordata; class Actinopteri; order Cichliformes; family Cichlidae; genus Aulonocara; species Aulonocara sp. 'chitande type north' Nkhata Bay. Next base: position 75,589,514 of record NC_141346.1, read on the forward strand.
AGTCTAGATAAACTGATACACACCAACCAGACTCTATTGTGTTTTCTGGAGACATTGTCCACTTGACAACAATGTGTTTTATGAGGTCCAAAAAAAACAATATTGGGTCTTTAAAGGGACAATGATGTAATATGTAAATAGCTCATCATTACCATGAATACACATCTGACAGGACACAGGATTACTGGAACATCATTTTATTAGTGTTCTTGGATCTGAACATTAATTTTAACCATAAATAAAAAAAGAAATCTATGGACAAAAATGCCCACGCTTCCCACAGAAATATAAAAATATAGAAAACAGAAAAATTAAAAACATTTAAAATGAATTTTAATAGTTTAAAGGTAAATATTAAGGGGAGAAAATATGCATTTATAATTTTTTATTTTAAATATAACCCGTCAAAAAAAACCCTAAATAAATTAAATGTAAAAATTATGAAATACAAACTACTTCTGTATTTAACAAGAACTTTTTTTTCTTTAAACAGAACATCAGTGTTAACAACAATTGGCAATCTGACCAAGATGTAAAACCACAGCTCTCTAAACAGTTATTTTAGTTCATTTTTTTCTGCCTTTTTGCAGTTAATCCTCTGTTTCTTACAAAATCTCTTATGTTTTGAACTGTTCTTCCTGCCAACACCGGATCTTCTACCAATTTGCAATGACTGCATTCATTTTTGGTGGCTAGTTTCCCTTCGTTTATGTGGTCTTTAAAATGCCTCATCACTGCAGCAACCTCAGCCTTGGACCACATGTTTTTGGGAGCTCTTCGGGAATTGTGGGATTGAGCAGCATTTTTCTCTGGAAGATATATAAAGTAGTAGTAGTTAAAACAAACAAAAAACCAAACAAAAAAAACAAAAAACATTTGGTGGTTAAAAGAATGGATGCTACCCTGTACTAACTTCTGAAATGTGTTGCTACCATCAATATCAAAACGAGCTAAAATTCTCTTTGAAAATTTATCAAATTTCTAAAATGAGACATTTAGTGTTCCGCTGTGAATAAAAGACTGAATAAAAAGTTGAATAAAAGTCTCTTGATGCATGCTCAATCATCCAGGTAAGTAAATCCCAAAACGTTGATTCTGTTAATCTGGACGTAGCGTTTTCAGTGGGAGAAACATTTTGTCACTCATCCAAGTGACTTTTTGCCACCACTCTGCAGTTTGCCATATGTTGCAAAGTGATGAAACAATAATAAGCTTAGAGAACCAACTGCACCCCTTACCTTCAGAGGGAGCAGCAGTCTCACTTGCTGCAGGCATTGTGAGTGGTCCTTCATCTGCTGATTACACAATTTGATTAAGTTTTAATATTTGTAACAAACATTTTATCCACAGAAACCAAGCTAGTGGTAACTTACCACAATCTACAGTGTCTTGGAGCTGCGCTGTGTTTGTGGAATCAGCTACTGCATGTACAGGCTCACTGGTGCCACACGCCAACATTGTGAGTGCTGTGTCATCATCATCTGATTCACTCTCACTGTCCTTTGTTTCAGCATCACTTAATGCAATTTCATCTGAGAAATTGTGGGAAAACCCCCCCAAAAAACCAAACACAAACCCCCCAAAAACCTCACATTAACAACGAGATATGACAAAATACAGAACAAATACTGGAAATTATAGTACATAGTTTTACTATTTAAGGCCACCACTCTGCAGTTTGCCAAATGTTGCAAAGTGATGAAACAATAGACTTCAAGAACCTTAAATCATGGACATTTAACAGAATGGTCTGTGCTTTTAGGTTTTAATTCGGTTGATAAAGCATAATATTCAACTACTGCCCTAATATTTGCTCCTTTCAATACAAACCTTCTATTTTGATCTCATCCAGTGATTTCCCCTGGATCTGGGAAAGTTGTCCTTTTTCCAGTGTTAAAAGCAGTTTGGAAATCTTGGCCAGCTGTGTTGTGGGAACTGGTAATCTGTAGAATTCGCGGTGAACGCGGATATCATGACCCAGGAAATCTGCAACCTGATCAAGTTCGTTGTTTTTCAAATTAAGGACTTGTGAGAGTGTGGCAACATGTTTTCTGAGCTGTGTCGATCTTAGATACTCAGGCTGCTTTGCTCCACACTGGTGTGCATGAACACGCAAGGAGTCCATTCCTCTGTAATGACTCATTGATCGGGGTCTTGCAAAGAGGTAGATATTAGTGGCACAAATACCACAGTCAGGCCTCCTACTAACCAGTAGTGACAGAGCATCCAGCATGCTTTGTGTTAGCAGAACTGGAACATTTCTGTCCCTTTTTCCCATTATTTCTATTCTACAGAAATAGTTACAGAGTCTCTGTTCCATTTCTGAGAGCCCCATGGCAACATCTGTGTGGAGTGCTGTTTTGTCTCTTTCAAGAAAACTTTTGAGGCGCATCTTTGAAACCTCTCCAGAACGTCTTCGGTTGAACACAATGATTTGTGAGAGTGTAACTTGTGCAAGTTGGGCATAATTCTGAGCTGTGGCTTCGTTCTCCAAGCTGCAAAAGGCACTTTCTGCAGATTTTTGAAGGTAGTGATGGAGAATCCGAACATCTTCTGTAAAGGGCAATGTTGATGGCTTGTTAAACTTTGCCTCACTCAATGTGTTCAAGGCACGGTGAGACACCATCTCAGACCATTTGGAGACATACAACTTCTTGAACGCATCAGTGGACTTGATTAGGGCTTCATCCTCTGTCATGAGGGCACGACAATGGATAATGTCAGACATTTTATGCAGTGTATGTCCCAGTTTCAGCGCAAGGCTTGGAGTTTTGTATGACAGTGTCTCTTCATCAAAACCTGAAACTTTCTTTACTGCTTGCACAACTCTCTGGAAATTAGCAGGCTTAATAGCTTCTTCCATGTTATGCACTGAGAATTCTGTGCGCAGACACAACAACAAACGTCCCGCTTCACGAAGCTTCTGTCGTATATAATCATACTTTGTAGGGTCTTGTCCATGTTTATTGTAGAGGGACTGGGCAAACTGAATAACAGTAAAGTCATTTCGCACAGCTGAGGCAATCTCATCTTGTTTCATAACAGCAAGAACCTTCCAGACTCCACTTGACACCTGCGGATAACACTGAGACTCCAGAGTTAAAGCCAGGCCGAGTACTTTGGTTCTTCCAGGTTCTTTATCCGTGTCATCTTTTGGTTTGTTAGGACATCTGCGGACATGTCTCCAAAGATCCTTGCGAACATACATCCCTTGACAATAAAAGCAATGAGCAAACTTTCCCTCTACTGCTTTAATCTTGGGTCTTCTCTTCACTTTCAGTGGTCCCACTCCACCATGCAAAACTGCAGCATTATGCTTAAAATTTCCCTTATTTCTCAATTTCTCTAACAGACTTTTACGCTCGTTTGAGTCTCTAGGCAGGGAAAATGCATGCACAACATCAGGAGCCGTTTTGTGCGTTTTCAGGTGGCGGGAAATTTTAGCTTGTGGTTTGCCACAAAAATAGCAGTAATTTCTTTTACTTAAAGTCATTTTTTCTGATTCAGTTTCGCAAAGCTCACTTTTATCTTGTGGCTTGTCCTTTGTCAAGTTGTGGATTAAATTCGTTGAATCTGATTGTTCATGCGCTTTGGAGATGTCATCTTGGCATAGCAGACCTTTTGATGTGCTTGGCAATAATGAGATGTCTTCATCTGAATCTTCATCATATGACTCTGAATCTGGCACATATTCTTCTTCTGATATGCTGTGGTTGCCATCATCATCGCTTGATATTTGATCCAGAACTGAATGTGGCAATCCATCCTCCCCTGAATATTCAGAAATTTCTTCTTTCTGGAATGTAAGAACAAAAGTTTTTTTAATTGATCAATACTTTAGACAGGTAAAAAATAAACTGAAAAAAAGTCAAGCCAAATATGAATGGGATACACACCTGTGTTGACTGGTGGCAATTCTGATTTGCCAATTTTGCAAGGCAAGATTTGTGCCAGACCCCTAAACAAACTGAAACACATTTTGATAGACTTAATTTAGCTTTGCAGTTCTATTTAAGTGAAGTAGTTTTTTGTCAAAGCATTGCAGTAATGTCAAATGCTGAAAAAACAAAAAAAAACAAAACTGTTCACATTAAGGATATTTTAATGACTACACATACACTGCTAATCCCCCTCCCCCCCCCAAAAAAGGACATCCCAGATGTGAATGAAGGAATTATTCTTATTAAATACTTTGTTCTTTAGGTAGTTGAGTGGCATGAAAGTGTGTAGTTGAATGTGTGTGGCCTCCAGATGCCTGTACGACTTCCCTACAATGCCTGGGCATGCTCGGGATGAGGTGGCGGATGGTCTCCTGAAGGATCTCCTCCAAGACCTGGACTAAAGCATCTGCCAACCCCTGGACAGTTTGTGGTGGATGGAGTGAGACATGATGTCCCAGATGTGCTCAATTGGATTCAGGTCTGGGGAACAGGCGGGCCAGTCCATAGCATCAATGCCTTTGTCATGGAGGAACTGCTGACATACTCCAGCCACATGAGGCCCAGTGTCGTCTCGCATTAGGTGGACCCCAGGGCCAAATGCACCAGCATGTGGTCTCACAAAGGGTCCGAGGACCTCATCTTGTTACCCAATGACAGTCAGGCTCTCTGGCAGGCACAGAAATGCCACCCCTCACCATTACTGACCCACTGCCAATATGATCATGCTGGAGGATGTTGCAGGCAGCAGAACATTCCCCACGGCATCTCCAGACTGTCACGTGCTCAGTTTGAACCTCCTTTCAGCTGTGAGGAGCATAGGGTGCCCGTGCTGAAGTTGCCAAACTTTGTGTTTTCTGGCAAATGCCAAACATCCTGCATGGTGTTGGACTGCAAGCTCAATCCCCACCTGTGGATGCTGGACCCTCAAGTCACCCTCATGAAGTCAGTTTCTGACCATTTGAGCAGACAGATGCACATTTGTGGCCTGTTTGAGGTCATTTTGCAGGGCTCCTCTTGTTCCTCCTTGCACAAAGGTGGAGGTAGCGGTCCTGCTGCTGGGTTGTTGCCCTCCTATGGCCTACTCCACATCCAGGTAGCACCTCCATGCTCTGGACACTACACTAACAGACACAGCAAACCTTCTTGCCACAGCTCACATTGATGTGCTACGCTAGATGAGCTGCACTACCTGAGCCCCTTGTGTGGGTTGTAGACTGTCTCATGCTACCACTAAAATGAAATCACCGCCAGCATTCAAAAGTGACCATAACATCAGCCAGAAAGCATAGGTGCTGAGAAGTGGTCTGTGGTCACCACCTGCAGAACCAGTCCTTTATTATGGTGAATTGACTATAATTTCCACTTGTTGTCTACTCTATTTGCAAAACAGCATGTGAAACTGGTTGTCAGTGTTACTTCCTAAGTGAACAGTTTGATTTCACAGAAGTGTGACTGACTTGGAGTAACATCGCATTGTTTAAGTGTTCCCTTTATTATTTTGAGCAGTTTATGTTATGGAATGGGGAATTGAGGACAATCCCAAGTATACCATTTTTACAAGGTCCTGCACCAATGAGGTAATACTGCATTTCTTTAATTAGACGTGACCACCCATTAATTAAAAAGGGAGCAGTGTTCATTTCAGCACGTCTTAACTTGTTGAACTCTATTAATGCTTTTTACTATACACTGTACCTATTCACTAAATGTCTCACCTTTGCACTTAAAGCCAAGCCACTTGAGGGAGGAAACCGGTCCCACACACTGAATGCACTTGTCCAAAGATGATATTGTTGTGCACACCAGACGATGATTGTGACACTGTTAGCAAAATATTGCAACATTTATTTGTTTTGGACAGTTGGAAAGGTGTGTTTTCAATTCAGTTGCAGATATCAACTAATAAACTTCGTCCATGTAAATCACATCACACCCAGGTGACTGCCAAACACACACACACACAGCATCCATAAAGAATGATGATAGATTAAATTATTAGTTCATTAAGTGGTACACTGGATTATATTTACCCTTTCAGGCTCTGGATGTTTCAGGTCCAGATCATTGTTTGGAAAGCTGTTTGGTTGTGGCTTTAGGCAGCTCACAGTCTTCTGAATCTGGCTGGTCTCAGTCTTCGTGTGTAACAGATAGAGAATGAAGACAAAAGAACAGTAATCTGACAGTTACTAAAAATGCATCACTCAAGAGGATGAATAGACCATTTCACTATTGGCAAATAGCGTAAGGTACACATCGTGCATGAGAAACATTCATTAAAATCTGTCCTAGGTCAATGTTACCTCTTCAAAATCTTGCACTGAAGAAGAATGCATGGCTTCTGAGCCTTGCTGAGGCATTTCTTCATCAAGATCCTGCAACAAAGAAAAGATGGCACAAAGATTAGACCAAGTGCTCTTCTTGCAACTGTACTGGGCAGTCCTGTGCTTCTGTCTTTAATTTGCATGTGTGTGTGTGTGTGTGTGGGGGGGGGGCTTTCCACTCAAGAAATGTTTTCTTCTGAAAAAAATACTGGCTACAATAATTAACAACTGATTCCTTTGCAATCATCCATCCTCTTCCACTTATCCTTATCAGGATTGTGGGGTAGCAGTTTTGGGGCCTATACCAGCTACCATAGGGCAGTACAACCTGGACAGATCACCAGTCTAACATGGAAGGACAAGCATTTGCATTCACACCAAAGGGCAGTTTTGAATCACCAGTTAACCTAACCCCATAAGCTACATCTTTGGACTGTGGGAAGAAGCCAGAGTACACAGCGAGAGAGCCCATGCACTACCAGCAGTAAAAAGTGCCTAAAACAAGTTAAGTTGTATAGTACTATCTATCTTAATGTTCAAGCCTGAGTTTCAAACCACATAGAAACAAAGCACATGTAGTCAGTTCTGCATGCTGTAGGTCAAACTGTCAAGAAATACGAGAAGACCCCTCCTAAAACCAGAGTGATGTCACCATGAAGCAAACTTTGACAGAGTCTCCCAATAACAGTGTGGTCCTCCTAAGTCACATTTGGGTGGTTAACACACACACACACACACACACACACACTCAGATGTTATCCAGACTTGCACTTTGAAACAATGAAAAGGACCTACAAGCCACAGTCCATGTAAATCACATCACACCCAGGTGACTGCCAAACACAAACACACACACAGCATCCATAAAGAATGATGATAGATTAAATTATTAGTTCATTAAGTGGTACACTGGATTATATTTACCCTTTCAGGCTCTGGATGTTTCAGGTCCAGATCATTGTTTGGAAAGCTGTTTGGTTGCGGCTTTAGGCAGCTCAGAGTCTTCTGAATCTGGCTGGTCTCAGTCTTCGTGTGTAACAGATAGAGAATGAAGACAAAAGAACAGTAATCTGACAGTTACTAAAAATGCATCACTCAAGAGGATGAATAGACCATTTCACTATCGGCAAATAGCGTAAGGTACACATCGTGCATGAGAAACATTCATTAAAATCTGTCCTAGGTCAATGTTACCTCTTCAAAATCTTGCACTGAAGAAGAATGCATGGCTTCTGAGCCTTGCTGAGGCATTTCTTCATCAAGATCCTGCAACAAAGAAAAGATGGCACAAAGATTAGACCAAGTGCTCTTCTTGCAACTGTACTGGGCAGTCCTGTGCTTCTGTCTTTAATTTGCATGTGTGTGTGTGTGTGGGGGGGGGGGGGCTTTCCACTCAAGAAATGTTTTCTTCTGAAAAAAATACTGGCTACAATAATTAACAACTGATTCCTTTGCAATCATCCATCCTCTTCCACTTATCCTTATCAGGATTGTGGGGTAGCAGTTTTGGGGCCTATACCAGCTACCATAGGGCAGTACAACCTGGACAGATCGCCAGTCTAACATGGAAGGACAAGCATTTGCATTCACACCAAAGGGCAGTTTTGAATCACCAGTTAACCTAACCCCATAAGCTACATCTTTGGACTGTGGGAAGAAGCCAGAGTACACAGCCAGAGAGAGCCCATGCATTACAGCAGTAAAAAGTGCCTAAAACAAGTTAAGAAGTTGTATAGTACTATCTATCTTAATGTTCAAGCCTGAGTTTCAAAAAATTTCAACATAGAAACAAAGCACATGCAGTCAGCTCTGCATGCTGTAGGTCAAACTGTCAAGACATACGAGAAGACCCCTCCTAAAACCAGAGTGATGTCACCATGAAGCAAACTTTGACGGAGTCCCCCAATAACAGTGTGGTCCTCCTAAGTCACATTTGGGTGGTTAACACACACACACACACACACACTCAGATGTTATCCAGACTTGCACTTTGAAACAATGAAAAGGACCTACAAGCCACGGTCCATGTAAATCACATCACACCCAGGTGACTGCCAAACACACACACACACAGCATCCATAAAGAATGATGATAGATTAAATTATTAGTTCATTAAGTGGTACACTGGATTATATTTACCCTTTCAGGCTCTGGATGTTTCAGGTCCAGATCATTGTTTGGAAAGCTGTTTGGTTGTGGCTTTAGGCAGCTCACAGTCTTCTGAATCTGGCTGGTCTCAGTCTTCGTGTGTAACAGATAGAGAATGAAGACAAAAGAACAGTAATCTGACAGTTACTAAAAATGCATCACTCAAGAGGATGAATAGACCATTTCACTATCGGCAAATAGCGTAAGGTACACATCGTGCATGAGAAACATTCATTAAAATCTGTCCTAGGTCAATGTTACCTCTTCAAAATCTTGCACTGAAGAAGAATGCATGGCTTCTGAGCCTTGCTGAGGCATTTCTTCATCAAGATCCTGCAACAAAGAAAAGATGGCACAAAGATTAGACCAAGTGCTCTTCTTGCAACTGTACTGGGCAGTCCTGTGCTTCTGTCTTTAATTTGCATGTGTGTGTGTGTGTGGGGGGGGGGGGGGGGGGGGGGGGGGCTTTCCACTCAAGAAATGTTTTCTTCTGAAAAAAATACTGGCTACAATAATTAACAACTGATTCCTTTGCAATCATCCATCCTCTTCCACTTATCCTTATCAGGATTGTGGGGTAGCAGTTTTGGGGCCTATACCAGCTACCATAGGGCAGTACAACCTGGACAGATCACCAGTCTAACATGGAAGGACAAGCATTTGCATTCACACCAAAGGGCAGTTTTGAATCACCAGTTAACCTAACCCCATAAGCTACATCTTTGGACTGTGGGAAGAAGCCAGAGTACACAGCGAGAGAGCCCATGCACTACCAGCAGTAAAAAGTGCCTAAAACAAGTTAAGTTGTATAGTACTATCTATCTTAATGTTCAAGCCTGAGTTTCAAACCACATAGAAACAAAGCACATGTAGTCAGTTCTGCATGCTGTAGGTCAAACTGTCAAGAAATACGAGAAGACCCCTCCTAAAACCAGAGTGATGTCACCATGAAGCAAACTTTGACAGAGTCTCCCAATAACAGTGTGGTCCTCCTAAGTCACATTTGGGTGGTTAACACACACACACACACACACACACTCAGATGTTATCCAGACTTGCACTTTGAAACAATGAAAAGGACCTACAAGCCACAGTCCATGTAAATCACATCACACCCAGGTGACTGCCAAACACAAACACACACACAGCATCCATAAAGAATGATGATAGATTAAATTATTAGTTCATTAAGTGGTACACTGGATTATATTTACCCTTTCAGGCTCTGGATGTTTCAGGTCCAGATCATTGTTTGGAAAGCTGTTTGGTTGCGGCTTTAGGCAGCTCACAGTCTTCTGAATCTGGCTGGTCTCAGTCTTCGTGTGTAACAGATAGAGAATGAAGACAAAAGAACAGTAATCTGACAGTTACTAAAAATGCATCACTCAAGAGGATGAATAGACCATTTCACTATCGGCAAATAGCGTAAGGTACACATCGTGCATGAGAAACATTCATTAAAATCTGTCCTAGGTCAATGTTACCTCTTCAAAATCTTGCACTGAAGAAGAATGCATGGCTTCTGAGCCTTGCTGAGGCATTTCTTCATCAAGATCCTGCAACAAAGAAAAGATGGCACAAAGATTAGACCAAGTGCTCTTCTTGCAACTGTACTGGGCAGTCCTGTGCTTCTGTCTTTAATTTGCATGTGTGGGGGGGGGGGGGGGGGGGGGGGGGGGGCTTTCCACTCAAGAAATGTTTTCTTCTGAAAAAAATACTGGCTACAATAATTAACAACTGATTCCTTTGCAATCATCCATCCTCTTCCACTTATCCTTATCAGGATTGTGGGGTAGCAGTTCCCTTTCAGTCGATTCACTCGGTACAACACATAAGTATGGGATATCACGCCCTCGCGTGTCCTGGCTGAAGAAACCTTTATTCACGCCTTTACGGCAGATGACGTGTGATGACACGCGCAAGGCCCCGCCCGCACATATAGCCGCTGCCATCACCGTCATCCCTCAGTTCTTACGCTCTTCACCTCGCTGAGAACACCTCTGCTGAGTTGGGCTAGCTAGCTACTGCTAGTTAGCTCCGTTGTCTGCCAACTTGAACCTAGCTTAACTGCCCCTGTTGGTGTTAGCCTCCACCGCCCAGCTGGTGCGTAGGCTGCCCGCGGAGCGCTATTTTCAAGTTTTTCTTGTGCAGCGTTTCGCTTTGCGTTTTGGGAATGGACTCCAAACCGAAGCGAGCAAAGCAGAAATCTTCTGTTCGCCCCTGTCCTCAGGGATGTGGTTTCTCTTTGCACGACAGCGACCAGCACGATGCCTGCCCTGTCTGCCTGGGGATCGTCCACGCTAGGAGAGCGTTGACGGAGCCCGAAGCTTGTGCGTTTTGTCGCCAGCTCCGACGCTCGACCCTGGAAAGACGGGTGACGTTTGTGGAAAGAGTGCTGGGACGCTCGGCTGTCGCACGGCATGACCCTCTTCTTTCCGAGTCTGGAGCCCCGGCTTCGTCCGAGTCCGAAGACGAAAATTTTCAGGTCGATGTCCCCGCGATTAGCTGGGCTGACCACATGGAATACGTTGACGGGTTAGCCGATGACGGACCGGAACCATGCAGGAGCGCTGACGGGCTTCAGCCTGGGTTGAAGCCCGCCAGCGCTCCCCAGGAAGACGATGACGTGCTGGACATCGGCCTGGACATCCATGGTTTGTCGGAGGATGAGCAGGAGAGCTCATTGTCGACCCAATATGCCGCCGCTGCTGCGCCGGTCGGCCACGATGACACCTCTCTTTTCTCCCTGTTTCGCCGTGCCGCTGAGAAGCTGCAGGTGGACTGGCCCTCTCCTCCACCAGCTCGGAAGCCGTCGCGGTTTGCGGGTTTTTTCCTTCCACCGGAGCCCGCAACGGCCAAAAACTGCCTCCCCATGTTCCCAGACTTTCTCTGCGAGCTAACAGCGTCATGGGACAAACCTCTGTCTACCCGCGTCACTGTGCCCGGCTATGGACAGTACATGGAATTGGACGGCGCCGAGGGAGCTGGTTTAGCTAACCCACCCCCTATGGAGCCGTCTCTGGCTGCTTATCTGGCCCCGTCCCATAACCATGGTGTCGGTGGCCCCGCAACTCTGCTGTCCAAGCACTGCAGATTCTCGGCCTCGCAGCTGGAGAAGATTTATCGGGCTCAGGCCGGCACCGCTCGAGCCATGAGCTCCGTCACCATGCTCCAGACGTACCAAGCAATGTGCCTGGCGGAGCTTGGATCGCTGGTTCCGGAGGACAGCCCGCTGTCACCTCTTCTTAACGAGGTTAGAGTCACCACGGATTACATCCTCCGTGCGTCTCGCTGTGCAGCGCTCTCCCTGGGCAGGGGGATGGCTTCGACAGTGGTGGCGCAGAGGCACCTGTGGCTGACCCTCTCCGACGTCCCTGATAGAGACAGAGCTGTGTATCTGGACGCACCAGTGTCTGCGGCTGGGTTATTCGGACATTCACTTGAAGCCATTCAGGCTAGATTCGATCTGAGGAAGAAGCAGACGGAAGCTCTGCGCGACATCATCCCCAGACGCCAGCCCCAGCCCAAGCCCACTGCTAGCTCTCACTGGCCCGCCGCTCCTCTGACAGCTGGCAAGAGACCGGCGCCCACTGCTGGAGTGGGAGGGCCGCCGGCGAGAGCACGTACTCCGGCCCGAGCTCCACGCCAGTCGGCCTGGGGCAAAGGCCCTCCCCCGGGCCCCCGACGGGACCCGACGCCCAGGAGGAAGAAGCCTCAGCCCTCCTAGCTGTGATTGCGAGTGGGGAAGGGATCCGGCAGCAGGGAGACGCTGCTCTTACCCCTCTGTTGCCGCACAAGAGGTGCCGCTTAAGTTCTGTTCAGGTTGTCAGCCCCAGAAGGCGCTGCACTTCCCTATCGCGGTCTCCCAAGCACATAACCCCTGCACACGGTTCAGATGTGTTGAATGTTCAAGCGACCACATCGAGTGTTCCCGCTGTTTTTCATTGTTATGCCCCGGAAAAGGTGCACCCAACAAAATGTATAAATGTACATGTTCCCATGTTGCAATCAATAAAGAGTGTTGTTTACTCTCAAACAATCTCAAATGCTCAACCTGCAGGCGAAATGAGCCAGGTCAGGCAGGGGATGCAGTCCCCTGCAGACACACTGGGGGGCGACGGCGCCCCGCCGTCAGTGCTGCAGGCCAGCCGGCTGGCTGCTCACTTCCCTCAGTGGCGCGCTTGCGCCCCCTCTCCGTGGGTGCTGCAAACCGTTGCCATGGGTTACCGGTTGCAGTTCCGGGTCAAGCCGCCTCGTTTCCAAAGAGTCGTGAACACGATTGTCAACCCCGAGGCAGCCTTGGTACTCAGAGAGGAAATACAGGCGCTATTACAGAAGAGAGCAATACGGGTGGTCCCCGCTTCGGAGACGGACAAAGGTTGGTACAGCCGTTATTTTGTCATTCCGAAGAAAGGGGGAGGGCTTCGTCCCACCCTCGACCTGCGAGTCTTGAACACGTACCTGCGAACGTACAGGTTCAAGATGCTAACACTCAGACAGCTCCTGAGTGCAGTCGGCCCGGGAGATTGGTTTGCGACAATCGATCTAACAGATGCTTATTTTCATGTCGCTATACACCCGAAACACAGGCAGTTTCTGAGGTTTGCATTCGAGGGCGTAGCCTACGAATACCTAGTGCTGCCGTTCGGGCTGTCGCTCGCTCCCCGCACCTTTACGAAATGTGCCGAGGCAGCGCTAGCGCCCCTCAGGAAGAGGGGCATCCGCATCTTGGCCTACCTGGACGACTGGGCTCTCGTGGCTTGCTCCAGAGAACAGGCGGAGACGCAGCTGTCGCGGGTTCTGTCACACATTCAGACACTGGGGTTCTCTGTGAACTTTCAGAAGAGCTCGCTAATCCCAGGTCAACAGATCGCTTTTCTCGGTCTGGAAATATGCTCTCTTTCCAGCCGCGCACGGTTGTCAGAGCACAGAGTGGCCGCGTTTCATCGCTGCCTCGCTCAATTTCAGCTGGGACGCAGACTGCGTTTCCAGACGATATTGCGCTTGTTGGGCATGATGGCATCTATGATCGCCGTAGTGCCGCTTGGGCTGTTGAAAATGAGAGCGTTTCAACGCTGGACTCTCTCTCACCGTTTGTGTGCTTCGCGTCACCTCCGGAGGAGGCTGCCGGTGACTGCGTCTTGCATGCTAGCTCTCCGTCCTTGGAGGGAGCCCGGGCTACTGCACCAGGGCTCTCGGATTGGGAGGGTGTTGTTTCGCAAGGTGGTGTCCACAGATGCTTCCCTAAGTGGGTGGGGAGCGCTGTGCGAGGGTGCGTCAGTGAGAGGGATCTGGTCCGCGGCTCAGCGCCAGCTGCACATCAACCACTTAGAGCTGTTAGCAGTGTTCTTAGCTCTAAAGCGTTTCCGTCCAGTCCTGCAGGGCCAGCATGTCTTAGTCAGGACGGACAATTCAACAGTGGTGTCTTATATAAACAGGCAGGGAGGAACACGCTCTCCTCCCCTGTTGCAGCTGTCTCACTCTCTGCTGTTATGGTGCAGTGTTCATTTTCTGACTCTAAGAGCCACCCATGTCCCGGGCCACCTGAACCTGGGGCCGGACCTTCTCTCCAGGGGGGGTCCTCTGGTGAGAGAATGGAGGTTACACCCTTCAATAGTGGCTCAGATTTGGGATCTATTTGGCGAGGCGCAAATAGATCTTTTTGCTTCCAGGGTGAATGCTCACTGCCCCCTGTACTTCTCCATAATCGACCACGATGCACCCTTGGGCTTGGACGCGCTAGCGCACCAATGGCCAGACGTGCTCCTGTATGCATTTCCCCCAGTGGAAATGATATCTCCAATTCTGGAGAGGGTGCGTCGGCATTCCCTCTCTCTGATCCTGGTGGCCCCTTGGTGGCCCGCGAAGTCGTGGTATGCAGAAATAATCAGCCTGCTTGCAGCAAGTCCTTGGCAGCTTCCTCTCCGCAGGGATCTCCTCTCTCAGGCGGGGGGGGAAGTGTTTCATCCGCGCCCGGATCTGTGGCACCTTCATGCTTACCTGCTGAGAGGTTAAACTTGGTTGCTAAGGGTCTGCCACCTAGTGTGGTAGCGACGATTCAGAGCGCCAGGGCCTCGTCTACTAGAGGCTTGTACGCTTACAAATGGCGAGCCTTCGAGCGATGGTGCCAGGACCGCCACACTCTCCCATTTCAGTGCTCTATTGTGGATGTTTTGACATTCCTGCAGGAGCTGTTGGATAAAGGCCTTTCGTTTTCGACGATCAAGGTTTATTTAGCGGCTATATCTGCTTGTCATATCGGTTTTGACGGGGTGACACCAGGTGCGCATCCCCTCGCCGTGCGTTTTCTGAAAGGGGTTCGCCGGCTGAGGCCCGTGCTTAAGTCCAGTGTCCCGGCTTGGGACTTGTCTTTGGTGCTGGAGGCCCTTTGTGGCCCTCCGTTTGAACCCGTTGAGTCGGTAGATATGAAACTTCTTTCGTATAAGACCGCATTACTTCTCGCTTTGGCCTCGGCGAAGCGAGTGGGGGACCTTCATGCGCTGTCTGTGCATCCTGCCTGCACACAGTTTTCTCCTGATGGCCGCAAGGTCGTATTGCGTCCGAATGCCGCCTATCTTCCCAAGGTCATGCCTGCATCTTATAGTTCAATGGAGTTTGAGTTGCTGAGCTTTTGCTCCCCTCCTTTTGAATCTGAGGAGCAGAGGAGGGTGCATTCTCTTTGTCCGGTGCGTGCGCTACGCACCTACATTGAGCGCACTCGGGATGTGCGTTTGTGTGACCAGTTGTTTGTCTGCTTCGCTAATCCGAATAGGGGTAGAGCTCTGTCCAGACAGAGGCTGTCCCACTGGATTGTAGAAGCTATCTCGCTGGCATACAGCACCGGAGGTTTTGCGTTGCCCCACGGGGTGGGAGCTCATTCCACCAGGGGGATGGCGACCTCATGGGCTCTTTTTAGAGGGGTGCCTGTGGCTGATATTTGTGCAGCGGCTAATTGGGCGTCGCCGCACACTTTTGTGCGGTTTTATCGGTTGGACGTTACAGCCCCTTCGGTGGCTCATGCTGTCCTTTCTGCTGGGTCTACCACTCACTAAGGATGTGGTGGTCCCGTTCCGGTTCGGTGGCTGCTCTGCGGGGCGTGTATATAGGTCCCATACTTATGTGTTGTACCGAGTGAATCGACTGAAAGGGAACGATTAGTTATGTCTATAACTTCTGTTCCCTGAAGGAGAGGAACGAGGTACAACACAGGGTGGCCCCACTGAGCAGTTGGCTCGGTGAAGAGCGGCTATCGAACTGAGGGATGACGGTGATGGCAGCGGCTATATGTGCGGGCGGGGCCTTGCGCGTGTCATCACACGTCATCTGCCGTAAAGGCGTGAATAAAGGTTTCTTCAGCCAGGACACGCGAGGGCGTGATATCCCATACTTATGTGTTGTACCTCGTTCCTCTCCTTCAGGGAACAGAAGTTATAGACATAACTAATCGTTTTGGGGCCTATACCAGCTACCATAGGGCAGTACAACCTGGACAGATCGCCAGTCTAACATGGAAGGACAAGCATTTGCATTCACACCAAAGGGCAGTTTTGAATCACCAGTTAACCTAACCCCATAAGCTACATCTTTGGACTGTGGGAAGAAGCCAGAGTACACAGCCAGAGAGAGCCCATGCATTACAGCAGTAAAAAGTGCCTAAAACAAGTTAAGAAGTTGTATAGTACTATCTATCTTAATGTTCAAGCCTGAGTTTCAAACCACATAGAAACAAAGCACATGTAGTCAGTTCTGCATGCTGTAGGTCAAACTGTCAAGAAATACGAGAAGACCCCTCCTAAAACCAGAGTGATGTCACCATGAAGCAAACTTTGACGGAGTCTCCCAATAACAGTGTGGTCCTCCTAAGTCACATTTGGGTGGTTAACACACACACACACACACTCAGATGTTATCCAGACTTGCACTTTGAAACAATGAAAAGGACCTACAAGCCACAGTCCATGTAAATCACATCACACCCAGGTGACTGCCAAACACAAACACACACACAGCATCCATAAAGAATGATGATAGATTAAATTATTAGTTCATTAAGTGGTACACTGGATTATATTTACCCTTTCAGGCTCTGGATGTTTCAGGTCCAGATCATTGTTTGGAAAGCTGTTTGGTTGCGGCTTTAGGCAGCTCACAGTCTTCTGAATCTGGCTGGTCTCAGTCTTCGTGTGTAACAGATAGAGAATGAAGACAAAAGAACAGTAATCTGACAGTTACTAAAAATGCATCACTCAAGAGGATGAATAGACCATTTCACTATCGGCAAATAGCGTAAGGTACACATCGTGCATGAGAAACATTCATTAAAATCTGTCCTAGGTCAATGTTACCTCTTCAAAATCTTGCACTGAAGAAGAATGCATGGCTTCTGAGCCTTGCTGAGGCATTTCTTCATCAAGATCCTGCAACAAAGAAAAGATGGCACAAAGATTAGACCAAGTGCTCTTCTTGCAACTGTACTGGGCAGTCCTGTGCTTCTGTCTTTAATTTGCATGTGTGTGTGTGTGTGTGTGTGTGTGTGGGGGGGGGGGGGGGGGGGGCTTTCCACTCAAGAAATGTTTTCTTCTGAAAAAAATACTGGCTACAATAATTAACAACTGATTCCTTTGCAATCATCCATCCTCTTCCACTTATCCTTATCAGGATTGTGGGGTAGCAGTTTTGGGGCCTATACCAGCTACCATAGGGCAGTACAACCTGGACAGATCGCCAGTCTAACATGGAAGGACAAGCATTTGCATTCACACCAAAGGGCAGTTTTGAATCACCAGTTAACCTAACCCCATAAGCTACATCTTTGGACTGTGGGAAGAAGCCAGAGTACACAGCCAGAGAGAGCCCATGCATTACAGCAGTAAAAAGTGCCTAAAACAAGTTAAGAAGTTGTATAGTACTATCTATCTTAATGTTCAAGCCTGAGTTTCAAAAAATTTCAACATAGAAACAAAGCACATGCAGTCAGCTCTGCATGCTGTAGGTCAAACTGTCAAGACATACGAGAAGACCCCTCCTAAAACCAGAGTGATGTCACCATGAAGCAAACTTTGACGGAGTCCCCCAATAACAGTGTGGTCCTCCTAAGTCACATTTGGGTGGTTAACACACACACACACACACACTCAGATGTTATCCAGACTTGCACTTTGAAACAATGAAAAGGACCTACAAGCCACGGTCCATGTAAATCACATCACACCCAGGTGACTGCCAAACACACACACACACGGCATCCATAAAGAATGATGATAGATTAAATTATTAGTTCATTAAGTGGTACACTGGATTATATTTACCCTTTCAGGCTCTGGATGTTTCAGGTCCAGATCATTGTTTGGAAAGCTGTTTGGTTGCGGCTTTAGGCAGCTCACAGTCTTCTGAATCTGGCTGGTCTCAGTCTTCGTGTGTAACAGATAGAGAATGAAGACAAAAGAACAGTAATCTGACAGTTACTAAAAATGCATCACTCAAGAGGATGAATAGACCATTTCACTATCGGCAAATAGCGTAAGGTACACATCGTGCATGAGAAACATTCATTAAAATCTGTCCTAGGTCAATGTTACCTCTTCAAAATCTTGCACTGAAGAAGAATGCATGGCTTCTGAGCCTTGCTGAGGCATTTCTTCATCAAGATCCTGCAACAAAGAAAAGATGGCACAAAGATTAGACCAAGTGCTCTTCTTGCAACTGTACTGGGCAGTCCTGTGCTTCTGTCTTTAATTTGCATGTGTGTGTGTGTGTGGGGGGGGGGGGGGCTTTCCACTCAAGAAATGTTTTCTTCTGAAAAAAATACTGGCTACAATAATTAACAACTGATTCCTTTGCAATCATCCATCCTCTTCCACTTATCCTTATCAGGATTGTGGGGTAGCAGTTTTGGGGCCTATACCAGCTACCATAGGGCAGTACAACCTGGACAGATCGCCAGTCTAACATGGAAGGACAAGCATTTGCATTCACACCAAAGGGCAGTTTTGAATCACCAGTTAACCTAACCCCATAAGCTACATCTTTGGACTGTGGGAAGAAGCCAGAGTACACAGCCAGAGAGAGCCCATGCATTACAGCAGTAAAAAGTGCCTAAAACAAGTTAAGAAGTTGTATAGTACTATCTATCTTAATGTTCAAGCCTGAGTTTCAAAAAATTTCAACATAGAAACAAAGCACATGCAGTCAGCTCTGCATGCTGTAGGTCAAACTGTCAAGACATACGAGAAGACCCCTCCTAAAACCAGAGTGATGTCACCATGAAGCAAACTTTGACGGAGTCCCCCAATAACAGTGTGGTCCTCCTAAGTCACATTTGGGTGGTTAACACACACACACACACACACACTCAGATGTTATCCAGACTTGCACTTTGAAACAATGAAAAGGACCTACAAGCCACGGTCCATGTAAATCACATCACACCCAGGTGACTGCCAAACACACACAGCATCCATAAAGAATGATGATAGATTAAATTATTAGTTCATTAAGTGGTACACTGGATTATATTTACCCTTTCAGGCTCTGGATGTTTCAGGTCCAGATCATTGTTTGGAAAGCTGTTTGGTTGCGGCTTTAGGCAGCTCACAGTCTTCTGAATCTGGCTGGTCTCAGTCTTCGTGTGTAACAGATAGAGAATGAATATACAGTGCATTTTTGAAGAGGCTTTTGAAACATTAAATAAACTGTATGAGAAAGATAAGTTTCAAGCTATTGTCTTTAAAATATTCACTGTCATGTATAGAGAATTTAAGGCCCTATGATTAAGAGACAAATAGTCAGTGTGATTTCTTTATTTTTTAAGCCATTGCTAAAGGAGTAAAACAATCACCTGTAGCAGCAACGAACTGTCACTAGGGCCCATTTATCTTCAAGGGACAAAATTTAAAATGAATCTAACTAAAGAGGCTACACAGCAAAATCTCCAGTGTTAAATTAACACTAGAGAGTGTCTATATGGGTCCACACAACACTGTTGAGTGTTGAATTAACACTTTTGACAGTGTTATATGTTTAAAAGTAACCTAGTCAGTTTTGAAGATTAACAAAGACTAACACTGAGCAGTGCTGATTTTCTAACACTGGAATATTTCTAACATTTTGAGTTATTTTCCAGTGTTAGAAAATCAGCACTGCTCAGTGTTAGCCATTGTTAATCTTCAAAACTGACTAGGTTACTTTTAAACATATAACACTGTCAAAAGTGTTAATTTAACACTCAACAGTGTTGTATTTAACACTCAGAGGTGTGGACCCTTATAGACACTCTCCAGTGTTAATTTAACACTGGAGATTTTGCTGTGTAGAATCACATTAAACATCAATCACTGTTAAAATTTAGAAACCGAAAGCCATTTTTTATTTCTGCATACCTGCTGATATTTTTTTAGTGCTTTTAGAGGGCTTTGATGTGGCAGCCATCACAATTGCCTGTTTTCCATTAGTACCTACCCCTGTTTTTCCAGTAGGTTATAGTACCATGTAGTTTTTCAGTAACTACTGCACCAAGGTTCCAAGTGATCCAAAGTGATCAGAAAATTTGACATAGACTGAATGCCACCAGGTGGCTGGTCAATGGTGTCACTCGATAAGTTATGAGTGCGCCTCCTTCGTGAAAATCCAAGCCATCATTTTTGAAACTCTGAAATGTTTGAAATAGCGACCAAAATTAACAGCGTGATCCCTGAATTGAACACTAAAGTATAGACTGAGCAGCAGGCATTTTGTCACCTTGACGTCCATGCTTGCTGTGGCATTTATATCACTGGATGCTCGGCTGCATTGCTATAGTTACCCCAGGCACAGTAGGTGATACTCAATTTCAGTGAAAAACTAGATGCCCTAAGTCACGTTAAGCCAATTTGAGTAGGTACAAATGTAAAAATGGCTTAGGGTATGCAATTTATCAGTTCCAAAAAGTACAATTGTAGAAATACCTTGCATCTCCAGAGCCAATCCGAGTCACCATAATTATAGTCTATTTCTTCGCCTGGACTTATGTCTCTGCTTGCAAATAAGCATAGATGGGGCTTTCCATTGATATTTAATATTTTCATCTTAGCACTTGGACTGATGTGGTTGTCGTTGACAAGTCTGCCTAATGACCCATCTTCTTGAGATGCATCCACACTGTGGGGTTAGGCAAAAAAGTATTAGCTTAACTAGTTAGTTAGGAAGCTTTTTTTTTCATAAATCAAAAGCAATGTGTCATTTAATCTTAATCAAACTACACTGATATAATACGCACCACCAGAGTTTTCCATCAAACTTGAATTCAAACATGAACACCTTCAGGCTGTCATGATAAACTCTGTGTCTCCGCTCACATTCTTCTTTTGTTATGAGTTTACCTCTGTATTCCAAAAGAAAGTCTCCTTTTTGGAATGGAACAGTCGTGAAAATGCCCCGACCTGAATTGCAGAGGCATACCAAGTGAGTGACAAAAGACAAAGTGACAAACTCCAAATCTAATCCAAACTAAAGACCAACTTACCTTTGAAGGCATTTATGTAGTGGATATCAAGTCCCAGTTTGTCCCTTCCAGCAGAAACATGACAGACTGCATCCTCCCGTGGAGGAATGCGTCTCCTTCGCATGTTCTCCTGTACGATTGGCTGTATTACCAAAGCATATAAAGTATTACGATTATCGTCATCATTGTCATCATCATCAGTAGTAGCAGAACTAGCAGTAGTGTAGTTTACAGCATAAACACAGCTGACTTATTCATAGTGCTAATTTATGCCTTCTTTTAAAATGTTAAAGGCCTAGTACTCAAAATGGCGACATGTGACATTTCTGTAATGGCGACTGCAGAGAGTGATACAAGTACTGAGAAAGCTTAGGCATCAAAACTGTAAGAAGTTTTTTCTTCAGGCATATAAATAAATACACGACTAAATACACTTATACCCTTGCTTTTATTTTAGGGCTGTCAGCAGAATGACAGACATTGGACAAACTGCCCGAAATTAGCTAACAGCGACATCAGGGATTTTGACTCAGACTGCGCTGGTTTAATTGTTAATCGCGTTAGTCGCGATGTCGGCATTAACACGTTTAAGCCACAATAATGCTTTAACACCGAGTAAATCCTAACACGGGTTAGCCCGCTTTATCGCGTTGACGCGGTTAGTCGTCAGCCCTATTTTATTTACTCAATGACAAACGCTGGGGCCGTTTTACTTCTTCAAAGACTCACTAACAGTCCATAAAGCATAAATTAAACCAGTTTAATATAGGCCTGTGCACCTATAATTTCATATAGTATTAAAGTCATGGTGCATTTTACATTAAAAAAGGCTTACCTTTGTGTTTTTAATCCGTCTTCGTATTGCCGTCGACATACACTTGTTAAAGGGCACGCGCGCGAAAGTTGTGGCGCCGTTTCCTGTAGGTACCGCCTATATATATAGCCTACCAATCACAATGACTTCCGGCCGTGTGTATTGAAAATGTGTATTAAATTGCAGTACCTACACACATCCACTCTAACTCGAAACGTCGCTGTGCAATACACTGGAATACACAAAAATCAGGTGAGGGGTATAGGTGGACTTTTAAGAAAATCAGAAAATCTTTTAATTATAGTTTAATAAATGAATTTACACTACAGTTTAAGCAAATACAGGTCAAAAGATAAATAATGACCTCATAAGAAGTAGAAAAAATTATTATTTAGACACTTAAAAATGCATTTACAAGTCATGTTTTAGGGGGACACATGAATACACAGCAAAAAGTCGAAATGTCCCCGGAGCCCAGGTACAGCGCAGGTCAAATGTCAATCCATACCACATAGACGCACTCACACACACACACACACACACACACACACACACAAATTCTCACATAACACACACACACACACATTCTTACAGAAGTTCACACATATACCGTATTTTCACGACCATAAGACGCACTGTACTAAAAGGCGCAGTCTCAGTTATGTGTGCCATTACTGTATTTAACACACACATAAGGCGCACTGGATTATAGGGCGCATACAAGTACCATATGCGTATTTAAAAATAAAGCGGGAGCAAACCTGAGTTCGGTACCTTACTCACATTTCTATTACCGGTAATCGTCATCATCAACAACAACACACAAGCATACAAGTGTGCATATTTAAAAATAAAGCAGGAGCAAAACAAAGTTTGGTACTCACATTTTTATCATCAAACCCATCGAAGTCCTCATCCTCTGTGTCTGAATTGAACAGCTGCGCTAAATCTCCATCAAACATGCCAGGTTCACTTTCTTCACTGTCAGAGTCACTTTCCGTGCCGTGCGGCTCCTCGGAAATGATGGCGGCTTTTGCGAAAGCTCGAACAACAGTGCCAGCAGACATGTTAGCCCAAGCATCTACAATCCATTGGCAAATTGTGGCGTAACTCGCCCGGCGCTGCCTTCCACTCTTGGTGAAACTGTGGTCTCCATCGGTCATCCATTGCTCCCAGGCCGCTCGCAGCCTTACTTTGAACACCGATGTCCAGCGGTTGGAGTTCCTTTGTCAGGCCTCCCGGAATGACAGCAAGCTCACAGTTAATTTGTTTCACTAGTTTTTTCACATCGGCTGTGAGGTGGGCACGCATAGAGTCACAGATTAAGAGCGATGGTGATGCGTGGAAAAAACCACCTGGTCTCCTTACATACACCTCCCTCAGCCACTCTTTCATCATTTCCTCATCCATCCAGCCCTTTTCATTTGCCTTAATGATGATTCCTGCTGGAAACTTCTCTTTAGGCAAAGTCTTTCGCTTAAAAATCACCATAGGCGGCAGTTTCTGTCCATTAGCATGGCAGCCAAGCACAACAGTAAAAAAAGACTTTTCATACCCGTTGTGCGTATCGCTACCGTGCTGGTCCCCTTCTTCTCCACAGTGTGACTCACCGGGATGTCGAAAGTGAGCGGGACCTCGTCCATGTTTGTGATGTGGCTGGGCTGGATGTGTTTGTCGCCGATGTGTTTGCTGCAGTAGGAGCGGAAGATGGCCAGCT
Organism: Aulonocara sp. 'chitande type north' Nkhata Bay; assembly: GCF_057382095.1. Taxonomy (NCBI): domain Eukaryota; kingdom Metazoa; phylum Chordata; class Actinopteri; order Cichliformes; family Cichlidae; genus Aulonocara; species Aulonocara sp. 'chitande type north' Nkhata Bay. The sequence goes on from NC_141346.1 coordinate 75,612,934, forward strand.
TTTCCTTATAATCCGCTGGAAGTTGCTGCGCTACCGTAGTCCTGGTCCGGAGGGAAAAATGGCACCGTTTCATGAAACGAAAGCACCAAGACGGGCCTCCTTGGAAATGTTCAATGTTCATCTCTTCAGCTAGTGAAACTGCTTTTAGCCGAATGGTGACCGTCGAAACGCTTCTCCCGCTCGTTCTTTGCTCGATGATCCACCGCTCGAGTCTTTCCTCCAACTCGGGCCACCTCGCCTTATGTCCGCGGAAACTCAGCTGCGTTTTCTTGACCTGTCGGAGCTTGTTTTCCAGCTTCCTCTACTTGCGAACCATCGATTCGTTAATCTTAAATTCTCTCGCCGCTGCTCGATTTCCATGTTCCTCCGCGTAGCTGATGGCCTTCAGTTTAAACTGTGCTTCGTAAGCGTGTCTCTTTGCCATTTTCAGGGTTGTTAAAACAACGATGTCCTGCATAATGCACATACCTGTTCTTTTATACAGGTATGTGCAATAAAGTCAACGCACACACTTCACCCTTTAGCGTTCTCATGGTGTTCTCTACTACGTCCTCCTTACAATACAAAGGGCGCACTGCGCTATAGGGCGCGCCGTACTTTTTGAAGAAAAAGACTTTTAAGTGCGCCTTATGGTCGTGAAAATACGGTATACATTTACATACAGTGACTTGTCTTTGTAACCAAAGGGGGTTGCAAGGGGAGGTGTCTTGTAAACTATTGTTTGAAGTTTGTCAATAAAAGGCAGCGAGAGGAGGCCATCATCAGGGTCATTGTCGTGCTAGACACAGATGAGAGGCCTCCCTTGCGCAAGTAATCGATCGATCGACTGTCTTGTTTTCTTCATGATGAATAAGTCTCTAGAATTAGCGGGGCTTGTGGAAACACAGACCCAACAGAAAACTTTAACCTTGTAGACTTCATTATGTTCCAGCTGCTCTACAGACGCTGTGACCTCGAACTTAAGCAGGTCGTAAAGTATGTGCAGCTCAATAACTTCATAATCAGACCCTGTGGTATTTAGGCAGCAGAACAACTAAGAATAACAACTACAAATAATGTTTTTAGGTTTCTGTTGTACTGCAAGGTTCTGTACAGGAGAACCAAACCAAGAGCAAATATTACGTCTCATTTACACCTGAGCACGAAGAGCCATCAACATTTAGCAAATTGAATCATCTTTGTTTAGATGCAAGAAGAATCATATAGAAATGAAAAAGTAGAAATAGAAATCCAGAGCAAAGATATCCTCTAATTCAGCGTAGCACATGTGCAGCTGCTGCGATTCACGTAAGCATTCGGCTCGTCGCTGTTGCAGATTTTTCTCTCGCTGTTCTGGCTCACAGCGCTGCAAACACAAAAATAAATATCCCCAAAGGTGTGAAAGGGAGCTAATTAGTAAGAGTATTGTTACTCTCCGCAGGAGTAGTCCAGCAGTAGAAATCAGTCCAATAACAAGGTGTGTAACATCTAGCAGGGTGACAGAAAAACCCAGGGTAACTTCTAAGGACCTCAACGTCTCTCTCACATTGTGTTTTTTAAACATGCTTCCATTTGTCACTTCAGTCTTTACTCTGAAATACAGGAAGAGAAATCATGGCTGAAACAATTTCTCATGAAACCAGGGGTGTGGTCCAACAGTCAGTTTGGTGAGGAAGGTTCCTAACTGAGAGAAGTGACCCAGAAGTATCTGTGTAGCAGCCACAATGAATCCAGATCATGAGCTTTATTAACTGATCAAAGTCTCTTCTTTCATCTTCTGTATCATTCAGTTTGCATTGGTAATGCCCATTATTGTAACGCTTTTTTAAGACCAGCAAAACTTTATTTCACTTTAGGTTAGCTGGGATAAGTGATGGATGGAGGGAATTTTACTTCAGCCACAGAAATCCTAAACAGGAAGGAGGAGCAGAGTTACAGTGGATCACTATCCAGCAGGGAAACAAGGTTTATTTCAATTTCTTGGCCATGAGTGAGATTTACTGAGTGGGCAAATTAGGGAGACGACACCATCAGATCCTGAGCCCTCCATGTGTTAATCAAGAGACGGCTGCTGTGCTACATCCATAAATAATGAATAAATTAGGAGCTAAAGCTGAAAGGACAGTTTATTTGTACCATCTTCACGTGAACACATTCAAGAACATCACAGATGAAGAAACATTAAAAACTTCCACACTACATAAAGCAAGAAAAATGGTTTTTCTTTCAGGTGGTTTCAGAAAAACAGAAACATCAAACAGCTCCAAGACACTCTTTGAAAGAACTAAAAACCTTTGTTCTCATGGTCCAATCATGAGTGAACTCCCCGATGAAGCCTTGTGTGCTAAAACATGTCAGAGTTTTAAAGGTTAAACATGAGTTTCCAAAACGTTTTGCTGGAGAACAATGAACTATTTGACTGAGTTTCAATCATTTACAGACGAGCAAAACCAGGACAGAGAAAAAAGGACAAAACTGACTCAGTAAAACACAGAAAAGAAGATCCCATGTAGATCTGTATTATGTAGAAGTTCAGCCCAACAACCAGTTCAGTTCAACACAAGTTTAAATGATTCTATCTGAACTCTGTGGAGCCTGATCTCAAGCTTTTTGAGTCTGACACAGAAACCAGAGGATCTTTCTGTGTCTTCAGATTCACTGTGATCCAGTGATGGGAGTGATTTCAGCCCTGAGTGATCACGCTGATGTTTGCACAGAGCAGACAATGAGGTGAATGTTTGGGCACATTGGTAACAGTGAAACAGTTTATTAGTAACGTGGGATCGTTTGTGTGCAGAGTATGAACTGAGATTCCTGAAGCTCTTGTCACACTGGTCACAGCTGTAGTTTCCTTCCATGTGTGCACGTTCATGAATGTTACGAGTACTTGAATGTGAGAAGCTTCTGTCACAGTGTCTGCACTTGTGTGGTTTCTCTCCTGTGTGGACTCGTTTGTGTGTTTTAAGCTGATCTGCAGTGGTGAAGGATGACCCACACTGATCACAGAGGTGCTTTTTAACCCCACTGTGAATCAGTTCATGTTGTTTTAACTCACTTGGTGTGGTGAAGCTTCTCCCACATTCTTTGCAGTATTTCAGTTTGTCTCCAGTGTGTCTACGTTGATGTCTTTTTAGGGTCTTTTGCTGACTGAAAGTTTTTCCACAGAGGTCACAATGAAAGTCTTTCCCACCACCACAGTGATGACAGGGTTGAGAACTGGATCCATCTGTGTCGCTCTGCTTCTAAACAAAGACACAAAGACAGTGTAAGTCAGTCCTTCAACATTTGTATCCTGAACGTCGCCTGAAATAAAGAGCATCTCTGCAGACGTCCAACTACATTTGACTGTTTCAGTTAACACACTCAGTTTACTGGGCTGCAATAACTACAATACTACCACCATAATACTACAGTAATACTAAAATCATAACTGAAAGGAAAATCTGAATAATCACTCAGAGCTGCTTTTCCATGCAGTACAATTGCTAACATGCTAACACAGTTTAATGAGCAGAGTTGTTCCAAACAGTCAGGCTAAAATGACAAGATAACAATATAAATACATACCTCACAGTAGCTGCACTTGTAGAGTCTCTTTCTGGTGTGGATCTGTTGGTGTTCTCTCAGGTGATGTGGAGATTTAAAAGTCTTCTCACACAGGTCACATTGATAAGGTCTCTCCTCAGTGTGGGTAAACATGTGTTGTTGTAAGTGTGCGTCTGTTGTAAAGTATTTGCCACACTGTTCACAGCAGTACACATCATGTCTGGTGTGAATGCGTAGGTGTGCATTTCGGTACCCTCTCCGGCTGAAAGTTTTTCCACACTCGTCACAGCTGTATGCCTTAATTCCAGAGTGGGTAACTAGATGACTCTGTAAGTGGCTACTTTGAGTAAAAGCTCTGCCACACTGATCACAGCTGTATGCCTTAATTCCAGAGTGGGTAACTAGATGCCTCTGTAAGTGGCTACTTTGAGTAAAAGCTCTGCCACACTGATCACAGCAGTATGCCTTAATTCCAGAGTGGGTAACTAGATGACTCTGTAAGTGGCTACTGTGAGTAAAAGCTCTGCCACACTGATCACAGCTGTACGCTTTAACTCCACTGTGGATGAGTTGGTGTTGTTTTAGGGAACGCTTCCAGGAAAAAGACTTCCCACACAAGTCACAGCTGAACGGTCTCTCTCCAGTGTGGATGACCTGATGCTGTTTTAGTTTAGCCCTCACAGTAAAACCCTTCCCACACTCGTCACAGGTGTGTTTTTTCTCTCCCTTTCTTCTGTGAGGTTTGTCGGCCTCCTGAGAGCGCTGACTTCTGGCTCCATGTTGGTCCTGCAGTGACAGAGATACAAACAGAGGCAGTGAGTGAAATGCAGTCGTGGAACAAACTCAACCTTCAAACTCCATTAACACTAGTTTTAAACCTGAAGGTGGAGCGTGGCACCAAACACCTTAAAGGTCTCTTATCCCCACCTGCTGGTAGTTCTAACACATTACATCCAACCTGCTGTTAAAGATAATTCATGACTGTTCAAACACTAAAATCATGCCCATCCCTCCTGATTGTGTACACACACACACACACACACACACACACACAATTTTATAAATTAGATTATTTTGTTGTTTCCTATTACATATTTATATAATTTGTATAGATTTATACTGAATTATTCAGTGATAATAAATCCTATGTTTGTTTATTCTAAAGGAACCCCGTTAGCTTCCACAACAGATGTTGCTCGTCTTCCGTCAAATACTCACATAAAATATTACACAATAAAGTGGATTCAAGATATCCACATAATTTCACTCTTACATCCACAGTGAGGTTTCACAATTGTTCAAATATAAGCAATCAATAATAATAATAATAATAATAATATTTCTCTGTCAGCCTTCTCGGTTACGAATAGTCTTCTGCTCCTCTGTCATGCGGCGTCCCACAGGGCTCAATTTTAGGGCCACTGCTCTTTTCACTGTATCTATTGCCTCTGGGTTCTATCCTTAGAAGGCATGGGATCTCATTTCATTGTTATGCCGATGACTGCCAACTTTATTTGCCACTAAAACACAAGGATGGCATCTCCATAAAACCTCTCTTGACATGTCTAGATGACATTAAAGCTTGGTTGGTTCTAAACCACCGTGCAGCACGGTGGCATGGTGGTTAGCACTGTTGCCGCACAGCAAGAAGGTCCTGAGTTCAATTCCAACATCAGGCCGGGGTCTTTCTGTGTGGAGTTTGCATGTTCTCCCCGTGTTTGCGTGGGTTCTCTCCGGGTACTCCGGCTTCCTCCCACTGTCCAAAGACATGCAGCTTGTGGGGATAGGTTAATTGATTAATCTAAATTGCCACTAGGTGTGAATGTGAGTGTGAATGGTTGTCTGTCCTTGTGTGTTGGCCCTGCGACAGACTGGCGACCTGTCCAGGGTGTACCCTGCCTCTCGCCCTATGACAGCTGGGATAGGCTCCAGCGCCCCCCGCGACCCTGAAAAGGATAAGCGGAAGCGAATGGATGGATGGATGGTTCTAAACTTTTTACATTTTAATGAAAAGAAAACAGAGCTGTTGGTGTTTGGACCCACTGGTCCCTGTGAGTCCTCCCCTGTTGTTTTAGGATCCCTGGAAGTCTATTTTAAATCTGTTGTTACTGACCTTGGTTTTAAGTTGGACAGTGATTTTAAATTGGACAACCAAATCAGAGCAGTGGTGAAGTCCAGTTTTTATCATTTAAGGCAACTGGCAAGAGTAAAATCTTTTCTTTCGAGGCAGCACCTTGAAACAGTGATCCATGCTTTTATTTCTTCCCGCCTGGACGACTGTAACTCACTTTATGTGGGGGTCAGTGAGTCGTTGCTCTCACGTCTGCAGCTGGTTCAAAATGCGGCTGCACGACTCCTAACAGGAACTTAAAAAAGAGAGCATATAACCCCCGTGCTAGCCTCTCTGCACTGGCTGCCTGTGTCCTTTAGAGTTCATTTTAAAATTCTTATGTTTGTTTTTAAATGCCTTCACAGTCTTGCCCCGCCTTACCTCTCTGAGCTTCTTCATCTCCACACACCCTGTCGGTCTCTCAGGTCAGCTGACCAGCTGCTCCTGGAGGTACCTAGATCCAGGAGGAAGCTCAGAGGGGCGGGGCCTTCTCTATTGTGGCTCCAAAGTTATGGAATCATTTGCCCATGCACGTTAGAGAGGCCCCTTCACTGTCCACTTTTAAATCACGTCTTAAAACCCACTTTTATTCCTTGGCTTTTAACCTCAGTGAGACTTAGTTTCTTTTTTAATTGAAGTAGTTATTTAATTAATGATTTCACTCTTCTTTTATTTGTGTTTTATTTATATCTCATGTAATTTTATTTTACAGTTCCAATGTACAGCACTTTGTGTCAGCTGTGGTTGTTTTAAAGTGCTTTATAAATAAAGTTGATGATGTTGATGATGAATATCAATAACATTGAGGAACATTACACAAATTTCAAAAACAAATCACGTCTTACAATATTTACAACAACTAAAAGCTCTGTAAATCGGCTTTTAAGTGTTCATTGAAGTTTTGAATAATTCTCTAATTTTTTAAGGCAACTTATTCCACTTAAAAGTTGCTCTAAATGTAACAGTTTTACAAAACGTTACTTTTAACTCGAGCATTTACTAAATTGCAGCTTGTTGAAAACTGTGTAATATGATGATGTATTTCATCTGGATACTGCAGCTGAGCAGAATAAATGTGGTGTGTTTAACAGAATTGCTTTCTTTAGAACTACAAGTAAGCCATAGAATATTTTAGCCTGTACAGGAAGCCAAGAAAGGTTATTATGCATGTTATCAATATTAGTATAGTATGAACATCTTCACACTAATCTGGACGCCTTATTCTGGACTAACTGAAGTCTGTTAAGATCTGTCTTATTAGCTGCTGACCAAATGATTGAACAATACTCCAGATGAGACATTACTAGTGCATTAATGACATCTTTCATAATGAAGAAGTGATACACAAAGAGCATTTCATAGCCATAGCTATGCCTTGTCGGCAGAGTTATGTGACATTAGTGATGTTTGTACTTTCAGCGTTAACTTGGTTTTAAAGCCTTTAAAATATACGCCGTTCAATAGTCGACCTTAATCTGACAGAGAATGTGATGATTTTGTGGATAATTAAAGTCAGTCATATATCCACAAACACAACAAGCTGAAAGTCAGTGATGCTGCTCGGTTTGCAGTCCTGAACATCACGGCACAAGCAGGATTCACTGCACCACCACAGACCTGTGATAGCACTATCCCCCTGCTGAACGAGCTGAACACTTTCTTTGCTCGCTTTGAAGTCCAAAACAGCACCACTGCACACACGACCCCACCCCCTCCTGGTGACCAGGTGATGACTCTGTCCCCGGACAGCGTGAGGAGATCCCTCAGCAGGATCAATGCACGTAAAGCTCCGGGTCCTGACAACATTCCTGGTCGTGTACTGAGAGACTGTGCAGTGGAACTCACTGATGTCTTCACAGACATCTTCAACATATCACTCATCCAGGCTGTCGTCCCCACATGTTTTAAAGCCACCACAATCATTCCGGTTCCAAAAAAGTCATCTCCCTCCTGCTTTAATGACTACCGTCCTGTTGCACTTACTCCCATCCTGATGAAGTGCTTCGAACGACTAGTCATGCAGCACATCAAGACTGTCCTGCCCCCCTCCCTGGATCCCTTCCAGTTTGCGTATCGGCCCAACCGCTCAACCGATGATGCCATCTCCACTGCACTCCACTCGGCACTCACACACCTGGACAAAAAAGACTCATATGTTCGAATGCTGTTCATAGATTTCAGTTCAGCATTCAACACTATAATCCCCCAACAGCTCACTCAAAAACTGGTCCAGCTGGGGCTCAACACCTCACTGTGCAACTGGCTGTTGGATTTCCTCACCAGAAGACCTCAAGCAGTACGGGTCGGCAGTAATACATCCAGCACCATCATTTTAAACACGGGGGCCCCGCAGGGATGCGTGCTGAGCCCCCTCCTCTTCACTCTGCTGACCCATGACTGCACTCCATCATACAGCTCCAACCTCTTCATCAAGTTTGCGGACGACACAACGGTGGTGGGTCTCATTAGCAACAGGGATGAGACCGACTACAGAAGTGAGGTGAGACGCCTGGCCACGTGGTGTGCTGACAACAATCTCTCTCTGAATGTGGAGAAGACGAAGGAGATTGTTGTGGACTTCAGGAGAATGCACACCCAACATGCTCCTCTGACCATTGACGGAGCGTCTGTGGAGAGAGTGAGCAGCACCAAGTTCTTGGGTGTGCACATCACAGAGGATCTCTCCTGGACGTACAACACCACAGCACTGGCCAAGAAATCACAGCAGCGTCTCTTCTTTCTCCGCAAACTAAGAAGAGCAGGAGCACCAGCCCCCATCATGCACACTTTCTACAGAGGCACCATCGAGAGCATCCTGTCGAGCTGCATCACTGTGTGGTTTGGAGCCTGCAATGCGTCCTGTCATAGAACCCTCCAACGCATAGTGAGAGCTGCAGAGAGGATCATTGGTGTCTCTCTCCCCTCCCTCCAGGACATTTACAGCACCCGTCTCACTACAAAAGCCCTTTGCATAGCGGCTGATCCCACGCACCCAATGCAAAGCTTCTTCAAGCTGCTGCCGTCGGGGAGGAGACTGCGGAGTCTCCAGGCCAGGACCAGCAGGCTGAAGGACAGCTTCATCCATCAGGCTGTCAGGAAGCTTAACTCCCTCCCGATTCTGCCCCCTCTCCCCTCTCTCCTCCATGGTCTCACTGAACTCTGTCACACACACACTCACTCTCTGACGCACTCACTGGCCTGCACCAGTTACCAGTCACTTTGTGGAGCAGTGGACTGCCATTACCTCATAAGACTTTGTTGTTACACTATCTCTTACCGTACATTACTAAATCTCCATTTGCACTATTTGCACTACTCTGCCTGGTTTACACTCAATGTCATTTACCCTTACTTGAATATTGTATATTGTATAGGTTTCTTGGTATAATCGTATTGTATTTATTTAAATTTTTACTTTTTAATTATTTTACTTGCATTTCTTAATCACTCTCTTATATTTAAATGTTCTTTTGCTATTTCATCTAGGGTTTGAGAGTAACGAAATTTCTATTCTCTGTATGTCCTGTACATGTGGTAGAATTGACAAATAAAGTTGACTTTGACTGTTAATGTTAGCTGTGTTATATTGCTGCCTCTGTTCGGTGGTGTCGAGCCAAACGCACTTTAACGTGTGTTTGAACGAGCTGACGGTTCACTCGTTAAGCTGAAAGAAAGATGCTTTAATCACAGCAGTCACACATGTGTCCACTGCACCATCTGGAACTCTTCTTGTTTACACTCGTAATAACACAAACACTAAATCCTGCTTCTCTGGTGCTGTTGTGTAGCAGTGTGTACACCTGAGACTGTCACCTGTCTGTCTGTCCTGCACTCTCTCTCTGTTTCTTTCTCTCTGATTGTGGAATAAAAGTATGAACATGTGTTTATAAGTTACACTTGTGTTTGAATCCTGCAGCTTATCACACATTTGATTTCCATGTGTGACGACTGCAAGTGTCCAGAGTGAGGACAGACTGAGGGAGCCACTGCTGCACATCATCTGTGAGGCTTTGCAGCCCTGATGATCCACCAGGACAAACTCAGCAGTGTGTGAGGAAGAGGAGGAGGAAGAGCCAGCAGCAGCTGACAGATGGAGAGAATAGACAGACTGTTCCCTGTTTGTGAAGGACTGCTAGGAAAGTTTAACATAACTGTCTGTGCTGAATCAGTCTTATTAGGTAATGTTCAAATAATGTGATCATCCCAGTGTTTTCAGTGTGGGAGAAAGTACTCAGAGTACTCAGGGCCTTCAAGTTACACACTATGAAAGGCAGCAACAAGTTTAATGTTCAGAAACCTAAAGTCTGTATCAGCAGCAGAATGGAGCTAAAATAAATGCTGGTTTCAGTTCTATGAAGCTTTGAGTCTGTGAAGGTTCTCAGTCATCCAGGTCATCGTAGTCAAAGGAGCTTGCAAAGAAAAGCGTCTGGACTTCTTTAAGTTACTTGAAGACGTTTCACCTCTCATCTGAGAAGCTTCTTCAGTTCTCTCTCTTCACTTGCATACCCACCACGGAGGCCGTGGAGACTGTCAGAAAATGACTACAAGAAGACAGCTCCTTGGAGGACAGGACCAACTTCACAGCCGATCAGATCTGCACACTGTTAGACCTCTGCCTCACCACTACATATTTCAAATACAACGAAGGCTTTTACAGACAAAAACATGGCTGTGCCATGGGCTCCCCCGTGTCACCTATTGTAGCCAACCTTTACATGGAGGAAGTGGAAAGGAAGGCTCTTGGCTCTTTCAAAGGAAGAGTACCCAGCCACTGGTACAGATATGTGGACGACACCTGGGTCAAAATCAAGACACAAGAAGTGGAATCCTTCACTGCGCACATTAACGCTGTGGATAAAAACATCAAGTTCACCAGGGAAGACACAAAGGACAACTGTTTGCCTTTCCTGGACTGCGCTGTGCACATTGAAGAGAACGGCAACCTCAACATCGAAGTTTACCGGAAGCCCACACACACGGACCAGTACCTCCTCTTTGACTCCCATCACCCTCTGGAACACAAACTTGGAGTAATCAGGACCCTACACCACCGGGCAGAACATGTTCCCTCTAAGCCTGAAGGAAAAAAGAAGGAACACACACATGTAAAGGAAGCACTCAAAACGTGCGGCTATCCTAAATGGGCGTTCTTAAAGTCAGCAAAGAGGCACAGAAAAGAAGACCAGACACCAGCGAGGGAGGATAAGAAGGACAGACGCAACAACATTGTCATCCCCTATGTAGCCGGTGTATCAGAAAAACTCAGGAGAGTTTTCTCCAAGCATGACACCCCAGTGTACTTCAGACCCAGCAACACGCTCAGACAGAAACTGGTTCACCCGAAAGATAAAACGCCAAAACACAGACTTAACAATGTGGTGTTTGCTGTACAGTGCAGCGAGGAATGCTCAGACCTCTACATTGGAGAGACCAAACAGCCACTTCACAAGCGCATGGCACAACACAGAAGAGCCACCTCCACAGGACAAGACTCAGCAGTCCATCTGCATCTTAAGGATAAAGGACACTCTTTGAGGATGCCAATGTTCACATTTTGGACAGAGAGGACAGATGGTTTGAAAGAGGAGTGAAAGAAGCCATCTATCATCTATGTCCACTGTGAGCGACCATCTTTGAACAGAGGCGGGGTTTACGACACCAACTCTCTGCCATCTATAATCCAGTTTTGAGATCCCTTCCCAGACGCCTTAACGCCCACTCACATCCTGGGCCATCTGACCTCAGGAATTCGCATGATAAGGTGCGGCCAGGTTTCACAATGAACTCACCCGAAACTCTGGCTGATTGGGACCCACACCCAGTTTCACACCTTGGCTCAGGTGATTAGAGGATCATCAGGGGGTCCTTTTGTCCCTCTGTGGGGGGTCACTCCCACTAGGTTTATATCTGGGACTCTCCACCATTTGACCTAAGAACTGAAGAAGCTTCTCGGATGAGAGGTGAAACGTCTTCAAGTAACTTAAAGAAGTCCAGACGCTTTTCTTTGCAAGCTCCTTTGACTATGAAGCTTTGAGTATTTTGGATCAGTAGCTGCTGTGTTTGTTGCATCATATTGCTGTAACTGTTTATATGCTTTATATATTCTGAGCTAAGTTGATCTATAGTGTTACATCATATTCTATAAGGATGTTATGTGTTTGTAGACTTTCTGCCCAGTTTGACCCATTTAGCAGAAGTCAGCCTGTTTAAGGCTCTGATATCTATTCTGTGTGACTTAAACCAGTTATGACATGGTCTGATTTTCTCACCTAATAAAGGAATATTTCATATATCAGTCTACTCTTCATTCTATCAGACACAGTTATCACAGCTCCTACATTTGCTTTTTACACATATATGTAAGCATTGAGCCAAATTTAGTAATGCCAACAATATAATAACTATAATATTGGCCATATTATATTTACATTACCACAGTGAGATGACTTTAGTCTCATGAACAACATCAGCTAATTGTTATTTACAGCTAATCTTAAACGACTGTTCAGCACAGAAATGAAGCCCAACAATCATGTTTCACAGTCCTGTGGTCTCAGCCTCAGATACTCATCAAATCACACAGAGCTCATGTAGAAACAAATGAACTAAATATGTTCTCCTTCATTTCTGTCAAACAAAGCTGTATGAAACGTTTCCAGCTGTTAGTACATAAACACATAAACAACAGCTGCTTGTTTCAGTGAAAATACATTGATGGCTTTTTAATAAAGTTGTGCAGCTGTAAAGTATTTTGTCTGGTGTCAATTCTATCGTCAGCTACATCGTTATGGCAAATGTTCAAATGTATATGGTGATAAATATCTTTGGTCATATGGTCCTGCTCTGTCTGTCACCTTCTGTGTTGAGCTCATTGTTTCCTCTGTAGTGGCTGAGCTGAGTCCAAGTAGCTGAAAATGTTCCTCTGCTGCTCCGTCAGACTCTCCTCCTCCTGCTGATCAGCTGGGACACAAAACAGATCTTTGTTAGGCTCCACACTGCACTGAAGAGTCAAAGTGTCTCATATGTTCATCTGACAAGTAAAAGAACACATTTTTGTTTCCCGAGGTGGGCAACTTGTTGGAAACAAACACAAAAGCTTTGAGCACTGATACCTGCCATTGCTGCCATTGAAAGATGCAACGCCAGCAATGTGGATTGGTTTGAGTCTTGACAATCCACATTGCTGGCATCTTTCAATATGTTTGAATGCACCAGTGTAAGTGCAGCCACTCAGACTCAATGTGTTCATAGAAACAGGTGCACATGTGTCACGAGTTCATCCAGCAGTAGCTATGGCACTTGGCCACAGGGGGCAGCAGGGGACTGACCTGCATTTGAGACTGCTCCAGCTGCTCTGTGACAGTCAGTAGATCTGCTACAAATTGCAGATCATATGCAAGTTTTGGAAATGACATTATAAATATTCCTAACTTAGCCACGGCAGCCATGTTGATGTATTACCTATATTGGCTGAAAATGTTCATTTGCAGAGAAAAGACACAGGCAGACTGTGCTTACAGGACAACAACAACAACAACAATCTTTATTTATAGAGCACATTTAAAAACCAACGGCATGCCAAAGTGCTTAACATAGAACAAATTAACACAAGTATAATCAGAGTCATAAAAATAAAAGTGTAGAATTATGTTCACAGGAAAAAGCCACCAATAGAAAAAATATAACTACAGCACATAGCTATAGCACAATATAACTGTGCCATCAACACACAATGGGGATAAGACATACACAGCGCAAATAAAAAGCAAGATAGGAAAATTAGTAAAATAAATCACTGCAGACAAGGCCAGCATTTAACCAGTAGAAAACGCAAGATTAAACAAATACGTTTTAAGCCGTGATTTAAAAGATTGAATAGAGTCAGACGCCCGAATGCCAATGGGAAGGTTGTTCCACAACTCTGGTGCGGCCAGGGCAAACGCTCGATCACCTCTAGACTTCAGCCGAGATCTAGGCTGCACCAACAGTAACTGTGAGGATGATCTTAAAGCCCTAGCAGGAACATATAAGCTTAAGAGTTCCTTAAGATAGCTCGGTGCTGTGTTATTAGTGATTTTAAAAGTAAACAGCAGAATTTTAAATTGGATACGGTATTTCACAGGCAACCAGTGCAAATCAGCTAGGACGGGAGTAATGTGGGCAAACTTCTTAGTTTTGGTTAGAATGCGTGCAGCAGCATTTTGGACTGTCTGTAATCTATGGAGGAGGGAGAGTGGAGTCCAAAATAGAGTGAATTGCAGTAATCCAGCCTCGAAGTTACAAAGGCATGGATGAGTTTTTCCAGGTCTTTATGCGGGATATACTGCCTGGCCTTAGAAATAAGGCGGAGTTGGTATAAATTGGATCTAACAACAGCAGACACTTGTC